>NW_026652282.1:50899406-50920337 GCF_009828535.3 Hylobates moloch | reverse complement strand
AAAAAAAAAAAAAAAGCAGGCCCATTTTACATAGACAGAGCAGGAGTTAGAGAGAGAGGAGGGAGGTGCTGCACACTTTTTAAGAAACCAGATCTCGTGAGAACACTTTCACTATTGCAACACAGCACCAAGGAAAAATTCCACCCCAATGATACAATCACCTCCTCACAGGCCCCAGTTCCAACACTGGGGATTACAATTCGACATGAGATTTGGGAGGGGACACGGATCCAAACCATATCAATAATCTTTCAGAGGGAGAATTGAAAATAACTGTATTTTATTTTATTTCAATTGTTTTGGGGGAACAGATGGTTTTGGTTACACGAATAAGCTCTTTAGCGGTGGTTTATTTTGGTGTACCATCACCCAAGTAGTGTACACTACCCAATGCATACTCTTTTATTCCTCATCCCTTCAAATCCTTCCCCCCGAGGCCCTAACACCCATTATATTATTCTTATGCCTTTGCATTCCCATAACTTAGCTCCCATTTATAAGTGAGAAAATATGATATTTGGTCTTCCATTCCTGAGTTACTTAGCTTAGAATAATAGTCTCCAACTCCATTCAGGTTGCTGTGAATGCCATTATTTCATTCATTTTTATAAGTAGTATTCCATAGTGTATATATACCTGGTTTTCTTTAAGCACTCATTGGTTGATGGGCATTTAGGCTGGTTCTATATTTTTGCACTTGTGAATTGTACTGCTATAAGCATGCACGTGTAAGTGTTTTTTTTTAAATTCTTTTCCTTTAGGTATATAGCCAGTAGTGAGATTGCTGGATCAAATGGCAGTTCTACTTTTAGTTCTTTAGGGAATCTCCATGCTGTTTTCTATAGTGGTTGTACTAGTTTACTTTCCCAACAACAGTGTAAAACTGTTTTCTTTTCACCAAATCATACCAGCAGGTATTATTTTTATTTTTTATTATGTTCATTCTTGCAGGAGTAAGCTGGTATCTCATTGTGGTTTTAATTTGCATTTCCTTGATAATTAATGATGTTGAGCTTTTTTATATGTTTGTTGGCCATTTGTGTATCTTCTTCTGAGAATTGTCTGCTCATGCCCTTAGTCCACTTTTGGAGGGCATTATTTGTTTTTCTCTTGCTGATTTGTTTGAGTAACTTGTATATTCTTGATATTAGTCCCTTGTTGGATATGTAGTTTGCAAATATTTTCTTCCACTCTGTGGGTAGTCTTTTTACTTTAGTGATTATGTCTTTTGCTTTCAGAAGCTTTTGTATACCTAGAAAACTCTGAAGACTCATCCAAAGTCTTCTAGATCCGATAAATGAATTCAGTAAAGTTTCAGGATACAAAATCAATATACACAAATCAGTAGCACTGCTATACACCAACAGTGACCAAGCTGAAAATGAAATAAAAAATTCAACCCTTTTTACAACAGCTGCAAAAAAAAAAAATACTTAGAAATATACCTAACCAAAAAGTTAAAAAATATTTACAAGGGAAACTACAAAACACTGCTGAAGGAAATCACAGAAGACATAAACAAAATGAAACACATCCCATGCCCATCGATAGGTAGAAACAATATTGTGAAAATTACCATACTGCCAAAAGCAATTTACAGATTCAATGCATTTCCCATCAAAATACTATCATTCTTCATAGAACTGGAAATAAACAACCTTAAAATTTGTATGGAACCAAAGAAGATACCATATAACCAAAGCAAGACTAAGCAAAAATATAAATCTGGAGGCATCACATTACCCGAATTCAAACTATAATTTAATTGTTCATTTTGAAATAACTAAAAGAGTATAACTGCATTGTTTAAAACACAAAGGATAAATGCTTTGGAGAGTATATACCCTATTTACCCTGATGTGATTATTACACATTGCATGCCTGTATCAAAATATCTCATAAAACTTATAAATATATGCAGGTACCATGTACCCACAAAAATTAAAAATCAAAAAAAGTATTCTGCACAGCAATAGAGATGACAAATGGAAAAATAGGAAAACCACATAATGAGAGAAAATATTTGCAAACTATGCATCTGACAAAGGATTCTCACCTACCACCTACAAAGTACTCAACAAAGCAAAAACATATAACCCATTAAAGAACGGGAAAGAACATGAACAGACACTTCTCAAAAGAGAACATAGAAGCAGGGAACAAACATGAAAAGATGTTCAAAATTACTAATCATCACAGAAATGCAAATGAAAAACGCAATGATATACCATCTCACATTAGTCAAATGACTACTATTACAAAGTCAAAGCCAATAGCTGTTATTGAGGATGTAGAGGAAAGGGAATGCTTATACACTTTTGGTAGAAATGCACGTTAGTGCAAATTCTATGGACAATAGAACAGAGATTTCTCAAAAAAAAAAGACAGATGGAACTTAAACCTATGAGTGCGGGTGTCTACACAAAGGAAAAAATATCATTACATCTTAAAGACACCTGTACTCATATGTTTATCACAGATGACAGCGTTCTTTACAATAAAAACATAATGGAATGAACCTAAGTGTTCATCAACAGATAATTGAATAGAATAAGTATAAATTACATACACCATAAAATACTATGCAGAAATGAAATGGAATAAAATTATGCTTTTTTTGTAGCAACATAGATGGAGCTGGAGGGCAGTATCTTAAGTAAAATTAAGCAGAAGCAGAAAATCAAATACCATATTTTCTCACTTATAAATGAGCGCTAAACAATGGGTATACATGGACATAGAGTGGCAAGTAATAGATACTGGGAACTTCAGAAGTGAAGAGGTTAGAATGGATGTGAGACTTGAATAACTACTTATCAAGTAAATGTTCACTAGTGTGCTGGGCACACTAGAATTTTAAACCTCACCATTACGCAACATATCTACATACCACACACGCACATGCACATTCTGAATCCATAAAAATAAACCAATTTCAAAAATATTGAAAAATCTTCTTATCACACAAAATGAAACACTATAATCATCGGATGTCACCCTATATTTACATCCGACCATACTCATTAGCCCGATGCAACAAATAGTTTTGATGTAAAGGCTATGTAATCTAAGTGCCACTTCTACTCTGTTTTTGATTTCTATTTGCATAGAATACCTTTTTCCAACATTTCACTTTTAGTATATGCTTATCTTTTAATTGAAGTGAGTTACTTGTAGACAGCATCTAATTTTGTCTTACTTTTAATATTTTTCAGCCATTTTTCATTTTTTCATTGGAGAAGTTGGACTACTTACATTGTGTTATTATTGATATATAAATGTTATTCCCGCCATTTTGTTATTTGTGTTCTGGTTGTTTTTAAGTACTCTTTTTTCATTTCTCAAGTTCTTCTTTTGCAGTAAAGTGATTTTCCTTGGTAAAGTGTTTAATTTTCTGTTGTTTATTTTTAGTATATCGATTAGAGTCTTTTGCTTTGGAATTACTGTGAGGCTTACCAGAAAAATGCTAATAACAAAACTTTTTTAAAAAGTATTATTTCAATAGTTTTTGGGAACAGGTAGTATTTGGTTACATGGATAAGTTCTTTAGTGGTGATTTCTGAGATTTTGGTGTACCCATTACCCAACCAGTGTACACTGTACCAAATGTGTGGGATTTTATTCCTCACCTCTCTCCAAACCTTGCCCCAGAGGCCCCAGAGGCCATTATATCATTCTTATGCCTTTGCATCCTCATAGCTTAACTCCTACTTATAACTGAGAACTCCCACTTATAACTGAGAAAATGTAATGTTTGGTTTTCCATTCCTAAGGTACTTCACTTAGAATAATGTCTCCAACTCTTGTTTTTCTCTTGCTGATTTGAGTTTTTTATAGATTCTGAATATTAGTCCTTGTCAGATGCATAGTTTGCTTACATTTTCTTTCACTTTGTTGGTTGTCTGTTTACTCTGCTGATTATTTCTTTTGCTATGCAGAAAATTTTATTTTAATTAAGTCCCAACTATTTATTTTTGTCTTTTGTTTCATTTGCTTTTGGGTTCTTGGACGTGAACTGTTTGCATAAGCCAATGTCTAGAATAGTTGTTCTGATGCTATCTTCTAGAACTTTTATGGTTTGAGGTCTTAGATTTAAGTATTTGACCCATCTCTAGTTTATTTTTTGTGTAAGGTGAGAGACGAAAATCCAGCTTCATTCTTCTACATGTGGCTTACCAGTTATTCCAGAACCATTTGTTGAACAGGGTGTCCTTTATCTACTTTATGTTTTTTTTTTTTTTTGCTTAGTTGAAAATCAGTTGGCATGATTTAACTTTGATCAAATTAAAAAAAGAAAAAATAAGAACTCTAAACTTTAAATTTGTTCTACCCATTATAACTTTTGGTTGTCTCATTACATCTATTTATATTTTATATCTCTCAAAAAATTTTATATGAATTATTCCTTTTCATAGATTTGTCCTGTAATATTCATACAAAATTTAGAGTGATTTACAAACAGCAATTACAGTAGTACAGTATTCTGAATTTATCCCAGTAATTAATTTTCTAGTTAATTTTATAACTTCAGATGTTTTCTCACTGCATGTTAGCATACTTTTTGTTTGAGATTGAAAAACTCACTTTACCATTTCTTGTAAGTCACATCTTGTGGTGATTAATTCTCTCAGTATTGTTCCTCTAGGCAAGTCTTTGTCTTATCTTCAAGATTAAAAGCTAGCTCTCCTTGATGTAGTATTTTCAGTTGGTGTGTTTTCTAAAAAAATTTCTTCAGCAGTTTTAGTATGTTATTCCATTCCCTTTTGACCTACAGGTATTTCCTGAGAAGTCTGTTGCCACACGGATTAGAGCTTATTTATATATTATTATCTTCTTTTCTTTTTTTTGCTTTTAGAATTGTTTTCTTTACCTTTGAAAATTTGACTATTGTATTTCTTGAGTTTTTTTATCTCCTTAGTAATCTTTGAGCTTTCTGTCCTTGAATATTTATATCGTTCTGTGAATGTGGCAAGTTCTTTGTTTGACTAAGGTTTATACAACATCTTCTTTCTCAAGTTTTTTTTAAGGAAAATAACTTTCTGTAGATCTCATAAGCATTATTTGTTCCTTTTTACTCTATTTTATTTTTATTATCTTACGCATTTTCAAGTACCCTCATCTAGCTCGGTAATTCTCTCTTCTGCTTGATTGGTTCTGCAGTTGAGGACCATTAATGCAATTTTTTTTTTATTTGAGTCATTGTATTTTCTAGCTCCAGGACTTCTGCTGAATTTTTAAAAAATGATTTAAATCTCTCACTAAATTAGGTATTCATGGGACGTATCTCGAAATAATAAGAGCTATCTATGACAAACAAACAGCCAATATCATACTGAATGGGCACAAACTGGAAGCATTCCCTTTGAAAACTGGCACAAGACATGGATGCCCTCTCTCACCACTCCTATTCAACATAGTGGTGGAAGTTCTGGTCATGGCAATTAGGCAGGAGAAGGAAATAAAGAGTATTCAATTAGGAAAAGAGGAAGTCAAATTGTCCCTGTTTGCAGATGACATGATTGTATATTTAGAAAACCCCATCGTCTCAGTCCAAAATCTCCTTAAGCTGATAAGCAACTTCAGCAAAGTCTCAGGATACAAAATCAATGTACAAAAATCACAAGCATTCTTATACACCAATAACAGACAAACAGAGAGCCAAATCATGAGTGAACTCCCATTCACAATTGCTTCCAAGGGAATAAAATACTTAGAAATCTAACTCACAAGGGATATGAAGGACCTCTTCAAGGAGAACTACAAACCACTGCTCAATGAAATAAAAGAGGATAGAAACAAATGGAAGAACATTCCATGCTCATGGGTAGGAAGAATCAATATCATGAAAATGGCCATACAGCCCAAGGGAATTTATAGATTTAATGCCATCCTCATTAAGCTACCAATGACTTTCTTCACAGAATTGGAAAAAACTACTTTAAAGTTCATATGGAACCAAAAAAAGAGCCCGCATTGCCAAGTCAAACCTAAGCCAAAAGAACAAAGCTGGAGGCATCACACTATCTGACTTCAAACTATGCTACAAGGCTACACTAACCAAAACAGCATGATACTGGTACCAAAACAGAGACATAGACCAATGGAACCCAACAGATCCCTCAGAAATAATGCCACATATCTAAAACTATCTGATCTTTGACAAACCTGACAAAAACAAGATATGGGGAAACTCTTACCTATTTAATAAATGGCGCTGGGAAAACTGGCTAGCCATATGCAGAAAGCTGAAACTGGATCGTTTCTTTACATCTTATACAAAAATTAATTCAAGATGGATTAAAGACTTAAATGTTAGACCTAAAACCATAAAAACCCTAGAAGAAAACCTAGGCAATACCATTCAGTACATTGGCATGGGAAAGGTTTAAACACCAAAACAATGGCAACAAAAGCCAAAATTGACAAATGGGATCTGATTAAACTAAGGAGTTTCTGCACAGCAAAGAAACTACCATCAGAGTGAACAGGAAACCTACAGAATGGGAGAAAATTTTTGCAATCATCTACTCATCTGACAAAGGGCTAATATCCAGAATCTACAATGAACTCAAGAAAATTTACAATAAAAAAACCCATCAAAAAGTGAGTGAAGAATATGAACAGACGCTTCTCAAAAGAAGACATTTATGCAGCCAAAAGACACATGAAAATATGCTCATCATCACTGGCCATCAGAGAAATGCAAATCAAAACCACAATGAGATACCATCTCACACCACTTAGAATGGCCATCATTAAAAAGTCAGGAAACAACAGGTGCTGGAGAGGATGTGGAGAAACAGGAACACTTTTACACTGTTGGTGGGACTGTAAACTAGTTCAACCATTGTGGAAGTCAGTGTGGCATTTCCTCAGGGATCTAGAACAAGAAATACCATTTGACCCAGCCATCCCATTCCTGGGTATATACCCAAAGGTTTATAAATTATTCTGCTATAAAGACACATGCACACTTATGTTTATTGTGGCACTATTCACAATAGCAAAGACTTGGAACCAACCCAAATGCCAACAGTGAAAGACTGGATTAAGAAAATGTGGCACATATATACCATGGAATACTATACAGCCATAAAAATGATGAGTTCATGTCCTTTGTAGGGACGTGGATGAAGCTGGAAACCATCATTCTCAGCAAACTATTGCAAGGACAAAAAACCAAACACTGTATGTTCTCACCCATTGGTGGGAATTGAACAATGAAAACACATGGACACAAGAAGGGGAATATCACACACCAGGGCCTGTTGTGGGTTTGGGGGAGGGTGTAGGGATAGCATTAGGAGATATACGTAATGTTAAATGACTAGTTAATGGGTGCAGCACACCAACATGGCACATGTATACATATGTAACAAACCTGCACGTTGTGCACACTTACCCTAAAACTTAAAGTATAATAAAAAAAGAAAATTATAGGGAAAAAACCAGTGAATTGAAACCAGATATAAAGACATTAAATGTCCTGAAAGCAAAAAAAAATTATTTAAATATCTTTGTTGAATTTATCTCATACATTTCTGAATAACTTTCCATTGTTACCTTCTGTTGTGTGTTAAACTGCTATTTTGAATTCTTGATTTTAGAGCTCACAAATCACTATCTCATTGAGCTTGTCAGTGACGCTTCTTTCTTTCCATTTTTGTGGGTTGAGATCCCCATTTGCTCTTTTATGACTGTGTGTCTATGTATTTGCATTGAGGGATTAGTTATTTATTCCAGTCTTCACTGTCTCCTTGTTTTGGTCTTCATAGAAAATGTCTGTCTACATGTCCTTCGTAGAATGACTGTTTGATTTTCCTTAGCTGAGATTGTTGCCTTATTTTGACACTGGAAAGTGCCCTATGCTCAAATTTGCCATTACTTCCACAAGAATTACAGTGCTATTTATTTCACATTGGTTTTCCCAAAAAGGATACACCCACACGGTTGGGGAAGGCTGAATAGATATTCATGGCCAGAGGATGCAGAGAGCATGCCTCCTTCATTGTGTTACTGAAGAAAATCCTCTCTTATTTGTTGTATAATTTAGCTGAATAAAAAAATAGCTGAGTTTCATGTACTGAGTGTTGTATTCCCCCCTCTACTCATTGTTTATAGCTGCCCTAAGGAATTTTCACCTTACAGGCATTCATGATGCTTCCTGTGGGTTGAGGAAAAAATGGTTTTCTTGTGAAATATATTTAGTTGGTGGCGATGCTGGCTGTCTATCTCCATTTTACATTTTCAATGTAGAAAATGAGTACATGACTCTTCTATGCGCTGCCTTTCAGCTTGTTAACGAAAATCACAGTTAGAGGAGTTAGTTCTTTTTACCTCATGCTGTTGCTTTTTAACTTCTCTATGGCCTTAGTAATTCTCATAGCCTGGTTTAAGATCTGGAATATTCCTGGTAATAATCTTGGCACAAAATAGTTGTTTTTGATTTCTGTGAAGAAGAGTGGAAACAGATTGCTCCAATTCTACCATTTAAGTGATGCCACTTTTTCAAAATGCAGCTGCCTTCTGATTGCTGATTTTGTATTCTGAAACTTTGCTGAATTTGGTTATTAGTGCTAACTTTCTGTGGGATTCCTTAGTGAAATATTTATGCTGTTCTAAAGACAAGATTATGTCATCTCTGCATATAATTTCATTTATTATTTCCCAGTCTGTATACTATTTTTTTTCTGCTTAATTACTCTTGTTAGGACTTTCAGTAGTTTGTTAAAGAGAGGGTTCAAGAACAGGTATCCAGGGGATCTGGCAAGATGGCCAAATAGGAAGAGCTCCAGTCTGCAGCTCCCAGTGAGATTAATGCAGAAGGCATGTGATTTCTGCATTTCCAACTGGAGTACACTGTTCATCTCATTGGGACTGGTTATGCAGTGGGTGCAGCCCATGGAGGGCAAGCAGAAGGAAGGTGGGGGGTCACCTCATCTGGGAAGTGCAAGGAGCAAGTGGCCTCCCTTTCCCAGCCAAGAGAAGCCTTGATGGGCTGTGCTATCCAGCCCAGATACTATGATTTTCCCAGTTTTTGCCATCTGCAGACCAGGAGTTTCCCTCCTGTGCCTATACCACCAGCACCCTGATTTGAGGAAAAAACTGGGTGGCTTTTCCACCAGACACCAAGCTAGCTGCAAGAGATTTTTTTTTCCGTACTGCAGTGGTACCTGGAACCCCAGAGAGAGAGAGAAATGTTCACTTCTCTGGAAAGGGGGTGGAAGCCAGGGAGAAAAGTCGTTTCACTCAGTGGGTCCCACTCCCATTTAGCCCAGCAAGCTAAGAACCACTGGCTTGAAATTCTTGCTGCCATCACAGCAGTCTGAAGTATACTTGGGACTTTCTAGCTTCTCAGGGGAAGGGGCATCCACCATTACTGAGGCTTGAGTAGGAAGGTTTCCCACGATAGTGCTAATGACTGGGTGGATCTCAACACAGTGCAGCAAAGTGGCTGTGGTGAGACTGCCTCTCTAGATTCCTCTTCACTGGGCAGGGCAGTTCTGAAAGAAAGGCAGCAGTCCCAGTCAGTAGCTTAAAGATGAAACTCCCATCTCCCTGGGACAGAGCACTTGGGGGAAAGCATGGCTGTGGGTGCAGCTTAAGTGGACTTAAACATTCTTGCCCACCAGCTCTGAAGACAGCAGCAAACCCTGACAAGGAGGGTTCTCCCAGAAGAGCGCTCAAGCTCTGCTAAAGGACAGACTGCCTCCTCAAGTGTTTTCCTGACCCCTGTGCATACTGACTGGAAGAGACCTCCCAACAGGGGTTGACAGACACCTCATAAAGGGGAGCTCCAGCTGGCATCAGGCCAGTGCTCCTCTGGGATGAAGATTCCAGAGGAAGGAGCAGGCAGCAATCTTTGCTGTTTTGCAGCCTCTGCTGGTGCTCCCAGGCAAATAGGATCTGGAGTGGACCTCCAGCAGACTGCAGCAGGCCTGCAGAAGAGAGGACTGACTGTTAGAAGAAAAACAAACAAACATAAAGCAATAATATCAACATCAACACAAAGGATCATCCCACACAAAAATCCCATACAAAGGTCATCAGCATCAAAGATCAAAGGTAGGTAAATCCATGAAGATGTGGAATAACCAGGGCAAAAATTCCAAAAACCAGAATACCTCTTCTCCTCCAAATGATCACAACTCCTCTCCAGTAAGGGCACAAAACTGGATGAAGCATGAGTTTGATGAAATAGGCTTGAGGAGGTGGGTAATAAGAAATTCCTTTGAGCTACAGGGGCATGTTCTAACCCAAAGCAAGAAAGTTAAGAACCTTGACAAAAGGTGCCAGGAACTGCTACCTAGAATAACCAATTTCGAGAAGAACATAAGTGACGTGATGGAGCAGAAAAATAGCACAAGAACTTTTTGAAGCATACACAAGTATCGATAGCTGAAGCAATCAAGCAGAAGAAAGGATACCAGAGGTTGAAGATCTTACTGGAATAAGGCACGAAGACAAGATTAGAGGGAAAAAAGGGAATGAACAAAGCCTCTAAGAAATATGGGACTATGTGAAAAGACCAAACCTATGATTGATTGGGGTCCCCGAAAGTGACAGGGAGAATGGAACCAGTTGAAAAACACACTTTAGGATATTATCCAGGAGAACTTTCCCAATGTAGCAGGACAGGCCAACATTCAAATTCAGGAAATGCAGAGAAGACCACTAAGATACTCTTGGAGAAGAGCAACCCCAGGATACATAATCGTCAGATACTCCAAGGTTGAGATGAAAGAAAAAATAATGTTAAGGGCAGCCAGAGAGAAAGATCAGGTTACCTACAAAGGAAATCTCATTAGACTAGCAGTGGATCTCTCTGCAGAAACCTACAAGCCAGAAGAGATGGGGACCAATATTCAACATTCTTAAAGAAAAGAATTTTATACCCAAAATTTCATATCCAGCCAAACTAAATTTCAAAGGAAAGGGTAAATAAAATCCTTTACAGGGAAGGAAATGCTGAGAGATTTTGTCACCACCAGGCTTGCTTCACAAGAGCTCCTGAAGGAAGCACTAAATATGGAAAGAAAAAGCCAGTACCAGCCACTGCAAAAACACACAAAATATAAAGGCCAATAACACTATGAAGAAACTGCATCAACTAATGTGCAAAATGACCAGTTAGCATCTTGATGTCAAGATTAAATTCACACATAACAACATTAGTCTTAAATGTAAATGGGCTAAATGCACAAATTAAAAGACACCGACTGACAAACTGGGTAAAGAGTCAAGACCCATCAGTGTGCTGTATTCAGGAGACCAATCTCACTTGCAAAGACACACATAGGCTCAGAATAAAGAAATGGAGGAGTGTTTACCAAGCAAATGGAAAGCAAAATAAGCAGGGGTTGCAATCCTAGTCTATGAGAAAACAGACTTTAAACAAACAAAGATAAAACAAAAAAAGAATGGCATTACATAAAGGTAAAGGGATCAATGCAAGAAGAAGAGCTGACTATTCTAAATATATGTGCACCCAATACAGGAGCACCCAGATTCAAAAACAAGTTCTGAGAGACCTACAAAGAGACTTAGACTCCCACATAATAATAGTGTGAGATTTTAACACCCCACTCTCAATATTAGACAGATTGATAAGACAAAACATTAACAAGGATATTCAGGACTTGAACTCAGCTCTGGACCAAATGGACCTAATAGAGACCTACAGAGCTCTCCACCACAATTCAACACAATATACATTCTCAGCACCATATAGCACTTATTTTAAAATTGGCCACATAATGGGAAGTAAAACACTCCTTGGCAAATGCAAAAGAATGGAAATCATAACAAACAGCTTCTCAGGCCACAGTGCAATCAAATTAGAACTCAAGATTAATAAACTCACTCAAAACTGCACAACTACATGGAAACCAAATAACCTGCTCCTGAATGACTACTGGGTAAATAACTAAATTAAGGCAGAAAAAAAAAGAAGTTCTTAGAAACCAATGAGAAAAAAGAGACAACATACAAGAATCTCTGGGACACAACTAAAGTAGTGTTTAGAGGGAAATTTATAGCACTAAATGCCCACATTGGAAAGTGGAAAATGTCTAAAATCCACACCCTAACATCACAATTAGAAGAACTAGAGAAGCAAGAGCAAACAAATTCAAAAGCTAGCAGAAGACAAGACATAACTAACACCAGAGCAGAACTGAAGGAGAGAAAGACATGAAAAACCCTTGAAAAAATTAATGAATCCCAGGGCTGGTTTTTTGAAAAGAATAACATAATAGATACACTGTTAGACAGACTAATAAAGAAGAAAAGAGAGAAGAATCAAATAGAAACAACAAAAAATGATAAAGGGGATATTACCACTGATCACAGAGAAATTCAAACTACCATCAGAAAATACTATAAAAACTTCTACACAAATAAACTAAAAAATATAGAATAAATAAATTCCTGTACACCTTCTCAAGACTAGAACAGGAAGAAGTCGAATCCCTAAATAGATTAATAACAAGTTCTGAAATTGAAGCAGGATTTTATAGTCTACGAACAAAAAAAAGCCCAGGACCAGATGGATTTGCACCTGAATTCTATGAGCGGTACGATGAGAGCTGGTACCACTCCTTCTGAAACTATTTCAAACAAAAGAAAAAGAGGGATTCCTCCCTAACTTATTTTATGAGGCTGGTATGATCCTGATACCAAAAATTGGCAGAGACAGAACAACAGCAAAAAAAATTTCAGGCCAATATCCCTGATGAACATCTATGCAAAAATTCTCAATAAAATACTGGCAAACCGAATCCAGCAGCACATCAAAAAGCTTATCCACCTTGTAGTATAGTTTGAAGTTCAAACTATACTACAAGGCTACAGTAACCAAAACAGCATGGTACTGGTGCCAAAACAGAGATATAGATCAATTGAACAGAACAGAGTCCTCAGAAACAACACTGCATATCTACAACTATCTGATCTTTGACAAAACTGATAAAAACAAGCAATGGGGAAAGAATTCCCTATTGAATAAATGGTGCTGGGAAAACTGGCTAGCCATATGTAGAAAGCTGAAACTGGATCCCTTCCTTACACCTTATACAAAAATTAATTCAAGATGGATTAAAGACTTACATGTTAGACCTAAAACCATAAAAACCCTAGAAAACAAAAGCCAAAATTGACAAATGGGATCTAATTAAACTAAAGAGCTTCTGCACAGCCGAAGAAACTACCATAAGAGTGAACAGGCAACCTACAGAATGGGAGAAAATGTTCACAACCTACTCATCTGGCAAAGGGCTAATATCGAGGATCTACAATGAACTCAAACAAATTTACAAGAAAAAAACAAACAACCCCATCAAAAAGTAGGCAAAGGACATGAACAGACACTTCTCAAAAGAAGACATTTTTGCAACCAAAAAACACATGAGAAAATGCTCATCATCACTGGCCATCAGAGAAATGCAAATCAAAACCACAATGAGATAGCATCTCACACCAGTTAGAATGGCCATCATTAAAAAGTCAGGAAACAACAGGTGCTGGAGAGGATGTGGAGAAATAGGAACACTTTTACACTGTTGGTGGGACTTTAAATTAGTTCAACCATTCTGGAAGTCAGTGTGGTGATTCCTCAGGGATCTAGAACTAGAAATGCCATTTGACCCAGCCATCCCATTACTGGGTATATACCCAAAGGACTATAAATCATGCTGCTATAAAGACACATGCACATGTATGTTTATTGCGGCACTATTCACAATAGCAAAGAGTTGGAACCAACCCAAATGTCCAACAACGATAGACTGGATTAAGAAAATGTGGCACATATACACCATGGAATACTATGCAGCCATAAAAAATGATGAGTTCATGTCCTTTGTAGGGACATGGATGAAACTGGAAATCATTATTCTCAGTAAACTATCGCAAGGACAAAAAAACCAAACACCGCATATTCTCACTCATAGGTGGGAATTGAACAATGAGAACACATGGACACAGAAAGGAGAACATCCCACTCTGGGGACTGTTGTGGGTTGGGGGGAGAGGGGAGTGATAGCATTAGGAGATATATCTAATGCTAAATGACTAGTTAATGGGTGCGGCACAGCAACATGGCACATGTATACATATGTAACAAACCTGCACATTGTGCACATGTACCCTAAAACTTAAAGTATAATAATAATAAAATTTAAAAAAAGCTTATCCACCATGATCAAGTCGGCTTCAGCCCTGGGATGCAAGGCTGGTTCAATATATGCAAATCAATAAATGTAAACTAATACATAAACGGAACTAGTGACAAAAGCCACATTATAGATTATCTCTACAGGTACAAAAAAGGGCTTTGATAAAATTCAACACCCCTTAATGCTAAAAACTCTCAATAAATTAGGTATTGATGGAACATATCTCAATAATAAGAGCTATTTATAACAAGGTCATAGTGACTATCATACAGAGTGGGCAAAAGCTGGAAGCATTTCCTTTGAAAACCAGCACAAGACAAGGATGCCCTCTCTTACCACTCTTATTCAACATAGTATTGGAAGTTCTAGCCAGAGCACTCAGGCAGAAGAAGAAAATAAAGTATATTCAAATAAGAAGAGAGGAAGTAAAATTGTCTCCATTTGCAGACAACATGATTGTACATTTACAAAACCCCATTGACTCAGCCCCAAATATCCTTAAGCTCATAAGCAACTTCATCAAAATCTCAGGACACAAAATCAATGTGCAAAAATCACAAGCATTCCTATACACAAATAATAGAGAAGCAGAGAGCCAAATAATGAGTAAACTCCCAATCACAATTGCTACAAAGAGAATAAAATACCTAAGAATACAATTTACAGGAATCCAAATTTTAGGTATATGAAGGATCTCTCCAAGGAGAACTACAAACCACTGCTAAAGGAAACTAGACAGGATACAAACAAATGGAAAAAAATCCCATGCTCATGGATAGGAAGAATCAATATTGTGAAAATGGCCATACTGCCCAAAGTTATTTATAGATTCAGTCCTATTGCCATCAAGCTACTATTGACTTTCTTCACAGAACTAGAAAAATCTACTTTAAATTTCACATTAAACCAAAAAAAGAACTGGTATAGCCAAGACAATCCCAAGCAAAAAGAATAAAGCTGGAGACATCACGCTACCTGTCTTCAAACTATACAACAAGGATACAGTAAACAAAACAGCATGGTACTGTTATTAAAACCGACATATAGACCAATGGAACAGAACAGAGGTCTCAGAAATAACACTACACGTCTACAATCATCTGATCTTTGACAAACCTGACAAAAACAAGTAATGGGGAAAGGATTTCCTATTTAATAAATGGTGCTGGGAAAACTGACTGCCCATTTGCAAACACAAACTGGACCCCTTCCTTACACCTTATAAAAAATTAACTCAAGATGGATTAAAGACTTAAACATAAAACCTAAAACCGTAAAAAACCCTAGAAGAAAAAGGCAATATCATTCAGGACATATGCATTGGCCAAGACTTCATGACTAAAGCACCAAAAGCAATGGCAACAAAAGCCAAAATTAACAAATGGGATACAATTAAACTAAAGAGCTTCTGTACAGCAAAAGAAACTATTGTCAGAATGCACAGGCAGTCTACAGAATGGGAGAAAATTTTTGCAATCTATCCATCTAACAATGGTCTAATATCCAGAATCTACAAGGAACTTAAACAAATTTACAAGAAAAAAACAAACAATCCCATCAAAAAGTGGGTGAGGGATATGAACAGACACTTCTTAAAAGAAGGTATTTATGTGGCCAATAAACATATGAAAAATGCTCATCATCACTGGTCATTAGAGAAATGCAAATCAAAACCACAATGAGATACCATCTCATGCCAGTTAGAATGGCAATAATTAAAAAGTCAGTAAATGACAAATTCTAGCGAGGATGTGGATAAATAGGAATTCTTTTACACTGTTGGTGGGAGCATAAATTAATTCAACCATTGTTGAAGACAGTGTGGTGATTCCTCAAGGAAGTAGAACCAAAATACCATTTCAATCCCATTACTGGATGTAACACAAATGATTATAAATCATTCTATTATAAAGATACATGCACACATGTTTATTGCAGCACTATTTACAATAGCAAAGTCTTGGAACCAATCCAAATGCTCATCAATGATAGACTGGAAAAAGAAAATGTGGCACATATACACCCTGGAATACTATGCAGCCATAAAAAAGAATGCGTTCATGTCCTCTGCAGGGACATGGATGAAGCTGGAAGCCATCATTCTCAGCAAACTAACACAGGAACAGAAAGCCAAACATCACATGTTCTCACTCATAAGTGGGAGTTGAACAAAGAGAACACATGGACACAGGGAGGGGAACATCACATACTAGGGCCTGTTGCGGGGTGAGGGAAAGGGGAAGGAGAGCATTAGGACAAATATCTAATGCATGCAGGGCTTAAAACCTAGATGTCGGGTTGACAGTTGCAGCAAACCACCATGGCATATGCATACCTATGTAACAAACCTGCACATACAGCACTTGTATCACAGAACGTAAAGTAAAAAAAAAAAAAAAAAAAAAATTGTCTAAAAAGTTGCATAAAAAAAGGACAGGAGATATTTTGGTCATGTTCTGGAGCTAAATATTAAAGGAAAGCTTTTAGACTTTCACCGTCAAATATGTTAGCAATAAGCTTTTAATATAACTTTACTATGTTAAGGTAGTTTACTTCTATTCACAGTTTGTTGAGTGATTTTTTAATTACAAAAGATATTGTATAAGACCACATGCTTGTAACACATCTGTTGAAAGTATCATCTGTTTTTCTGTCCCTCATTCTGCTAATGTGGTACATCACATTGATTTTTATATGTTGAATTATCTGTGCATTTTAGTAACAAATTCTACTTGGTCATAATGTATAATCCTCATAATGTGCTGTTAAATTAATTTGTTACTATCTCATTGAGAATGTTTGGCTTAATAGTAATGAGTAATATTTTTCTCTAGTTTTCTTGAAGCTTTATTTTCTGCCTTTGGTATTAAGGTAATGCTGGCTAGCCTGAAAAGAAGAGCTCAAAAGTGTTCCCTTCCCTAATTTTTGAAATTTTCCAGAGTGTTTGTAGTAGTTCTTTAAATTTTGGTGGGATTATTCAGTTAAGCCATGTGATTTTTGGCTTTTCTTTGCTGAAAGTTCTTTGATAACTGAATCAGTATGTTTTAAATATTTATTTGCCCATTCAGATTTTATATTTATGCATAATTCATTCTTGGTAGATTGTGTGTTTTTAGAAGTATACCTATTTTTTCTAAGTTATAATTTTTTTAAATAGAAATGTTCATGTTAACTTACAATGTTTTTAATTCTGTGGAATTGGTAACAATGACCCACATTTTCTTTTCCTATTTTTTTATTTCTTATTTGAGGATTCTATTTTTTTTTTTTTACTTAGTCTAGCCAGTGGTTTGTTAATTTTGCAAGTTTTTTTAAAACCAACTTTTAGTTTTATTGAGTTTGGTAGTGTTTTTCTATTCTCTATTTTATTCATCACTGGTATATTATTTGTTAATTCATTCCTCTGCTATTTTTTGTTTCATTTCTGCTTCTTTTTCTGGTTATTTGAGGTGTAAAGTTTTAGATTTGAGGGGTTTTTTTCCTCACTCTGTTGCCCAGGCTACACTGCAGTGGTGTAACTTTCGCTCACCGCAACCTCCACCTCCCAAGCTCAAGCAATTCTCGTGCCTCACCCTCCTGAGTAGCTGGGACTACAGGTGTGCACACCTGGATAATTTTTGTATTTTTAGTAGAGACAGGGTTTCCTCCATGCTGGCTAGGCTGGTCTTGAATTTTTGGCCTTAAGTGATTTGCCCACCTTAGCCTTCCAATATACTGGGATTACAGGAGTAAGTCATCAATCCCAGCAGGTTTTATTCTATTTAATGTAAGCATTTGCAGCTATAAACTTGTTAAGGTCTACTTTTGCTACTTCTCATATATTTTGGTGTGTTATATTTTTATTTTGATTTTTCTCGAATTTCTTAATTTATCCTGGTGATTTCTTCATTAATTGGTTAATTAAGACTTTTTTTCACATATCTGTGGACTGTGCAGTGTTAATTTTGGCATTGATACATTTTTATTCCAGAGAAATAGAAAAAGATACTACAATTTCAATAATCTTGAATTTATTAAAAATTGTTTATATACTAACATGTGGTCTCATCCAGCGAATATATCATATGTGCTTCAGAACAATAAATATTCAGACATTGGAGGATAGCATTCCTGCATATTTTTATTAGGTCCAATCATTTTATACTGTATTTCAAGTCTTCTATTTTCTCACTCATCTGTTATGCCCTATCTAATCCTGGAATTGAGATGTTGATATATCTTAATATTGTTTCTGTATCTTTTTCTTTTTTATTATGTCAATGTTTCTTTCATATATTTATGAGGTCTCTGGTTTGGTTCATAAATAATTATAATTGCTAAAACTTCTTGGTGAATTGACACTTTTATCATTGTATAGTGCCCTTCATTCTCTATTAAAACAGGTTTTTACTACAAGTCTACTTTGCCTGTTATTCATTTAGTTATCCTTCTGTCTTTTGGTTTCCATTTGAATTCAAAATTTTTTTCTGTGCTTTCAATTTAAGTCTCTGTGTTTCCTTTGACATAAAATGTTACTGTTATATAATGTAAGACTATAGAGAGAAGACAGCAGCAATCTACATGTCATAAAGATAAATAACTTCAATATTAAACCAACTCTGCTTATACCTTGATCTTGGAATTCTGGCCTTCAGAAATGTGGGAGGCAACTCCTTGTTGTTTGAGCCTGTTTGATCCATTTGTGCTGCAACAACAAAGTACTACAGGCTGGATAATTTACAAACAATAAAAATTTACTTGTCACAGCTTTGAATGCTGAGAAGTTCCAGATCAAGTTTCCAGGAGGATTAGTGTCTCCTGAAATCCCCATTTTCTGCTTTCAATGTGGCTTTCATTGGTATCTCCTCCAGAGAGAATGAACACTGTGTCTTTACATAATAAGGGTGGAGAGGAAAAAGGAAAAAAACACTAGGTTCCTTCTACCCTTTTATAAGGTTTCTAATCTGATTCGTGAGAACTCATCTCATCACTAAAATACCTCCTAAAGTCCCCAACTCTCAATACTATAATAATAATGGTTATGTTTCAAGATAATAATTTAAAGAAGGAACATTTAGATGATAAGAAAGCACACACACACACCCTTATATATATATATATGTACATATATATATATATAAGGGTGTGTGTATGTGTATATATATATGGTGTGTGTATGTAGGCTTTGTTTTACTTATATAGGCTTTGTTATTTGTTATATTGTATATATAGTGTGTATATATCTAGAGAGACAATCTGTTGTAGACAACATGTATTTGAATTCTGTTTGTTAAAACATTAGCCAATCTATGTGTTTGATTGTAGATTTCATTCAATTTATATGTAAATTATTTACTAATAAGGAAGGGTTTACTGTTGTTATTTTGTGAACTATTTTCTGTATATTTAGTAATGTCATTTTTTTCTTTTTTCTTTTACTGCCTTGCTTTGTGTTTCATTCATTTATAGGAATATGTTTTAATTTCTTTCTTATTTCTATTTTGTGAATTCTGAAGACCCTTTCTTTGTGGTTACTATTGCAATTCTACAAAATACTTTAATGTTATAACATTCTCTTAATGTGAAAACAATTTTAAATCAATCACATACAAAGAAATCTTGAACTCCTTTGCAGCTAATACTTTTGTTAATGACGCCACAAATTAAATCTTTACATATTGTATTTACTATAATATCCAATTATTATTGTTAATGTTTTTAAATAAAAATCTATGTATCAAAATTTTAAAAGCATAGTTTACTTTATTTGTCCTTGTATTTTTCTTTTCTGGATCACCTTATATTTCAGTATGTTGTTGTATTGATGTCCACAATCCTTACATTTTGCCTTGGTGGATGTTCTTTATCATATATTCTAGATCAGTTATATTCATGAATACGTTCTTCAGTTTTTGTTTACCGGAAAGATTCCTAAGTTATCATTCACTTTTGACAGGCTGTTTGACCAGATCTAGTATTCTTGGTAGACAGTGTTTTTTCTGTGAGAATTTAAAACACATCATCTCATTTGCTTCTTTCCTGCAAGGTTTCTGCTGGGAATTCACTATAAAAAAATAATGACATAAAGTAATACATAGTCATGTTCAGATTACTCTAACACTGTAATGGTGTGTGTAAAGCCATTTTACCTCTAAATTAGGAATTATAAGGCAAAGTTATTTCAAAATAATAGCAGCAATAGATGATTAAAGGATGCAAATTTTAAAAGACACAAATTTTGATGTCAAAATTATGAAAAGGTGGGGAGGCCTAAATGTGTAATCTTTTATGTGATTAAAGTCAATTTGTTAGTATTTTAAAGTACCTTGTTATAAGTATAAGAGGCTTTATGTAAGCTTCATGATAACCATAAACAAATACCAATAGCGGTTGTGAAAAATATCAAAAGAAATAATTCAAAGCATACCACTAAAAAATATGAATTTACACAAGAATACAGCAAGAAAGAAGGCAATAAAGAATCTACAAAATAAACAAAAAACAAATTACAAATGTGAGTAGGAAGTAATTACTTATAAATAACTATTGTGACTGTAAATAGATTAAATTTCCCAATAAGAGATACAGAGTAATTAAATGGATCAAGAAACAAGATTCAGAAGGTTTTGTCAAGATGATGGACTAGAAGCACCTCATGTGTGCTTTTCTCACAGAGAGAAAAGGAAAGAGCTGGTGAACACTGATGCTGCATGCCAATCATTTAAGAAATTATGTCAGAATCCATCAAGGAAGCATTGGTACACAGAGAGAAGAGTGG
>NW_026652282.1:50811868-50894794 GCF_009828535.3 Hylobates moloch | reverse complement strand
TATATATATATATATATATATATATATATATTCCATGGTAACTATACATATACATAAATATACTACTCAGCCATAAAAGAAACAAAATGATGGCATTTTTAGCAACCTTGTTGGAGTTGGAGTTGGAGACCATTATTCTAACTCGGGAATGGAAAACCAAACATCATATGTACTCTAATAAGTGGGAGATAAGCTAGGAGAACACAAAGGCATAAGAATGATATAATGAACTCTGGAGCCTGGATGGGAAGTTTAGGAGGGGCGTGAGGAATAAAATACTACACATTGGGTACAGTGTACACTGCTTGGGTGATAGGTACACCAAAATGTCAGAAATCACCACTAAAGAACTTATCCCTGTAACAAAACACCATCTGTTCCTCAAAAACTATTAAAATAAATAAGAAGAAAAGAAGAATGAACAATCCCCTCCACAAAATATGGCATTATGTAAAGAAACTAAATATATGACTCGCTGGCATCCCTGAAAGAGAGGTAGAGAAAGCAAGCAACTTGGAAAACATATTTGAAGCTACCATCATTGAAAATGATTCCAACCTTCCTAGAGAGGCCAATATTTAAATCCAAGAAATGTGAGAACCCCTGGAAGATACAAGAGGACCATTTTCAAGACACACCCATCAAGTTTTACAAGGTCAAAATAAAAGAAGAAATGTTAAAGACAGCCAGAAGAAGGGACATGTCACTTACCAAGGGAAACCTATCAGACTAACAGTGGATTTTTCAGCAGTAACTCTACAATCCAGAAGAGCTTGGGGGCCCATATTCAGCATTTTTAAAGAAAAAGAAATTGCAACAATGAATTTCATATTTAGCACAACTAATCTTCATAAACAAAGGAGAAATATGATACTTTTCTGATATGCAAATATTAAGGAAATTTGTTAACAGACCTGCCTTAAAAGAGGTGCTTAAGGGAGTGCTAAACATGGAAAGAAATAACCATAACTGACCACCACTTAAGCACACTTCAATACATAGACCACTGACAGCATAAAGCAACCACACAATCAAGTCTTCATAATAACTAGCTCATAACACAATGATAGAATCAACTCAAAGCACACATATCAATATTAATCTTGAATGTAAACAGACTAAATGCTAAAATTTAATAGCACAAAGTGACAGTTTAGATAAACAAGCAAGATCCAATTTCCTGTTCACTCTGATGATAGTTTCTCTTGCTGTGCTGAAGCTCTCTAGTTTAATTAGATCCAATTTGTCAATTTTGGCTTTGCTGTCATTGCTTTTGGTGTTTTAATCATGAAGTCTTTGCACATGCCTATGTCCTGAATGGTATTGTCTAGGTTTTCTTTTAGGGTTTTTATGGTTTTAGGTCTCGCATTTAAGTCTTTAATCCATCTTTAGTTCATGTTTGTATAAGGTGTAAGGAAAAGGTCCAATTTCTGTGTTCTGCATATGGCTAGCCAGTTTTCCCAACACCATTCATTAAATAGGGAATTCTCTACCAATTGATTGTTTCTGTCAGCTTTGTCAAAGACCAGATTGTTGTAGATGTGTGGCACTGTTTCTGAGGCCTCGGTTCTATTCCATTGGTCTATATATCTGTTTTGGTACCAGTACCATGGTGTTTGTGTTACTGTAGCCTTGTATTATAGTTTCAAGTCAGGTAGCATAATGCCTTCTGCTTCGTTTTTTTGTTTGTTTGTTTGTTTGTTTTTTTGCTTATGGTTGTCTTGGCTATACAGGCTCTTTTTTGGTTCTCTATGTAATTTAAGGTAGTATTTTTCTAATTCTGTGAAGAAAGTCAATGGTAGCTTGATGGGGATAGCATTGAATCTATAAATTACTTTGGGTAGTATGGCCATTTTTACAATATTGATTCTTCCTACCCATCAGCATGGAATGTTTTCCCATTTGTTTGTGTCATCTTTTATTTCCTTGAGCAGTGGTTTGTAGTTTTCCTTGAAGAGGTCCTTCACGTCCCTTGTAAGTTATATTCCTAGGTATTTTATTCTCTTTGTAGCAATTGTGAATGGGAGTTAACTCATGATTTGGCTCTCTGTTTGTCTATTATTGGTGTATAGGAATTCCTGTGATTTTTGCACATTGATTTTGTATCCCGCAAATTTGATGAAGTTGCTTATCAGCTTAGGAAGATTTGGGGCTGAAACAATGGGGTTTTCTAAATATACAATCATGTCATCTGCAATTTGACTTTGTCTCTTCCTATTTGAATACTCTTTATTTCTTTCTCTTGCCTGATTGCCCTGGTCAGAATTTCCAATATTATGTTGAATAGGAGTGGTGAGAGAAGGCATCCTTTTCTTGTGCCAGTTTTCAAAGGGAATGCTTCCAGTTTTTGCCCATTCAGTATGATATTGGCTGTGGGTTTGTCATAAATCACTCATTATTTTGAGATATTTTTCATCAACATCTTGTTTATTGAGTTTTTAGCATAAAGTTGTGTTGAATTTTATCAAAGGACTTTTCTGCATCTATTTAGATAATTATGTCTTTTTGTCATTGATTCTGTTTATGCGGTGGATTATGTTTATTGACTTGCGCATGTTTAACCATCCTTGCATCCCAGGGATGAAGCCAACTTGATTGTGGTGAATAAGCTTTTTGATGTGCTGCTGGATTCGGTTTGCCAGTATTTTACTGAGGATTTTCTCATTGACGTTCATCAGGGATATTGGCATGAAATTTTCTTTTTTTGTTGTGCCTCTTCCAGGTTATGGTATGAGGATGATGCTGGCCTCATAAAATTAGTTAGGGAGGAGTTCTTCTTTTTCTATTGTTTGGAATAGTTTCAGAAGGAATGATACCAGCTCTTTTTTGTACCTCTGGTAGAATTCAGCTGTGAATCCGTCTGGTTTTGGGCTTTTTTTTAATTGGTAGGCTATTAATTACTGCCTCAATTCCAGAACTTGTTATTGGTCTATTCAGGGATTTGACTTTGTGCTAGTTTAGTCTTGGGAAGGTGTATGTGTCCAGGAATTTATCCATTTCTTCTAGATTTTCTAGTTTATTTGCATGTTGACACTGTTGACAGTATTCTTTGATGGTAGTTTATATTTCTGTGGGATCAGTAGTGACATCCCTTTTATGATTTTTATTGTGTCTATTTGATTCTTCTCTCTCCTGTTCTTTATTAGTCTGGCTAGCAGGGTATCTATTTTGTTAATTTTTTCAAAACACCAGCTCCTTGATTCCTTGATTTTTTGAAGGGTCTTTAGTGTCTCTATCTCCTTCAATTCTGCTTTGATCTTAGTTGTTTCTTGTCTTCTGCAAGCTTTTGAATTTGTTTCTCTTGCATCTAATTGTGATGTTAGGGTGTTAATTTCAGATTTTTTCTGCTTTCTCCTCTGGGCATTTAGTGCTATAAATTTCCCTCTAAACACTGCTTTACCTGTATCCCAGAGATTCTCATACATTGTGTCTTTGTTCTAATTGGTTTCAAAGAACTTATTTATTTCTGCCTTAATTTCGTTATTTATCCAGTAGTCATTCAGGAGCAGGTTGTTCAGTTTCCATATAGTTGTGCAGTTTTGAGTGAGTTTCTTAATCCTGAGTTGTAATTTGTTTGTATGGTGGTCTGAGAGATTGTTCTTTAAGATATACATTCTTTTGTTTTCCTGAGGAGTGTTTTACTTCCAAATATGTGGTCAATTTTAGAATAAGTGGAATGTGGAGCTGAGAAGAATGTATATTCTGTCGATTTGTGGTGGGGAGTTCTGTAGATGTCTATTAGGCCTGCTTGGTCCAGAGCTGAGTTCAAGTCCTGAATATCCTTGTTAATTTTCTGTCTCATTGATCTGTCTAATATTGACAGTGTGGTGTTAAAGTCCCCCACTACTATTGCACTATTATTGTGTCAGAGTCTAAGTCTCTTTGTTGGTCTCTAAGAACTTGCTTTATGAATTTGGGTGCCCCTGTATTGGGTGTATATATATTTAGGACAGTTAACTCTTCTTGCATTGATTCCTTTACCATTAAGTAATGTGTTTCTTTGTCTTTTTGATCTTTGTTGGTTTAAAGTGTTTTATCAGAGACTAGGATAACAATTTCTGCTTTTTTTTTTTTTTTTTTTTTGCTTTTCATTTTCTTGGTAAATATTCCTCCATTCCTTTATTTTGAGCCTATATGTGTCTTTGAAAGTAAGATGGGTCTCCTGAATATAGCACACGGATGGGTCTTAACACTTTATCCAATTTGCCAGTCTGTCTCTTTTAATTAGGGCACTTAGTTTGTTTACATTTAAGGTAAATATTGTTATGTGTGAACTTGATCCTATAATTCTGATGCTAGCTGGTTATTTTGCATGCTAGTTGATGCAGTTTCTTCATAGTGTCAAAGGTCTTTACAATTTGGTATATATTTGCAGTTGCTGGTACTGGTTTTACCTTTCCATATTTAGTGCTTCCTTCAGGAACTCCTGTAAGGCAAGCTAGGTGGTGACAAAATCTCAGCATTTGCTTGTTTGTAAAGGGTTTTATTTCTTTTGTTTATGAAGCTTAGTTTAGCTGGATATGAAATTATCAGTTGAAAATATTTTTCTTTAAGAATGTTGACTGTTGGCCCTCACTCTCTTCTGGCTTTTAGGATTTCTGCAGAGAGATTCGTGGTTAGTCTGATGGGCTTCCCTGTGTGGGTAACCCGTCCTTTCTTTCTGGCTGTCCTTAACATTTTTTCCTTCATTTCAACATTGGTGAATCAGACAATTATGTGTCTTGGTGTTGCTCTTCTCAAGGAGTATCTTTGTGGTGTTCTCTGTATTTTCTGAATGTGAATGTTGGCCTGCCTTTTCTCCTACTTGGTTCCATTCTCCCTGTCACTTTCAAGTACACCAATCAAACATAGGTTGGTCTTTTCACTTGGTCCCATATTCCTTAGAAACTTTGTTCAGTTTTTTTATTCTTCTTTCTCTAATCTTCTTGTCACACTTTATTTTATTAAGTTGATCTTCAATCTCTGATATCTTTTCTTCCACTTGATCGATTCGGCTATTGATACTTGTGTATGCTTCATGAAGTTCTTGTGCTGTGTTTTTCCACTCCATCAGGTCATTTATGTTCTTCTGTGAACTGGTTATTCTCGCTTGCAATTCCTCAAATGTTTTTTCAAGGTTCTTAGCTTTCTTGCATTGGGTCAGAACATGCTCTTTTAGCTTGGAGAAGTTTGTTATTACCCACCTTCTGAAGCCTATGTCTGTCAATTTGTCAAACTCATTCTCTATCCCATTTTGTTCCCTTGCTGGTGAGGAGTTGTGATCCTTTGGAGGAAAAGAAGCATTCTGGTTTTTGGAATTTTCAGCATATTTGCATTCCTCTTCGTGTATTTATCTACCTTTGGTCTTTGATGTTGGTGACCTTTGGATGGTGTTTCTCTGTAGACATCCTGTTTGTTGATGTTGATACTATTCCTTTCTGTTTATTAGTTTTCCTACTATCAGTCAGGCCCCTCTGCTACAGGTCTGATGGAGTTTGCTGGAGGTCCACTCCAGACCCTCTTTGCTTGGGTATCACCAGCAGAGACTGCATAACAGCAGAGATTGTTGCCTGCTTCCTCCTCTGGTACCTGTGTCCCAGAGGGGCACCCACTAGATGCCAGCTGGAGCTCTCCTGTATGAGGTGTCTGTCGACCACTGCTGGGAGGTATCTCCCAGTCAGGAGGCACAGGGATCACGGACCCACTTGAGGAGGCAGTCTTTCCCTCAGCAGAGCTTGAACACTGTGCTGGGAGATCCACTGCTCTCTTCAGAGCTGGCAGGCAGGAACATTTAAGTCTGCTGAAGCTGCACCCACAGGCACCCCTACCCCCAGGTGCTCTGTCCCAGAGAGATGAAAGTTTTATCTATCAGCCCCTGACTGGGGCTGATGCCTTTCTTTCAGAGATGCCCTGCCTAGAAAGGAAGAATCTAGAGATGAAGTCTGGCTACAGCAGCTTTGCAGAGCTGTGGTGGGCTCTGCCCAGTTCAAACTTTCCCGTGGCTTTGTTTACACTGTGAGGGGAAAACTGCCTACTCAATCCTCAGTAATGGTGGATGCCCCTCCCCCAACCAAGCTCGAGCATCCCAGGTAGACTTCAGACTGCTGCACTGGCAGTGATAATTTCCAGCCAGTGGATCTCAGCTTGCTTGGCTCTGTGGGTGTGGGATCTGCTGAGCTAGTCCAATTGCCTCCCCGGTTTCAGCCCCCTTTCCAGGAGAGTGAATGGTTATGCCTCGCTGGCATTCCCAGCACCACTGGGGCATGAAAAAAAAATTTGCATCTAGCTCAGTGTCTGCCCAAATGGCCGCCAAGTTTTGTGTTCAAAACCCAGGGCCCTGGCGGCATTGGCACCTTAAGGAATTTCCTGATCTGTGGATTGCAAAGACCATGGGAAAAGGGTAGTATCTGGGCTGGAGTGCACTGTTCCTCACGGCACAGTCCCTCACAGCTTGCCTTGGCTAGGGGAGAGAGTTCCCTGACCCTTTGTACTTTCTGGGTGAGGCAAAAGCCCACCCTGCTTTGGCTCGCCCTCACTTATAAGTGGGGGCTAAATGACGAGAACTTATGAATGTTAAGAAGAAAAGAACAGACACTGGAGTCTACTTGAGCATGGATGATGGGAGGAGGAAAAGGAACAGAAAAAATAACTATTGGGTACTGGGATTAATACCTGGGTGATAAAATAATCTGTACAACAAACCCCTGTGACACAAGTTTACCTATGTAACAAATCCCCACATGACCCTCGAACATAAAATAAAAGCTGTTTTTTAAAAAAGAAAATACAAGTAAACCTTGTCCAGCAGCACATTACAATCAAGTAAGCCTTATTCCAGGGATACAAGTTTGGTTCAACATATGCAAATCAATAAATATAATTCACAACATAAACAGGATTAAAAATAAAAAACAAATTATTATTTCAATAAATGCAACAAAGCTTTTGATAAAGCCAACACCTCTACATGATATAAACTGTCCACAAACTAGATATTAAGGGAATATTACTCAAAATAAGAGTTGTTTATGACAATCACACAGTCAATTTCATACTGAAGGAATAAAAGCTGGAAGCATTCCCCTTAAGAATTAAAAAAGACAAGAATGCTCATGCTCACCATTTCTATGCAACATCATGCTTGAAGTCCTAGCCAGAGAAATCAGGCAAGAGGAATAAAAAAGCACCCAAATAGGAAAACAAGTAAAACAAATCAACATGCCTCTCTTAATTGACAATATAATTCTCTACATACAAGACACTAAAGACTCTGTCAGAGGGATCCTAGGTCTAATAAATGACCCATGTAAAGTTTCAGAATACAAAATCAATGTATAAAATTAGTAGCATTTCTATACATCCATAACATTCAAACAGAGAGCCAAATCAAGAATAAAATCCCAATTACAGTAGCCACAAAAAATTAAAATACCTAGGAATATATCTAATCAAAAAGGTGAAGTATCTCTACAAAAGAACAACAAAAGACTGCTGCAAGACATAATAGATAAAAGAACAAATGGAAAAAACATTGCATGTTCACGTATTGGAAGAATTAATATCATTATAATGTTCACACAGCTCAAAACATCTATTGATTCAATGTTATTCCTATTGAATGACCAACGTCATTTTTCACATAATTAGAAAAATCTACCTTGAAAGTCACATGGAGTGAAACCCTGTCTCTACTGAAAATACAAAAAATTAGCCAGGCATGGTGGTGGGCGCCTTTAGTCCCAGCTACTCCTGAGGCCGAGGCAGGAGAATGGTGTGAATCTGGGAGGCAGAGCTTGCAGTGAGCCACGCCACTGCACTCCAGCCTGGGCAACAGAGCAAGACTCCGTCTCAAAAAAAAAAAAAAGAAAGTCACATGGAACCAAAAAAAAAAAAAAAAAGCCCAAGTATTCAAGGCAATCCTGAGCAAAAACAAAACAAAACAAAAAACACAAAGCTGGTGGCATCACATTACTCACCTACAACTGTAAAAGGCTATACTACACCAAACAGCATGGTACTGTTACAAAAACAGACACATAGGCCAAATAAACATAATAGAATACCCAAAATAAAGCCCAAACCTACAACCAACTGATCTTTGACAAAGTTGACAAAAATAATCAACCAGAAAAAAATCTCCTTATTCAAAAAATGGTTATCATGTAACTGGGTGTCCATATACAGAAGAATACAACTCAATTCCTATCTTTCACCACATTCAAAAATTTATTCAAGATGGATTTAATACTTAAATGTAAGACTTAAAACTATAATAATTCCAGAAGTAAACATTGGGAGTGTGCTTCCGAACATCAGCGTTGCCAAAAAAATTTTCACCAAATTCTCAAAAGCAATTGCAACAAAAATAAACATTGACAAGAGGAAACTAACTAAGCTAAAGTACTTCTGCATGGCAAAAGAAACTATCAACAGAGTAAACAGACAACCTACAGGATAAGAGAAAAATTTACAAACTGCGCATCTGACAAAGTTCTAATATCCAGAATCTATAAGAAAGATAAAAAATCAAGAAATAAAAGACAAATAGTCACATTAAAAAGTGATCAAGGCACCTGAAAAGATACTTAACAAAATAAGACCTACAAGTGGCCAAACATGAAAAACTGTTCAACATCATTAATAATCAGAGAAATGTGTAGGAAAACCACAATGAGAATTTAAAAAAATGACCAAATACAATCCTTTAGTGATCATACCCCCATCCACAGGAATACCAAGTTGAACAGCTGTCCAAACTAGGAAGCAACTTCATCATAAGAACCAGAAATCAGGTGAGTGATCACAGTATCTGGTTTCAACATTACTTCAGAAATGGAGGCACTAAAGAGAATAAAAATGAAATTCTTAAATTGATGACACCACCCCTCCTCAATCCGTGGAAGTGGACACATGGTAAGGAGAAAAAGTCTGTGTGCTTGGTGGAGGGACAGCACAGGGATTTGTGGGACTTTTTACTGGAACACAGTGCTGCTTGTCACAGCAAAAAGCAGCACAAGGCAGTTCAGCTGGTTTCCACGGAGAGAGCATTTAGACCAGCACTATACAGAGGGGAATCATCCACTCCAGCAGTCAGAACTTGAGTTCCAGCTAACCCCAGCACCATGTGCTAAAGCACTCTGGAGTCATAAGTAAACTTGAAAAGCAGTATAGGCCACAAGTACTGCAATTGCTGGATAAGTCCAAGTGATACACTGTGCTCGAAGCCAGTGGACTTCTGGCACATGTGACTAGTGAGACACCAGCTGGGGCATCAGAGAGTGCTTGCATCACCCCTCACCCAACTCCAGGCAGTAAAGCTCACAGATCTGTGAAGAGGGAAAATAGTATAGAGAACTTTTCTTGCAACTTGGGTACCAGCTCAGCCAAAACAGAGAAGGGCACAAGGCAGAGTCTTGAAGCCCCCATTCCAATTCCTAGTTCCTGCACATTTCTAGACACACTCTAGATCACATGAGAATCTGCTGTCTTGAAGGCAAGGACCCAGTTCTGGCAGAATCTATTACATGCTAATGAAAGAGCCCATGGGCCTTTAAGAATAATAATCGGAAGCCAGGCAGTACTCACCCCAGGCCTTGGCTGAGACCATGTGCTGTGCTGGCTTCAGATGTGACCCAGCACATTCCCAACTGTGATGCCCATGGAGAAATCTCCTTCTACTTGAGGATAGGAGAGGAAAAAGTAAAGGGGACCTTGTCTTGCAGCTTCAATACAAGCTCATCCACAGTGGCGTAGAGAAACAAGCAGGTTCCTGGGGACCCCAATTATAGATTGTGGCTTCTAGATGGCATTTCTTGAGTCACCCTGGTCCCAAGGGGAACCAACTGCCATAAAAAGATCTGAGCTGGTAACATTTACCACAAGCTGAATGAAGAGTTCTTTAGCCTTGAGTAAACATCAGAGAGAACAAGGCAGTACTCACCATGAGCCTGAGGCCATGATAACCATGGGAAGAAATTACTTCTGCTTGAGGAGAGGAGAAAGAAAGAAAGAAGAACAGTCTTGCAGGTTGGGTGTCAGCCACAGTAAAATAGATACTAAGTATCTACCAAGTAGATACCTAAGTTTCTTGACTTCAGACCCTGGCTTCCAGATGGCTTTTCTGAATCCACCCTGGGCCAGAGAGGAGCTCAATGTTCTGAAAGGAAGGACAAAAGCCTGGTTGGAGTCATCACCAGCTGACTGAAGAGCCCTTGGGCCTTGAGTGAACATAGGTGGTAGCCAGGCAGTAGAGACCACAGACCTTGGGCAAAACCCAGTGTTGTGTTGGCTTCAGGTCTGACCCAGTGGACTCCCAATAGTGGTGGCCACAGATGATCTTGTGTCATTCCTTCCCAGTGCCACGAAGCTCAGCAGGGAAGTAAAGATTTGTTTTGGGAGGGGAAGTAAAGAAAGAGAATAATAATCCCTGCACATAGGGCTGCAGTGATTAAAGACTTTGATCGCAATACTCAATTCCCTTTGAAAATTTAGAAAGCCTTTCCAAGAAAAATGAATACAAACAAGCACAGATTGTGAAGACTACAATGAATACCTAACTCTTCAAAGCCCAGACATCAGTGAACATCCACGAGCATCAAGACCATCCAGGAAACCATGGCCTAACAAAATGATATAAAAAAATTAAAATATATTAAATATATTGTTATAGATTATATATTTTATTTTATTACTATATTTATATAATATTTTATAAATATAAAATACATATACTTATTTTATAAATATATAAAATATATTTAAAAATGGGCAAAAGATCTAAATAGACGTTTCTAAAAAGAAGACATATAAATGGGAAACGTATATGAAAATTTGCTCAGCATGATTGATCATCAGAGAAATGCAAATCAAAACTATAATGAGATGTCATCTAATCGCAGTTAAAAAGGCTTTTATCCCAAAGACAGGCAATAATGAATGCTGGTGAGGATGTGGAGAAAAAAAAAGGAAACTTTATACACTGTTGGTGGGAATATGAATTTGTACAGCCACTATTGAGAACAGTATAGAGGTTTCTCAAAATCTAAAAATAGAATTGTCATATGATCCAGCAATACCACTTCTAGATATATATCCAAAAGAAAGAAAATAGTATACCTAAGAAATAACTACACTTCCATGTTTATTGCAGCACTGCTGACAATTGCCAAGATTTGAAATCATCCTAAGTGTCCATCAACAGACGCAATGATAAAAAAAAACATATTAATACACAATGGCATACTGTTTCACCATAAAAAAAGAGATCCTGTAATTTTCAAAAACCTGGATGGAAGTGGAGGTCATTCTGTGAAGTAAAATAAATCAGGCACAGCAAAACAAATGTCACGTGTTCACTCATTTGTTGAAGCTAAAAATTAAAACAATTGAACTCATTGAAATAGAGAGTAGAATGCTGGTTACCAGAGATTGGAAAGGGCGGGGGGGAAGTGATAATAGTTAATGGGTAAAAAATATACTTAGTTAGGTAAGCATTTGTTGATAGTGCAACATGGTAATTACAGTGAACCATAATTTATTGTACATTTATAAATAACCAGAAGCAGGCCAACTACCAGAGGTAGAACAAGATGGCTGAATAAAAGGCTGCACCAATCGTTCCCCTGGCAAGAACACCAATTTAACAACTATCTACCCAGAAAAAAACCCTTCATAAGAATCAAATATATTTAGCACTTATAGTACCTGGTATTAACTTTGTAACACTGAAAGAGGTAATGAAGAAATAGAAAAAAAAGAAGTCTTAAATCACCAGCTCCACCCCCTTCCATTCCCCAACAGTGGCTGCATGGTGCAGAGAGCTTCTCCAGCTGCTGGGTGAGGAATAACCTAAGTGTGAGGAATTGTGTCAGTGTTGCCCTGTTAAAAAGGAAAGGAAAACCAGGCCTAACTCAGCTGATACTCACACATGGAGTGAGCATTTAAACCAGCCCTAGAAAGAGGGGATCACTGATTCCGGTAGCCCAAACTTGAATTCCCTCAAACCTTGCTATCAAGGGTGAAAGTCCTCTGTATTAACAGTAAAATTGAAAGGCAGTCTACCTTAGGAAGAAAAATGGTGGATAGGAGAAAGGATTAACTTGCAGTTCCCACTTGGGCAGACAGATCAGCTTGTGGAGACTCACATCATGAAAGCTTGTTCCAAGAACTTCGGAACATACCAGGAAACTGAGAGAATCCATAGACCCTTTGAAGAAAGTAGCTTGCCGCTGAGGCTCCTTGAGACAGCTGAAAAACTGTGAGTGCCCAATGTACGAAAAGGGGAATGTCTGACCCCAAACGCACATACACACAGGGGAACTTGAAGGTCCAGATAACAGTAAAATAATTTGACCTTACCTGGAGCTGAGATAATTTAGAGAGCCAAGTGAAACACAGGGATAGAGGAAGAAGTGGAAAGAGCCCTGTGGGCATTCTCGGCCCTTGGGAAACAATTTCTGACTTTGTCTCACAGGGTTCCTTGAGGAGGACTGCAAGTTGAATTGGGGAAAGACCATAAGGGAAGGAAACGTCCAGATAAACTTTGCAACAATTTCAACCAAATGCAAAGTTCCTCGGACAGAATCTGGGGGAGGGGGTGAATGGAGAGTGCAGATCCAAGCACAGAAGCCATGGCAGGCAAGGAGGCACAAAACCTGAAAGCCCTAATTGCTTTCTCAGTGGGGCTGCTTGTAGCGTGGGGCAAGTTCTCAGATCTGCTCACCAGCTGCCTGGAAACAAACTTGGTTCTGTTAGGGGTCATGGTGGGAGTGAGACCAGCCTTTCAGGCTTTGTGGAAGCTGGGTGAGGCCTATCACAGCCAGCTTTTCCCCACTTCCCTTGCGACCTGTATGATGTGGCAGAGCAGCCATAATCTCCCTGAGAACATTACTCCATTGGCCTGTGAACCACTCCCCCATTCCTCACAGCAGCCACAGCAAGCCCCGCCCAAAAAGAGTCAGAGCTCAGACACACCTAACTCTGCCTCCATATGACGGTCTTTCTCTACACGCCCTGGTAGCCAAAGACAGAAAACAAAACACGTAATCTCTTGGAAGGATTATGGCCCAGTCCACCACCTGAAAAACCTGAATATTTATTCAGGCAACCTAATAGCAAGCTTGTTTTTTCCCTATACTACCACAGTTGATGCTCTCTTGAAAGTGTCACCTCCTGGCAGGCCAACCAACACAAAACCAGCACTCTAAACAAAAATACAACTAAGGACCCTCACAGAGTCTACTTTATTCCCTTGCTACTTCCAACAGAGAAGGACTGAGAGACCTGAAGAGAAATCACATCACAGGACTCTCTGCAGACACTCTTTGCTACCAGCCCAGAGCCTGATAGATCCCGGGGCAGCTAGACCCAGAAAAGAAATTATTACTGCAGTTCAGCTCTCAGGAAGCCCCATCCATAGGGGATGGGGGAAGCACCACATGAAGGGAGAACTCTGTGGGAAAAAGGAATCTTAAAAGGAGTCCTTAAGCCCCAGATCTTCTCTCTGACATAGTCTACCCAAATGATAAGGAACCTAAAAACCAGTTCTGGTAATATGACAAAACAAGGTTCTTTAACAACCCCAAAAGATCACACTAGCTCATCAGCAATGGAACAAAACCAGGAAGAAATGGCTGAATTGCCAGAAAAAAAAATTCAGAAGGTTGATTATCAAGCTACTCAAGGAGGCACCAGAGAAAGGCAAATACCAACTTAAAAATTTTTAATAAAGTTACAAGATATGGACAGATACATCCCTAGAGAAATAGCATAAATAAAAAACAATCCCAACTTCTGCAAATGAAGGACACACTAAAAATGCAAAATACACTGGAAAGTCTCAACAATAGAATTAAACAAGCAGAAGAAAGCACTTCGGAGCTCAAAGACGAAACTTTTGAATTAATCCCATCCAAAAATCACAGAGAAAAAAGAAAAAAAAAATACACAAAGCCTCCAAGAAGTTTTGGATTATGCTAAATGACCAAACCTAAGAATAATGGGTGTTCTCAAGAAAGAAGTTAAATCTAAAAGTTTTAAAAATACATTTCAGGGAATAATTGAGGAAAATTTTCCTGGTCTTGTTAGTCATTCAAATACAAGAAGTGAATAGAACACCCAGGAAATTCATTACAAAATGATCATTGCCTAGGCACATAGTCATAAAGTTATCTAAAGTCAAGTTGAAGGAAATAATCTTCTTTTTTTTTTTTTTTTTGAGACAGAGTCTCACTCTGTTGCCCAGGCTGGAGTGCAGTGGTGCGACCTCGCCTCACTGCAAGCTCCGCCTCCCGGGTTCACGCCATTCTCCTGCCTTAGCCTCCTGAGTAGCTGGGACTACAGGCACCTGCCACAGAGCCCAGCTAATTTTTTGTATTTTTAGTAGAGACAGGGTTTCACCATGTTAGCCAGGACGGTCTTGATCTCCTGACCTCGTGATCTGCCCGTCTTGGCCTCCCAAAGTGCTGGGATTACAGGCGTGAGCCACCGCGTCCGGCGGAAGGAAATAATCTTAAGAGCAGTAACACAAAAGCACCAGATAGCCTATAAAAAAACTATCAAATTAACAGCAGATTTCTCATCAGAAACCCTACAAGCTAGAGGGAATTGGGGTCCTATTTTTAACCTCATTAAGCAAAACAATTATCATCCACAAATTTTGTATCCAGTGAAATTGAGCTTCATAAAAGAAGGAAAGACAGTCTTTTTCAGAAAAACAGATGTTTAGAGGATTCACCACTACCAACCCAGACCTACAAGAACTACTAAAAGAAGCTCCAAATATTTGAAACAAATCCTCAAAATACACCAAAATAGAACCTCCTTAAAGTATAAATCTCACAGAATCTATGAAACAATAACACAATTCAGAAGAAAACAAACTATATAAGCAGCAAATAGCACAATAAATAGAATAGTACCTCACATCTCAATGCTAATATTGAGTGTAAATGGCCTAAATGCTCCACTTAAAAGATACAGAATGACAGAAATGATAAAAAAAAATCCACCAACCAAGTATATGCTGTCTTCAAGAGACTAGTCTGACACATAAACACTCAAAAAAACTTAAGGTAAAGAGGTGGAAAATATATTCTATGTGAATTGACACCAAAAGCATGTAGGAATAGCTATTCTTACATTAAACCAAACAAACCTTAAAGCAACAGCAGTTAAAAGAGATAAAGAGGAACATTATATAATAATAAAAAAATACTAGTTCAACAGGAAGATATTGCAATCCAAAATAAATATTCACCTAGCACTGGAGCTCCCAAATTTATAAAACAATGTCTACTAGACCTAAGGAATGAGGGAGATAGCAACACAATAATAGTAGAGCAGTTTCATACTCCACTGACAGCACTAGACAGATCTTTAATACAGAAAGTTGACAATGAAACAAAGGACTTAAACTGTACCCTAGAACAAATAGCCTTAATAGATATTTACAGAACATTCTTCCCATAAACTGCAGAATACACATTCTGTTAATCAGCATATAGAGCATTCTCCAAGATAGGCCATGTGATAGAAAACAAAAGAAGTTTCAACAAATTTAAGAAAATCAAAATTATATCAAGTACTCTCTCAGACCACAGTGGAGTGAAATTGGAAATCAATTCCAAAGGAAAGCTTCAAATACAATAAGCTCAAAGAGCACCCTGGAAATTCATTGCAAAAGATTATTGCCTAGACAGATAGTTACAAGTTTATCTAAAGTCAAGATAAAATAAAAAGAATCTTAAGAGCTGTGAGGCAAAAGCACCAGGTAAACTATAAGGGAAAACCTGACAGATTAACAGCAGGTTTCTCAGCAGATATTGTACAAGCTGGAAAGGGTAAGGGTCCTATCTTTTCCCTCATTAAGCAAAACAATTATCATCCATGAATTTTGTATTCAGCAAAAGTAAGCTGGATACTTAGATGTTTTCCTGAAAACCATGCAAATACATGGAAATTAAATAATTTGCTTCTGAACAATAATTGGTTCAACAATAAAATCAAGATGGAAATTGAAAAATCCTTTGAACTGAATGAAAATAGTGACACAATTCATCAAAACCTCCAGGATACAGCAAAAGTGATGCTAAAAGAAAAGTTTATAGCATTAAGTACCTACATCAAGGGGTCTGTAAGAGCACAAGTAGACAATCTAAGGCCACATTTCAAGGCACTAGAGAAATAAGAATGAAGCAAATTCAAACCTGGCAGAAGAAAATAAATAAAAAATATCAGAGCAGAACTAAATAAAATTGAAACAAAGAAAAACAATTAAAAAAAGTGAAACAAAAATCATGCTCTTTGAAAAGATAAAAAAACACCTGATAGAGTATTAGCAAGGTTAACCAAGAAAACAAGAGAAGATCCAAATAAGTTCAATTAGAAATGAAATGAGAGATATTACTACTGATATCACAGAAATACAAAAAATCATTCAAAGCTACTATGAACAACTTTATGTGCACAAACTAGAAAACCTAGAGAAGATGGATAAATTCATAGAAATATACAACTCTCCTATATTCAGCCAGGAAGAAATAGATACTATGAACAGACCAATAACAACCAGTTAGATTAAAATGGTAATTTTAAAAATGCGAATAGATAAAAGTACAGAATCAAAAGGATTATCAGACATTCAAAGAAGAATTGGTATCAATCCTATTTAAACTATTCCAAAAGATAGAGAAAGAGAGAATTCTCACTAAATCATTCTATGAAGCCAATATCACCCTAATACCAAAACCAGGAAAGGACATAACACAAAAATAAAACCACAAACCAATATCCTTCATAAATAAATGCAAAATTCTTCAACAAAATACTAGCTAACCAAATCCAACAGCACATCAAACATATAATCTATAATGATGAAGTAGGTTTCATACCAGGAATGCAGGAATGGTTTAGTATATACGAGTCAATAAATGTGCTAAACCACATAAACAGAATTAAAGAGAACAACTACATGACCATCTCAATATATGAAGAAGAAAGCATTTGACAAAAGCCAGCCTACAATTATGAGTAAAACCAACAGCAAAATTGGCATAGAGGGACATACCTCAAGGTAATAAAAGCCATCTATGACAAACTGACAGCCAACATTACACTGAACAGAGAAAAGTTGGAAGCATTCTCACTGAGAACTGGAACAAGGCAAGGATGCCCACTTTCACCGCTTGTATTCAACAGAAGACTGGAAGTCCTAGTCAAAGCAATCAACAAGAGAAAGAAATGAATGGCATCCAAGTCAGTAAAGAGGAAGTCAAACTGATGCTGTTTGCCAATTATATCATCGTATACCTAGAAAATACTAAAGACTCATCCAAAAAGTTCACAGAACTGAAAAATGAATTCTGTAAATTTTCAGAATACTGAATTAATGTACACAAATGAGTAGCACTGCTATACACTAACAGCGACCAAGCTGAGAATCAAATTAAGAACTCAACCCCTTTTAAAATTGCTGCAGAAAAAAAAAATACTTAGCAATATACCTAACAAAGGAGGCAAAAGTGTGAAAGACCTCTAAAATAGAAACTACAATATACTGCTGAAAGGAATTATAGACTACACAAACAAATGGAAATACATCCCATGCTCTTGGATGGGTAGAATCAATATTGTGAAAATGACCACATTTCCATATGCAATCTACAAATTCAATACAATTCTCACAAAATACCATGATTATTCTTCGTAGAACTAGGAAAAAACAATCCAAAATTCACATGGAACCCAAAAAGAGCCCACACAGCAAAAGCAAGACTAAGCAAAAAGGACAAATATGTATGCATCACGTTACCCAATCTCAAAATACACTGCAAGGCTATAGTTTACAAAACAGCCTGGTACTGGTATATGAATAGGCACATAAACCAGTGGAACAGAATAGAGAACCCAGAAATAAAGCCAAATACATACAGCTAACTGATCTTTGACAAACCAAACAAAAACAAATGATGCTGGGATAATTGGCAAGCCACATGTGAAAGAATAAAACTGGATCCTCGTCTCTCACCTCATACGAAAATAAACTCAAGATGGGTCAAAGACTTAATTCTAAGACTGGAAAGTATAAAAAATTTAGAAGATAACATTGGAAAAACCCTTCTAGACATTGGCTTAGTCAAAGACTTCATGACCAGAACCCTAAAGCAAATGCAACAAAACAAAGTAAATAGATGAGTCTTAAATAAACTAAAAAGCTTCTGCACAGCAAAAGAAATAATCAGCAAAGTGTAAAACAACCCACAGAGTGGGAGAAAATCTTTACAATCTATATATACAAAAAAGGACTATTATCCAGAATCAAATCAACAAGAAATAAAATACAAACAATCCCTTCATAAAGTGGGCTAAAGACATGAATACTCAATTCTCAAAAGATGTACAATGCCCCAGTGTGTGTTGTTCCCATATCTGTATCCAAGTGTTCTCATTGTTCAACTCCCACTTATGAGTGAGAACATGTGATATTTGGTTTTCTTTTCCTCTGTTAGTTTGCTGAGAATAACGGCTTCAAGCTCCATCAATGTCCCTGCTAAGGACATGATCTCATTCCTTTTTATGGCTGCATAGTATTCCATGGTGTATACGTATCACATTTTCTTTTCACAGTCTAACACTGATAAGCATTTTGGTTGGTTCTATGTCTTTGCTATTCTGAATAGTGCTGCAATGAACATACACATGCATGTATCTTTATAATAGAATAATTTATTATAAATGTAAGAATTTTCAGGCGTATATACCCAGTAATGGGATTGCTGGGGCAAATGGTCCTTTTTATTCTTGATCTTTGAGAAATCACCACATTGTCTTCCACATGGTTGAACTAATTTGCATTTTCACCCACAGTGTAAAAGCATTTCTATTTCTCCACAGCCTCACCAGGATCTGTTGTTTCTTGACTTTTCAATAATTGCCATTCTGGCTGGTGTGAGATGGTATCTCATTGTGGTTTTGATTTGCATTTCTGTGATGATCAGTGATGATGAGCATTTTTTCATGTGTCTTTGGCTGCATAAATGTCTTCTTTTGAGACGTGTCTGTTCATATCCTTTGCCCACTTTTTGATGGGGTTGTTTGATTTTTTTTCTTGTAAATTTGTTTAAGTTCTTTGTAGATTCCGGATATTAGCCTTTTGTCAGATGAGTAGATTGTAAAAATTTTCTCCCATTCTGTAGGTTGTCTGTTCACTCTGATGGCAGTTTCTTTTGCTGTGCAGAAGCTCTTGAGTTTAATTAGATCCCATTTGTCAATTTTGGCTTTTGTTGCCATTGCCTTTGGAGTTTTAGTCATGAAGTCCTTGTCCACGCCTATGTCCTGAATGGTATTGCCTAGGTTTCCTGTAGGGTTTTTATGGTTCTAGTCTAACATTTAAATCTTTAATCCATATTGAATTAATTTTTATATAAGGTGTAAGGAAGGGACCCAGTTTCAGCTTTCTACATATGGCTAGCCTGTCTTCCCAGCACCATTTATTAAATAGGGAATCCTTTCCCCATTGCTTGTTTTTGTCAGGTTTGTCAAAGATCAGATGGTTGTAGATGTGTGGTATTACTTCTGAGAGCTCTGTTCTGTTCCATCGGTCTATATCTCTGTTTTGGTACCAGTAACATGCTCTTTTGGTTACTGTGGCCTTGTAGTATAGTTTGAAGTCAGGTAGCGTGATGTCTCCAACTTTGTTCTTTTGGCTTAGGATTAACTTGGCAATGCGGGCTCTTTTTCAGTTCCACAAGAACTTTAAAGCAGTTTTTTCCAATTCTGTGAAGAAAGTCATTGGTAGCTTGATAAGGATGGCATTAAATCTATAAATTACCTTGGGCAGTATGGCTATTTTCATGATATTGATTCTTCCTATCCATGAGCATGGAATGTTCTTCCATTTGTTTGTGTCCTCTTTCATTTCCTTGAGCAGTGGTTTGTAGTTCTCATTGAAGAGGTCCTTCACATCCCTTGTAAGCTGGATTCCTAGGTATTTTATTCTCTTTGAAGCTGTTGTGAGTGGGAGATCACTCATTATTTGGCTCTCTGTTTGTCTGTTATTGGTGTGTATGAATGCATGTGATTTTTCCACATTGAGTTTGTATCCTGAGACTTTGCTGAAGTTGCTTATCAGCTTAAGGAGATTTTGGGCTGAGATGATGGGGTTTTCTAGATATACAATTCATGTCATCTGCAAACAGGGACAATTTGACTTCCTCTTTTCCTAATTGAATACCCTCTATTTCTTTCTCCTGCTTGATTGCCCTGGACAGAAATTCCAACACTATGTTGAATAGGAATGGTGAGAGAGGGCATCCTTGTCTTGTGCCAGTTTTCAAATGAAATGCTTCCAGTTTTTTCCCATTCAATATGATATTGGTTTTGGGTTTGTCATAGATAGCTCTTATTATTTTGAGATACATCCCATCAATACCTAGTTTATTGAGAGTTTTTAGCATGAAGAGCTGTTGAATTTTGTCAAAGACCTTTTCTGCATCCATTGAGATAATCATGTGGTTTTTGACTTTTCTTCTGTTTATATGATGGCTTACGTTTATTGATTTGCATATGTTGAACCAGCCTTGCATCCCAGGGATGAAGCCAACTTGATCATGTTGGATAAGCTTTTTGATGTACTGCTGGATTTGGTTTACCAGTATTTTATTGAGGATTTTTGCTTTGATATTCATCAGGGATATTGGTCTAATATTCAGGCAGCAACATTTGCTGTTCAGCAATATTTGCTGTTCTGCAGCCTCTGCTGCTGATACCCAGGCAAACAGGGCCGGGAGTGCATCTCCAGCAAACTCCAACAGACATGCAGCTGAGGGTCCTGACTGTTAGAAGGCAAACTAACAAACATAAAGGACATCCACACCAAAACCCCATCTGTATGTCACTCTTGTCAAAGACCAAACATAGATAAAACCACGAAGATGGGGAAAAACAGAGCAGAAATGCTGAAAATTCTAAAAATCAGAGTGCCTGTCCCCCTCCAAAGAAACGCAGCTCCTCACCAGCAATGGAGCAAAGCTGGACCAAGAATGACTTTTACGAGTTGAGAGAAGAAGGCTTCAGACAATCAAACTTCTCTGAGCTGAAGGAGGAAGTTCGAATCCATCACAAAGAAGCTAAAAACGTTGAAAAAAGGATTAGAAGAATGGCTAAGTAGAATAACCAGTGTAGAGAAGGCCTTAAATGACCTGATGGAGCTGAAAACCATGGCATGAGAACTACATGATGAATGCACAAGTTTCAGTAGCCAATTCGATCAACTGGAAGAAAGGGTATCAGTGATTGAAGATGAAATGAATGAAATGAAACAAGAAGAGAAGTTTAGAGGAAAAAGAGTATGCAGACCAGCAGTCTTAGCCTTTCCTCCTGATAATTCTGAGTAATCCAGGCAGCCCAGATGAGTGGGTTTCTCCCAAGTGAAGCATACCCCCTCCACAAAGGAACAGTCAAAGTGCTTCATTAAATTGGTCCTGTTCCCTGTGCAGCCCAAGTGCATAAGACCCTCCAACAGGTGTTGTCAGACACCCTATACAGGAGTGATCCTACTGGTATCAGGTAGGTGCCTCTTGAGGTCAGAGATCCCAGAAGAAGGAAAAGACACTCAGCTTTGCTGTTCTCTAGCCTCCTTGAGTGACATCTCCATGCATGCGGACAAACCAGATGAATAGGGCCTGACGTGAACCCCCAGCAAACTGCAGCAGCCCTACAGAAGAGAGACATAAAAAAACAAGCAAACAAACAAACAGAAAACTGAAAGCAACAACCACAGATCAATAATAATAATAAAATGTCTCCACAAAAACCCCATCCAAGGGTCAGCAGCCTCAAAGATTGAGACTAGACAAACTCATGAATACCAGAAAGTATCAACAAAAAAATGCTGAAAATCCAAAAGGCCAGAGTTCCTCTTTTCCTCCAAATGATTGCAACGCCTCTCCAACAAGGGTGTAGAACTAGACAGAGGATGAAATGGACGAATTGACAAAAGTAGGCTTCAGAAGATCGGTAATAAAAAACTCCACTGAGCTAAGGGAGCATGTTCTAACCCAATGCAAAGAACCTAAGAACCTTGATAAAACATTAGAGGAATTACTAACTATAATAACCCATTTAGAAATGAACATAAATAACCTGATGGAGCTGAAAAACACAACATGCGAACTTCGTGAAGCATACAGAAGGATCAATAGCCAAATCTACCAAGTGGGAGAAAGGATATCAGAGTTTGAAGACCATCTTGTTGAAATAAGGCATGCAGACAAGATTAGAGAAAAAAGAATAAAAAGGAATGAACAAAGCCTCTGAGTAGTATGTGACTACATAAAAACACCAAATCTCAACTGGTTAAAACACTTGAAGGAGATGGGAAGAATAGAACCAAGTTGGAAAACACACTTCAGGATATTATCTAGGAGAACTTCCCCAACCTAACAAGACAGGCTAACATGTAAATTCAGGAAATACAGAGAACACCACTAAGATATTCCACAAGAAGATTAACCCCAAGACACATGATCGTGGGATTCCCCAATATTGAAATAAAGGAAAAAATGTTAAGGGCAGCCAGACAGAAAGGTCAGGTCACCTACAAAGGGAAGCCCATGACTAACAGTGGACCACTCAGCAGAAACCCTACAAGCCAGAAGAGATTGAGGACCAATATTCAACATTCTTAAAGAAAAGAATTTTCAACCCAAACTTTCATATCCAGACAAACTAAGCTCCATAAGCAAAGGAGAAATAAAATCTTTTCCAGACAAGCAAATGCTGAGGGATTTCATCAATACCAGGCCTGCCTTGCAAGAACTCCTGAAAAGAACACTAAATGTGGAAAGGAAGAACCACTACCAGCCACTACATAAACACACCAAAATATTAAGACCCATGAAACTCCTAAGAAACTACATGAACAAGTGTGCAAAGTAAGCAGACATCGTCATGATGACAGAATCAAATTCACACATAACAACACTAATCTTAAATGTAAATGGGCTAAATTCCCCAATTAAAAGACTCAGACTGGCAAATTTGATAAGGAGTCAAGAACAATTGGTGTGCTTTATTCAGGAGACCCATCTCATGCGCAAAGACATACATAGGCTCAAAATAAAGGGATGGAGGAAAATTTACCAAGCAAAGGAAAAGCAAAAACAAACAAACAAACAAACAAAAACAGGGTTGCAATCCTAGTCTGTAACAAAACAGACTTTAAACCAACAAAGACTTAAAAAGACAAAGAAAGGCATTACTTAGAGGTACAGGGATCTATTCAACAAGAACAGCTAACTATCCTAAATATATATGCACCCAATACAGGAGCACTCAGATTCATAAAGCAAGTCCTTAGAGACCAACAAAGAGACTTAGATTCCCACACAATAATAGTGGGAGACGTTAACACATCACTGCTAATATTGGACAGATCAATGAGGCAGAAAATTAACAACGATATTCAGGATTTGAACTCAGCTCTGGATTAAGTGGACCTAATAAATATCTACAGAACTCTCAACCCCAAATCAACAGAATATGCATTCTTCTCAGTGCCACATGGCACTTATTATAAAATCAACCACATAATTGGAAGTAAAAAACTCCTCAGCAAATGCAAAAGAACAGGAATCATAACAAACAGTCTCTCAGATAACAGTGCAATAAAATTAGAACTCAGGATTAAGAAAATCACTCCAAACCACACAATTACATGGAAACTGAATAACCTACCCCTGAATGACTAGTGGGTAAATAACAAAATTAAGGCAGAATCCAAGAAGTCCTCTGAAACCAATGAGAACAAAAAGACAACGTATCAGAATCTCTGGGACACAGCTAAAGCAGTGTTTAGAAGGAAATTTATAGCACTAAATGCCCACATCAGAAAGCTAGAAAGATCTCAGTTCGACACCCAGGCATCAGATTCTTAAAAAAGCTATAGAAGCAAGAGCAAACTAAACCAAAATCTAACAGAAGGCAAGAAATAACTAAGACCAGAGCAGAACTGAAGGAGATAAGAGACAAGAAAAACCTTTCAAAAATTTATAAATCCAGAAGGATGTGTTTTGAAAAAATTAACAATATAGACAGACAACTATCTAGACTAATAAAAAAGAAAAGAGAGAATAATCAAGCAGACACAATAAAAATGATAAAATGGATATCACCACTGACCCCACAGAAATAAAAACTACCATTAGAGAATATGATACACACCTCTATGCAAATAAACTAGAAAATACAGCAGAAATGGATACATTCCTGGACACATAGACCCTCCCAAGACTAAACCAGGAAGAAGTCAAAACCCTGAATAGACCAATAACAAATTCTAAAATTGAGGCAGTAATTACCTTGCCTACCAACCAAGAAAAGCCCAGGACCAGACAGATTCACAGCCAAATTCTACCAGAGGTAGAAAGAGGAGGTGATACCATTTTTTTCTGAAACTATTCGAAACAACTCAAAAGGAGGGACTCCTCCCTAACAAATTTTATGAAGCCAGCATCATCCTGGTAGCAAAACGTGGCAGAGACACAATAAAAAAAGAAAACATCAGGCCAATATCCCTGATGAACAATGATGTGAAAATTCTCAATAAAATACTGGCAAACCAAATCCAGCAGCACATCAAAAAACTTATCCACCATGATCAAGTTGGCTTCATCCCTGGGATGCTAGGCTGGTTCAACATATGCAAATTAATAAAAGTAATCCATGACATAAACAGAAACAAAGACAAAAACCACGTGATTATCTCAAGAGATGCAAGAAAGGCCTTTAATAAAATTCAAAATCCGTTCATGTTAGAAACTCTTAATAAACTAGGATTGATGGAACATATCTCAAAATAGTAAGAGCTGTTTATGACAAACCCACAGCCAATATCATATTAAATGGGCAAAAGCTGGAAGCATTCCCTTTGAAAACCAGCACAAGACAAAGTGGCCCTCTCTCACCACTTCCATTTAACATAGTATTGTAACTTCTGGTAAGGGCAATCAGGCAAGGAAAAGAAATAAAGCATATTCAGATAGGAGGAGAGGAAGTCAAATTGTCTCTGTTTTCAGATGACATGATTCTATATTTAAAAAAACCCATCATCTCAGCACAAAAACTTCTTAAGCTGATTAGCAACTCCAGCAAATTCTGAGGATACAAAAATCAATGTGCAAATATCACAAGCATTCCTTTAAACAAACAATAGACAAGCAGAGAGCCAAATCATGAATGAATTCCCATTCACAATTGCTGCAAAGAGAATAACATACCTAGGAATATAGCTCATGAGGGGTGTGAAAGCCCTCTTCAAAGAGAACTACAAAGCACTGCTCAAAGAAATAAGACAGGACACAAACAAATAGAAAAACTTCATCCTCATGGGTAGGAAGAATAAATATCACGAAAATGGCCATACTGCCAAAAGTAATTTGTAGATTCAAAGCTATCCCCATCAAACTGCCATTGACATTCTTCACAGAATTAGAAAAAAGCTACTTTAAATTTCATATGGAATCAAAGAAGACCCTGTATAAAAAAGACAATCCCAAGCAATAAAGAACAAAGGTGGAGTCATCTCACTACCTGACTTTAAACTACACTACAGGGCTACAGTAACCAAAACAGCATGGTACTCATACCAAAACAGATATATAGATCAATGGAACATAACAGAGACCTCAGAAATAACATCACACGTCTACAACCATCCAATCTTTGACAAACCTAACAAAAACAAAGAATGGGGAAAAGATCTCTTATTCAATAAATAGTGCTGGGAAAGCTGGCTAGCCATATGCAGAAAACTGAGACTGGACCCCTTCCTTACACCTTATGACAAAAATTAACCCAAGATGGATTAAAGACTTAAATGTAAAACCCCAAACCATAACAACCCTCTAAGAAAACCTAGGCAATAACATTCAGGACATGGGCCTGAGCAAAGACTTCATGACAAAAACACCAAAAGCAATTGCAAGAAAAGCCAAAGTTGACAAATGGGATCTAATTAAACTAAAGAGCTTTTGCAAAGCAAAAGAAACTATCATCAGAGTGAACACACATCCTACAGAATGGAAGAAAATTTTTCCAATCTACCATAGGACAAAGGTCTAATATCCAGAATTTACAAGGAACTTAAACAAATGTACAAGAAAAAAAAACCCTCAAAAACTGGGCAAAGGATATGAACAGACACTTCTCAAAAAAGACATTTATACGTGCAAAAAAATGTGAAAAAAAAAGCTCAACATCACCAATCATTAGAGAAATGCAAATCAAAATCACAGTGAGATACCTTTTCACACCAGTCAGAATGGTGATTATTAAAAAGTCAAGAAACAATAGATGCTGATGAGGCTGTGGAAAAATAGGAATGCTTTCACGTGGTTGGTGGGAATGTAAATTAGTTGAATCATTGTGGAAGACAATACGGTGGTTTCTCCAAGATCTAGAATCAGAAATGCCATTTGACCCAGCAATCCTATTACTTGGTATATACCCAAAGGAATATAAATTATTCTACTATAAAGACACATGCACACATATGTGTATTGCAGCATTATTTACAATAGCAATGACATGGAACCACCCATAAATGATAGGCTGGATAAAGAAAATGTGGTACATATACACCATGGAATACTATGCAGCCATAAAAAGGAATGAGATCACATCCTTTGCAGGGACTTGGACGAAACTGGAAGCCATCATCCTCAGAAAACTAACACAGGAACAGAAAAACCAACACCACATGTTCTCATTCATAAGTCAGAGTTTAACGATGAGAACACATTGACAAAGAGGTGGAACAACACACCCAAGGGTCTGTTGGGGGTTGGGGGTTAGAGAAGAAAACTTAGAGGATGGGTCAATAGATGCAGCAAGCCACCATGGCACATGTATACCTATGTAACACACCTGCACGTTCTATTCATGTATACTGTAACTGGATGTAAAATTAAAAAAATAAAATGCCTTCAGGCCTTTTTTCATTGTCTCAGCTACCAGGAATTGCCTCCTTTTTGTTATGCATTTTTTTCTAGCAAGTGGTAGCTCAGCAGCCTGCTTAAATTCTCCTAAAAATTGGGTTTTATTTTTTACCACGTGGTCAGGCTACAAATTTTGCAAAGTTTTATGGTTGTTTTCCCTTTAACTATAGCTTCCAGCTTTAAGTCATTCCTTTGCTACCACATCTGAGATTGGCTGTTCAAAGCAGCCATGCCATATTTTGAATGCTTTGCTGCTTAGAAATTTCTTCTGCCAGATACCCTACATCATCATTCTTGAGTTTAAACTACCACAGATTTCTAAGGTATAAACACAATGCAGCCAAACCTTTTGCTAAGGCATAACATGCATGACCTTTTCTACAGTTCCCAATAAGTTCTTCATTTCTATCTGAGACCTTGTCAGCCTGGAGTTCTCTGTTCTTATCGTTATCAGCATTTTGTTCACAACCATTTTCCTGGTCCCTAAGAAGTTCCAAACTTTTTCTTATCTTAAAGTTTTTTTCTTTGCCCTCCAAACTCTTTAAATATCTACCAACCACCCAGTTCCAAAGCCACTTCCACCTTTTCAGTTGTCTTTATAGCAATGCCTCACTCAGTACCAGTTTTCTATGTTAGGTCGTTCTTGCATTTTTATAAAAACATACCTGACACTGGGTAGTTTATAAAGAAAAGATGTTTAATTGGCTCTTAGTTCTGCAGGCTGTACAGGAAGCCTGGAACAGAGCATTTACTTGGCTTCTGATCTGGCCTCAGGAAGTTGACAATCATAGCAGAAGGAAAAAAGGAAACTGGCACATAATATGGCAAAAGCACCAGCAAACATGAGAGAAAGTTGTGGAGGGAAGTGCCACACACTTTTAAATGACCAGATCTCATAAGAACTCACTAACTATCACAAGGACAATGTGAAGAGGTTCGTGCTAAACCATTCCTGAGAAATCTGCCACCATGATCCAATAGCCCCCCCCAACCATGCCCTGTGTATTAGTCCATTTTTAAGCTGCTGATAAAGACATACATGAAACTGGGAAGAAAGGGAGGTCTAATTTGACTTACAGTTTCGCATGGCTGGGGAGGTCTCATAATCATGGTGGAGGGTAAAGGACACTTCTTATGTGGCAGCAGCAAGAGAAAATGAGGAAAAAGCAAAAGCGGAAACACCTGATAAGCCTATCAGATCTCCTGAGACTTATTCATTATCATGAGAATAGCATGGGAAAGATCAGCCCCCATGATTGAATTACCTCTCCCTAGGTCCCTCTCACAACACTTGGGAATTCTGAGAGATACAACTGAAGCTGAGATGTGAACGGGGACACAGCCAAACCATATCACCCTGCCTCCAACCTGGAGATTAAAATTTGAAATTAGATTAGATGAGAACACAGATCCAAACCATATCATATTTATAGTTTGGTCTCCAACTAAAAATGAATCAGTTTAAAAATGAATTACCAAAAGATAACAGAAAATTCTCTAAACACTTAGAAATTAAACAACATTCTTCAGAATAACCCATGGGCCAAGACGGAAATCTGAAAAAATATTTAAAAATAGAGTGAACTAAATTTAAATGGAAATACAATATACTAAATTTGTGAAAAACACTTAAAACAGTCCTTAGAGAAATATTTATCACAAAAAATACAGATATAAGGAATAACAAAATGTCTTCTATTAACATCTAATTTTCCACCAAAGCAAAATATGAAATTATAAATCTTAATAGGCAGAAGAGATAAAAATGATAAAAATAAAAACACAAATTAATAATAAAATTGAAAAAGGCAATGAAGCAAAGAGCTGATTCTTTTATTTTGTTAGCTTCATTAAGGTATAATTGACAAATAAAAATTATATACATACAGATTTACAATGTGATATTTTGATATATGTATCTATTGTAAAATGGTCATTACAATCAAGCTAATTAACATATTAATCACCTCACAAACTTACCTTTTTTTGTTACAAGAATACTTAACTACAAATTTTCAGTATACAATATGGTATGATTAACTACAGTCACCATGCTGCATATTAGATTTCCACAACTTATTCATTTTATAAATGAAAGTTTATACCATTTGACCAACATCTCCCCATTTCCCCCATGCCCTAAATCCTGGAAACCACTCTCCTAACCTGTTTCTGTGAGTTCAACTTGTAAAATTTTTGCATATAAGAAAAATTATGCAGTACTTGTATTTCAATGCCTGGCTTATTTCACTTAGCATAATATCCTTCAGGTCCATATGTGCTGTCACAAATGGCAAGGTGTCCTAGGTGATTTTTTTCATATTTAGCTTACTATTATTTTTCTAACTTTTGTTTTACATTCATGGGTAAAGGTGTAGGTTTCTTATATAGGTCAACTCGTGTCATGAGGGTTTGCTGTGTAACTTATTTTGTCACCCAGGTACTAACCCTAGTACCCAACAGTTATTTTTTTCTACTCTTTTCTCCCTCCCTCCACACTCAAGTAGGCTCCAGTGTCTATTGTTCCCTTTGTTGTGTCCATGAGTTCTCCTCATTTAGTTCCCACTTGTAAATGAGAACATGCTGTATTTGGTTTTCTGTTCCTGCAGAAGTTTGCTAATAATAATGGCCTGCAGCTTCATGCATGTTCCTGCAAAAGAAATCATCTTGTTCTTTTTTATGGATGCATAGTATTCCTTTACCACATTTTCTATAGCCAATCTGTCATTGATGAGGATTTACACGGATTCCAAGTCTTTGCTATTGTGAATAAGGCTGCAATGAATATTCACTTGCATGTGTCTTTATGCTAGAATGATTTATACTCTGATGGGAACATACTTAGTAATGGGATTGCTGGGTCAAATGGTAGTTCAGTTTTTAGCTCTTTGAGGAATCATCACACTGCTTCCACAATGGTTGAAATAATTTACACCCTCACCAACAGTATATAAGTGTTTCTCTTTCTCTGCAGCCTTGCCAGCATCTTTTATTTTTTGACGTTTAATAATAGCCAACCTGACTGGTATGAGATGGTATCTCATTGTGGTTTTGAGTTGCACTTTTTTAATGATCAGTATTTCTGAACTTTTTAAAAAATATGTTTGTTGGCCACATGTATGTCTTCTTTTAAAAACTGTGTGTTCATGTCCCTTCCCCACTTTTGAATGGGGTTAGTACTTTTTTATTGTGAATTTGTTTAAGTTCTCTGTGGATGCTACATATTAGACCATTGTCAGATGCCTAGTTTGCAAATATTTTCTCCCATTCTGTAGGTTGTGTTTTTACTCTGTTGACTTTTTTTTTTTTTTTTGCTGTGCAGAAGGTTTTAAGTTTAATTAGAACTCATTTATCACTTTTTGCTTTTGTTGCAATTGTTTTTGGTGTCTTCTTCAAAAAATCTTTGCCTGTTCCTGTGTCCAGAATGGTATTGCCTAGGTTGTCTTTCAGGATTTTTATAATTTCGGGTTTTACATTTAAGTCTTAAATCTTTTGTGAATTAATTTTTGTATATAGTGAAAGGAAGAGATCCAGTTTCAATCTTCTGCATATAGCTGGGAAGTTATCGCAGTATCATTTATAAAATAGGAAATTCTTTTGCCATTTCTTGTTTTTGTCAGCTTTGTCAAAAATTAGATGTTTACAGGTGTGTAGCCTTATTCCTGGGCTTTCTATTCTCTTCTCTTGGTCTTTGTCTGTGTTTGCATTAGTACCATGCTGTTTTGGTTACTGTATTCCTGTAGCATAGTTTGAAGTTGGGTAACATGATACCTCTAGCTTTGTTCTTTTTGCAAAAGACTGCCTTGGTTATTCAGGCTTTTTATTTGATATAAGTTTTCAAATAGGTTTTTTGACTTCTTTACACAGACATTTTACACAATGTAAGTAGAAATTTGATAAAAACAGCATAGAATATGTGATTTGCTTTGAGCAGTATGGCCATTTTATTAGGGCTGATTTTTTTATCAAAGAGCATGTAATGTTATTTTATTTGTTTGTATTATCTCTGAATTCTTTGACCAGTGTTTTGTAATTCTCATTGGAGAGATTTTTCACGTCTCTGGTTAGTTGTATTTCTAGGTATTTCATTGTTTTGTTGGCTGTTGTGAGTAAGATTGAATTCCTGATCTGGCTCTTGGCTTGGATGTTATAGTATATAAGGATGCTAGCCATTTTGCTGTTAATTTTGTATTCTGAAACTTTGCTGAAGTTGTATGTCAGCTAAAAGTGTTCTTGGGCCAAGAAGATGGAGTTTTCTAGGTACAGAATCATGTTGTCTGAAAACAGGGTTAGTTTGACTTCTTCTCTTTCATTTTGGATGCTTTGTGTTTTTTCTTCTTGGCTGATTGCTCTGGCCAGAACTTCCAATACTATGTTGAATAGGCATGGTGAGAGGAGAGCATCCTTGTGCTGGTTTTCAAGGGGAATGAATTAAGTATGATGTTGGCTGTGGGATTGTCATAGATGACTTATTATTTTGAAGTATGTTTCCTCGATACCTAGCTTATTGACAATTTTTTACATGAAGGAGTGTTGAATTTCATTGAAAGCAGTTGCTTCATTTATTGAGATAATCACATGGTTTTTGTCTTTATTTCTGTTTATGTGATGAATCACATTTATTGATTTGCATATGTTGAACCAACCTTGCATTTTAGTGATAAAGCCTACTTGATTTTGATGGATTCACTTTTTGTTGTGCTGCTAGATTTTGTTTTCTAGTATTTTTTTTGAGGATTCTTGAATTAATGTTATCAAAAGTATTGGCCTAAAGTTGTCTTTTTTTGAGAAGTTTTTGTTTGTTTGTTTTTCTCTGCCAGCTTTTGGTATCAGGATGATGCTGTCCTCATAGAATGAGTTAGGTAGGAGTTCTCTTCTGTTTTTTGGAGTCATTTTAGTAGGAATAGTACCAAATCTTTATTGAACATCTTTCAGAATTCAGCTCTGAATCCATCTGGTCCTGGGCTTTTTTTTTTTTTTTTTTTTTTTGGTTGGTAGGCTATTTATTACTGATTGAATTTCAGAGTTCATTGTTGGTTTGTTTGGAGAATCAATTTTTTCCCAGATTATTCTTGGGAGGGCTTTTGTGTCCAACAATTTATCTTTTCCAGGGTTTTTAATTCATGTGCATAGAGGTGTTTATAGTAGTTACTTATGTTTATTTTTATTTCTGCAGGGTCAGTGGTAACGTCATCTTTGTCATTTCTAATTGTGTTTATTCGGATCTTGTCTCTTTTTTTATTAGTCTAGCTTGTAGCCTATTTATTTTATTAATTTGTTTCAAAAAACCAACTCCTGAATTTGTTTATGTTTTGATTTTTTTTATGTCTTGATTTCTTTCAGTTAAACTCTGATTTTGAGTATTTCTTGTCTTTGGCTGGCTTTGGTGTTGGTTTGCTATTCTACCTCTAATTCTATCTCTTGTAATGTTAGGTTGTTAATTTATAATCTTTCTTACTTTCTGAGGTGGGTATTTTTTGCCATTAACTTCCCTCTTAACACTGTCTTAGCTGTGTTTTAGAGATTCTAGTATGTTGTAGCTTTGTTCTCATTAGTTTCAAATAACTTCTTGATTTCTGCCTTAATTTCATATTTTTTCTGAAAGTCATTCTAGAGCTGCTGTTTAATTACTATGCAATTACATGGTTTTGAGCAATTTTCTTGGTCTTAACTTTTATTTTTTGTACTTTACTGTGGTCCAAGAGTGTTTCATATGATTTTCGTTCTTTTGCATTCACTTAGGATGGTTTTATGTCGAATTTTGTGGTCGATTTTAGAGTATGTGCCATGTGTTGATGAGGAAAATGTATAGTTTGTTGTTTTGGGTTGAGGAGTACTGTAGAGGTCTATCAGATACATTTGGTTCAATGTTGAGTTCACATACTAAATATCTTTGTTCATTTTCTGCCTTTATTATCTGTCTAATACTGTCAGTGGAGTGTTGAAGTCTCCCACTACTATTGTATGGGAACATAAGTCTCTTTGTATGTCTCTAAGAACTAATTTTGTCAATCTGGGTGCTTCCATGTTGCATGCATATATATTATGTAATATCCATTTTAGTATTTTTTTTATTTTGTTGGTTGAAAGTGTTTTGACTGAAGTTAGAATTGCAACCCCTGCATTTTTCTGATTTCCGTTTGCTTGTTATGTTTTTCTCCATCCCTTTTTGTTTGAGGCTATGGATATTATTAGGTGTGAGACAGGTTCCTTTAAGACAGAATACCATTGGGTCTTGGTTCTTTATGCAACTTGCCATTCTGTGCCTTTTAAGTGGGGCATTTAGCTCATTTACCTCAAGGTTACTGTTGATATGTGTGGATTTGACCCTTTCATCATGTTGTTAGCTGGATATTATGCCAGCTTGTTTGTGTAGTTGCTTTATACTGTCACTGATCTGTATATTTAAGTTTGATTGGTAAATCTTTCCTTTCTATATTTAGTGCTCTTTTCAAGGGTCTCTTGTAAGGCAGGTTTGGTGATATCAAATTCCTATAACATTGGCTTATCTGAAAGAGATCTTATTTCTATTTTACTTAAAAAGCTTAGGGTTTCTGCTGAGAGTTCCAGTGTTAGCCTGACAATGTCCATTTGTGTGAAACTTGCCCTTTCTCTCTAGTTGTCTTTAAAATTTTTCATTTATTTTTGACTTTAGAAATCTGATGATTATGTGTCTTGGTTTTTTAAATATATATATAGAATCTTGCATGAGTTCTGTGTATTTTCTGAAATTGACTGTTGGCATCTTTTGCCAGGCTGTGGAAGTTTTCATGGGCAATATCTTGAAATATGTTTTCCAAGTTGTTTGCTTCCTTCCCGTCTCTTTCAGGGATGCCAAAGATTCATAGATTTGGCATCTTTACAAAATCCCATAGTTTTCAGAATTTTTTAAATTTATTTTTATTCTTTTCTCTTTACTTTTATGTCACTATCTTATTTCAGAGAGCCAGTTTTCAATGTTGGAGATTTTTTTCCTCAGCTGGGCCTATTCTGCTGTTAATACCTGCAAAAGCATTCTGGAATTCTTGTAGTGTGCTTTTCAGCTCTATCAGATCCATTAGGTTATTTTTTATACTGGCTATTTCATCTTCATTTTCCATATTATTTTATTGTGATTCCTAGTTTCCTTGGATAGGGTTTTGCAATACTCCTGAATCTCAATGATACTTGTTTCTATCCATATTCTGAATTCTGTTTCTGTCATTTCAACCAACTTGGTCTGAATAAGAACCATTAGTGGGGGACTACTGTTGCTTTTTGGAGGACATAAGACACTCTGACCATTATAGTTACTGGAGTTCTTGTGTTGATTCTTTCTCATCTGTGTGTGGGCATTCCTTTAACTTAAGTGTGGATTGAGTAAAGCCAATAGACTTCTTTCCTAGATGTTTTCAGAAGTCGAAGGTTTTGTGAAGGGTCTTTATTTTTGGGTGATTTCTTGTCTTTGGTTTCACATAAGGGTTATGTTAGCAAGGTATTTTTGGTGTTGAAGCTTTGGGGCATAATCCAGTAGGTGGGAATTAGGCATAGTTGTCAGTTGGTTGGCTCTTGCTCAGTCGCGTCTCCCCTATATTTCCTCACAGCTGCAGCCATGCTCCCTCTCTATACTCTGAAAGTGGGGGCTTCTCCCCTACTTGAGTCCTGGCTGTAGATTGCAGCTTGACACTTCTGGGCTGTTCACTGCAACTCTGTAAAGATCTCAGGATTTTTATTTCCTCCCCAACTCAGGCAGCGTAAGAAGGGACCTTAGTGGTGGTTGTGGCAGAGAGTCTTTTGCTTGTCTTCTGGGGACACCACCCTAAAGAGATGCAGGTCACCAATTACTCAATGCAATCAGCACAGGTTTGAGGGTCTGTGCTGTGGGGTTCCTTGCCTTGCAACAAGCCAAGGGTTTCTCACCTCATAACAAGCAGTGGGTGAGTGGAACCCATGGGAGATAGAATGGCTTCCATTTATTGGGTTGACTTCAACTTGTTGAAGGTGTACATAAGGTACTTAGCATCTTTGCTCATTCATTAGTCCAAGGGTAGCAAGGGCAGTTCCACTGCAGAGGCAGTGGCAAAGGGGTTTTGGTTGCTGATGGATCTCTACCTCTGAGAAAAGCAGAGCTTCTGTTATTGGGAGAGTTCAGCCAGTGGAACGGGCCACAGCACTGCTGGTGTGAGCTTGGGGTTCTGCTTGTTGGTTAGAAGGTTTAAGGCTCACCATGAGGAAAGGCTGATCTCCTCTCTATATGGTGAATGTGGCGTGCTATATGCTCCAGTGTAGCCCTCAGGCTCTTTGTTTCTTTCCCAGAGCAAAGGCAGCCTAGGGATAGAACTGTGGCTGTGGCAGTGGCACAGGGGCTGTCATATGCCTCCGGAAGCCTCTCTCCAGGTAAACTCTTGGATGCTACAAGTGGGTATTCCCAGCCTTGGGTGGAGTGACAATTCTTCATTCATGAGCCAGGAACCCTGCTTGGTTAAGAGTCGGGGAGGTGTTCCCAGGGAAGAGTGGCTGGACTTCTCTCCATGTGGTGGCTATGGTGTGCTGGCAGTACCAACATACTGACTAGGCCCTTTGTTCCTTCCCCATCCTGAGGATTGTTAGGACTGTAACACTGTAAATATAGTGGTGGAGAGGTTTTGGATTAACTCTGATTTTCTCCTCAGAGAAATGCTAAACTATCTCTGATTTTGGTGATCAGACGGAGGCAGGGTGTTTGTGCTGGAGTCTCAGGTCAGGTGGTCCTGCATTGTGAGGAGCCACAAAAAACAGTATTTCTGTGGAGAACAGTCTGGTTACTTTTCGGTGAGGTGATAGCTCTGTGCTGGGAATCTCGATGTGCCACTGGTCCCTGCAGACTCTCTTGAGCCTGGAGACAGTAAGGGCAATGGCTGTGAGACAGCAAAGGTGGCAACCCACCCCTCCCCAAGGAAGCTCTGTCCAAAGAGTTGCAGAGCTGCTATTGGTTTGATAGCCCTAGAAAGGTGTGGCAAGAGACCCAGGCCTGGAGGACCTGCCCACTGAGGAAATATGGGAATGAGAGCCCACATAATAATCTGGCCATTTTTTTTTTTTTGTATGGCTGCTGCAATATGCTGGGATTCCTATCCTGTCCCTAGTCACGTTGGATTTTCCAAGTACCTGGAGTAATCAACAGTGAAGGCTGTGAAACAGCAAAGATGGTGACCTACCCCTTTGTCTGGGAGCTCCTTCCCAGGAAGGTACAGATCTGTTGTCAGCCTGAATGCACCTGCAGAAAGTGGCTGGTGACACCAGTGGGGAGATCCCACCCATTGAAGAGGAGTAGGATTAATAATGTACTTTAAAAGCAGTCTGGCCACCTTTTCATAGAACAACTTTGCTGTGCTGGAGTTCTACTCCAGCCCTCAGTTGCCTTAGACTCTCCAACACCCCAAGACAAGTATGGTGGCCCAACCCTACCTCTGGGAACTCCATCCCAGGGCGGTTTGAAACTTCTGCTGGCCAGAAAACACTGGTGGGGGTGACTGGAGACCCCACTAGAGAGATTCCACCAAGTGATGAGAAAAGGAATTCAGGATTCACATGAATAAGCATTCTGACCACTTCTTAGAGCTGCTGGGCTCCAACAGCTGGAGGACTCTTCCAGTCTTTGTTGCCTCAGACTTACTGGATTCCTAAGGCAACAATGGCTAAGACTGATAAACAGCAAAGACTGTGGCCCAACCTTCCCCATGGAAGCTTCGTCTCTGAGAGGTGTAATGCTGCTACTTGTGGCTGGCTGGAGTTCAAAGCCAGTGGGTTGTATCCTGTGAGGTGCCATGAAAGCAGGACCTGCAGCCCATTACTGCTCAGCCACCTGGATTCAGCCCCTTTCCTAGGGGTATAAATAGGAGCTAACCTCTTACTTTTCTGGATTTGCAGCTGCTTTTGCTGGGAAGCCTGAGTATCTATGGCTCCTGAAGCTCCAGGTGTGCCTGAATAGCTCCTTTGGCAATAATCGACATAGCTCCATGTGTCAGACTGAAGGCCCCGGGGGGGCTCAGTTCACAAGGGAATCTTCTGACCCAAGATTTTCAAAGATCCTTGGGAGAAGCGTGGGTTCCCGGGATTGCTCACTCACTCTCTGCTTCCCTGGGTGAGGAATGTCCCCCTTGCTCTGTGTCACTCCTGGTTGAGAAATAATCCTGCCTTCTATTTCTGTTCTCTATGGGTCGAGTTGTTTCTTTGATTAGTCCCAATGTGTGTACCCAGATGTTTCAGTAAATGGTGCTGTATTTAATCATCCCTTCCATTTCCCTCTGTGAGAGTCAGGCACACTAGTCACTTTTAGTCAGCCATTGTGGCCAAGCCCTCTAATTCTTTAAATAATTCCATAAAATATATAAATGTTTGACCTTCAATCAGGAGTTTGTGATTTCAAGAGTGCATCAGCTGTGGTCCTATAGAGAGGATGCAAAATGCCCTAGGGACACTTAGTTAAGTATTCAGGTTTCTCAGGTGGTGGGCAGAGCCACAGAGCTCCAAAGAGATTATGACCTTTATCTTTGTCTACCAGAGCTCGTAGAGAAAGACCACCAGATGGGGTCAAGGATAAGCGTGTCTGAGCTCTGCCTTTACTTGGGTGGGCTTGCTATGGTTGCTGTTGGGGATGGGGCTGTGGTTCCCAGTTAATAAGACTGAAAAACAGAAAAAGAGAAGAGAGAAAATATATTAATTGAAACAAGTAACTTCACTACAAACCTTGCAGGCATGAACAGATAATGAAGGAATACTCTCAAAAATTTTATACACAGGACACTGGAATTAAGAAGGCAGATAGGAGGCAGAACTAGCTTGCAGCTTATGCTCAGATGAACAAAGCATCGTGTGGAGACTCACATCATAAACTTTTTCTTCAAGAACTACCACAAGAACATACCAGGAAATACGAGGTAATCCACAGAACTTTGAAAAAACTGAATCACCACTGCAGGCTGCCTGATACGCCAAAAAACTGAGTCTGCTTGCTTTCTTGCCAGGGAAGCTTGTGGTCTGGGGCAAGTCCTTGGCCCTGGTCACTGGTTGCCTGGAAATAAACTCTGTGCTGTTGGAAGAACACAGTGAAAGTGAGACCAGCCTTTGGGACTGTGGGCTGCGTGGGAGCAGGGTGAGGCCCGTGATGGCTGACATTTCCCCACTTCCCTGCTGACCTGTATGACTCAGGAAAGACAGCCATAAATCCTTCTGGGGATATAACTCCATTGGTCCAGGAACCACAGCCCCATCTCCCACAGCAGCCACAACAAGCCCCACCCAAGGAAAGACAGAGCTCAGACACACCTATCCCTGACCCCACCTGTTGGTCTTTCTCTACCTGCTCTGGTAGCAAAAGATGAAGTTTCCAATCTCTTGGGAGCTCTATGGCCCTGCCCATCACCTGAGAAACCTGAATACTTAGCTAAGTGTCCCTAGGGCAATCTTGCATCCTCCCTATAGGACCGCAGTTGATGCACTCTTGAAAGTGCAACCTCCTAGTTGAAGGCCAACCAACAGAAAACCAGTGCACTAAACAAGAACACAACCAAGGACCCTTACAGAGTCTACTTCACTCCCCTTCTACCTTCACCAGAGTAGGTGCTGGTATCCATGGCTACAAGACCTAAAAACAGATCACATTAACAGACTCTTTGCAGACACTCCCCAGTACCAGCCCAGAGCTTGGTAGCTCTGTTGGATGGCAAAACCTAGAAGAGCAAAAAAAAAAAAAAAAAAAAAATGACTACAGAAAGTCCCATTCCTCGGAGAAGGAGGAGAACACCACGTCAAGGTAGCACCCCATTGGACAAAAGAATCTGAACAGCAGCTTTTGAATGTCAGATCTTCCATCTGACATAGTCTACCCAAATGAGAAGGAACCAGAAAAACAATTTCAGTAATATGACAAAACAAGGTTATTTAACACCCCCCAAAGTCACACTAGCTCACCAGCAATGAATCCAAACCAAGAAGAAATCTCCAAATTGCAAGAACAAGAATTCAGAAGGTGAATTATTTAAGCTAATCAAGGAGGAACAGAGAAAGGTGAAGACCAACTTATATCAAAAACATGACATAGAATATAAAAATATAGAAAATAGAAATCAAAAACATGATATAGAATATAAAAAAGAAATTTTTCAATGAATAGAAAGCATAAATAAAAAACAATAACAACTTCTAGAAATGAAGGACACACTTAGATAAATGCAAAATGCACTGGAAAGTCTAAGCAATAGAATCGAACAAGCAGAAGAAAGAACTTCAGAGCTTGAAGACAAGGCTTTTAAATTAACCCAATTCATCAAAGACAAAGAAAAAAAGAATTAAAAAAATGAACATAGCCTTCAATAAGTTTGGGACTATGTTAAACATCCGAACCTAAGAATAATTGGTGTTTCTGAAAAAGAAGAGAAATTTAAAAGTTTGGAAAACATATTTGAGGGAATAATTGAGGAAATATTTCTGGCCTTGCTAGAGATCTAGACAGCCAAATACAAAAAATGCAAAGAAGACCTAGAAAATTCGTTGCCTAGGCACATCAGGTTATCTAAAGTCAAGATGAAACAAAGAATCTTAAAAGCTGTGAAGCAAAAGCATCAGGTAACCTATAAAGAAAAACCTATGATATTAAGAGAAGATTTCTCAGCAGAAACCCTACCACTAGAAGGGATTGAGATCCCATTTTTAGGCTTCTTAAAACAATTATCAGCCAATAATTTTGTATCCAGTGAAACTAAGCTTCATAAATGAAGGAAAGATACAGTCTTTTCCAGACAAATAAATGCTGAGGGAATTCTCCACTACCAAGCCAACACTACAATGAAATGAACTGTAAATCTTGAAACAAATTCTCAAAATACACCAAAACAAAACATTTTTAAAGCATAAATCTCACAAGACCTACATAACAATAACGCAAACACAAGAAACAAGGTATTCAGGCAACAAATAGCATGATGAATAGGATAGTACTTCACATCTCAATACTAACTTTGAATGTATATTGTCTAAATGCTCCACTTAAAAGATACAGAATGGCAGAATTGATAAGAATCCACCAATTAAATTTCTGATGTCTTCAGGAGACTCACCTGACAATAAGGACTCACATAAACTTAAGGTAAAGAAGTGGAAAATCATACTCCATGCAAATCGATACCAAAAGCAATCAGGAGTAACTATTCTTAATCAGACAGAACAAACTTTAACGCAACAGCCGTTTAAAAAGACAAAGACGGACATTATATAATGGTAAAAGGACTAGTCCACCAGAAAAGTATCACAATTGTAAATTATATTCACCTAACACTTGAGATCCCAAATTTATAAAACAATCCCTACTAGACCTAAGAAATTGAGATAGACAGCAACACAATAATGATGAGGACTTCAATGTTCTACTGACAGCACTAGACGAGTCATCAAGACAGAAAGCAAACAAAGAAATAATGGACTTAAACCGTACCCTAGGACAAATGGACTTAACAGATATTTGCAGAACATTCTACCCAACAACTGCAGAACATACATTCTATTCATCAACACAAGGAACATTCTCCAAGACAGACCATGTGAGAGACCACAAGACAAGACTCCGTAAATTTAAGAAAATCAAAATTATATCAAGTACTCTCTCAGACCACAGTGGAATAAAATTGGAAATCAACTCAACTCCTCAAAATGGTGCTAATATATGGAAATTAGATAACTTGCTCCCGAATGATCGTTGGGTCAACAATAAAATCAAGATGCAAATACAAAAATTCTTTGAATTGGACTATAATAGTGACACAATCTAAAAAGACATCTGAGATAAAGCAGAAGTGCTGCTAAGAGAAAACTTCATAGCATGAAATGCCTGCATCAAAAAGTCTGAAAGAGCACAGACTACCTAAGGTCGCACTTCATGGAACTGGAGTAACAAGAAAAATCCAAATATAAATCCAGCAGGAGACCAGAAAAAACGAAGGTCAGAGCACAACTAAATGAAATCAAAACAAAAAAATGAATGAAACAAAATCTGGTTCTTTGAAAAGATGAATAAGCTTGATAGACCATTAGCAATATTAGCCAAGAAAAGAAGGTATCGAAATAAGTTCATTTAGAAACAAAACAGGAGATATTACAACTAACACCCCAGAAATACAAAAGATAATTCAAGACTACTATGAACACTATTACACATGCATAAACTAGAAAACTTGGAGGAGGTGAATAAATTCCTGGAAATATACAACCCTTATATATTAAACCAGAAGATATTGAGTCTTTGAACAGACCAATAACAAGCAGCATGATTAAAATGGTAATAAAAAATTGCAAAAGACAAAAAGCCCAGATCTAGACAGATTCACAGCTGAATTTTATCAGAGATTCAAAGAAGAATTGGTACCAATGCTATTGACAGTATTCTACAAAATAAAGAGGTAATTCTCCCTAAATCATTCTATGAAGCCAGTTTTACCCTAATACTAAAACCAGGGAGGGACATAACAAAAAAAGAAAACTACAGGCCAATATTCCTGATTAACATAGATGCAAAAATCCTCAACAAAATACTAGCAAACCAAATGCAACAGCATATCAAAAAGATAATCCACCATAATCAAATGGATTTCACACCAGAGATGAAGGGCTGGTTTAACATACATAAGTCAATAAATGTGATACACCACATAAACAGAAATAAAAACAAAAGTTACATGATCATCTCAATAGATGCAGAAAAAGCATTTCAAAAAATCCAGCATCCCTTTATGATTATAACCTTCAGTAAAATTGGCACAGAAAGGACATACTTTAAGGCAATAAAAGATATCTATGACAAACCCACAGCCAACATTGTACCGAATGGGGGGAAATTGAAAGCATTCCCCCTGGGAACTGGGACAAGACAAGAATGCCCACTTTCATCATTTCTATTTAATACAGTACTGGAAGTCCTAGCCTGGGCAATCAGACAAGAGAAAGATATAAAGGGCATCCAAATTGGTAAAGAGGAAATCAAACTCTTCCTGTTTGCTGATTGTATGATTTTATACCTAGAAAATTTTAAACACTCATCCAAAATTCTCCTAGAACCAGTTAACAAATTCAGCAAAGTTTTAGAATACAAAATTAATGTACATAAATCAGTAGCTCTGCTATACACCAAAAGCAACCAAACTGAAAATCAAATCAAGAACTCAACCCCTTTTACAATAGCTGAAAAAAAAACTATACTCAACTGAACTAAAGAATATAGCTAACCAAGGACACGAAAGACCTCTACAAGGAAAACTACAAAACACTCCTGAAAGAAATCATAAACAACACAAACAAATGGAAACACATCCCATGCTCATGACAGGGTAGAATCAGTATTGTGAAAATCACAATACTGCCAAAACCGATCTATAAATTCAGTGCAATTCCCATCAAAATACTGCCATTCCTCACAGAACTAGAAACAACAATGCTAAAATTAATATGAAACAAAAAAGGAGCCCACATACCCAAAGCAAAACTTAGCAAAAAGGTCAGCTATGAAGGCACCACATTGCCCATCTTCTAATTATACTATAAGGCCATAATCACCAAAAGAGCATGGTGTAAAGATAGGCGCATAGACCAATAAAGCAGAATAGAGAACCCAGAAATAAACCGAAATACTTACAGCCAAGTGATCTTCGACAAAGCAAACAAAAAGTGGGGAAATGACACCTTATTCAACAAATGATGCTGTGATAATTGGCAAGCCACAGGTAGGATAATGACACTGGATCCTTGTCTCTCACCTTATACAAAAATCAACTCAAGATGGATCAAAGACTTAAATCTAAGTCCTAAAAACTTAAAGATTCTAGAATATAACATTGGAAAACCCCTTCTGGACATTGGCTTAGGCAAAGACTTCATGACACAAAACCCTAAAGCAAATGCAAAAACAAACAAACAAACAAAAAACAAAGACAAGTAGATGGGACTTAATTAAGCTAAAAAGCTTCTGCAGAGCAAAATAAATAATCAGCAGAGTAAACAGACAACCCATGGAGTGGGAGAAAACCTTCAGAACCTACACATTTAACAAAGAACTAATATCCAGAATTTACCAAAAAAAAAAAAAGAAAACACGAACAATTCATCAAGTAAAAAGCAAATCCATCAAAATGTGGGCTGAGGACATGAATAGACAATTCTCAAAAGAAAATATACAATTTGCCAACAAACGTATGAAAAAATTCTCACCATCATTAATTTTCAGGAAAATGCAAATCAAAACCACAATGCAATACCCCCTACTCCTGCAAGAATGGCCATAAAAAGGGCGACAGAGCGAGACTCCGTCTCAAAAAATTAAAAAAAAAAAAATGGCCATAAAAAAAAAACTAACTAATAGTTGTTGGCGTGGATGTGCTAAAAACGAAACATCTTTACGCTGTTAGTGGGAATGTAAATTAGTACAACCATTGTGGAAAACAGTGTGGAGATTCCCTAAAGAACTAACAGTAGATCTACCATTTAATCCAGCAATCCCACTACTAGGTATCTATTCAGACGAAAAGAAGTCACTATACTAAAAAGATACTTGCACATGCATGTTTATAGCAGCAAAATTTGCAACTGCAAAAATATGGAAGCAGCCCAATTTCCCATCAATCAATGAGTGGATACAAAAAATATTGTATATACATGCCATGAAATAATACTCAGCCACAAAAAGAAATGAAATAATGGCATTCTTAGCAACCTGTATGGAATTGAAGACTACTGTTCTAAGTGAAGTAACTCAGGAATGGAAAACCAAACATCGCATGTTCTTCCTCACATGTGGGAGCTAAGCTATGAGGACGCAAAGGCATAAGAATGCTACATTGGACTTTGGGGACTCAGGGGAAAGGGTAGGGGGTGGCAAGGGATAAAAGACTACATATTGGGTACCGTGTACACAGCTTGGGTGATGGGTGCACCAAAATCTCAGAAATCACCCCGAAATAACTTATTAAAGTAACCAAACACCACCTGTTCCCCAAAGCCTATTAAAATAAAACAAAATCAAAAAATATATTTTAAAAATTCTACACAAACATATTTTACAATTTTAAATTTTTTATTAATTTTTACAATTTTGAGGGTACATGGTAGGCATATGAAGTATTTTGATACAGTCATGCAATGTGAAATAAGCACACCAAGTTGAATGGGGTATCCATTTCCTCAAGCAGTTATTCTTTGGGTTACAAACAATCCAATAACATTCTTTAAATTATTTTAAAATATGCAATAAAGTTGTTATTGACTATAATCACTCTATTTTGCTGCCAAACAGTAGGTTTTATTTATCTTTCTATTTTTTGATACCCATTAACCATTTGTTACTGTTTACTGTTTACAGCCTCTTATAACCATCCTTCTACTCTCCATGTCCATGAGTTCAATTCATTTGATTTTTACATCCCACAAATATGTGAAAACATGTGATGTTTGTCTTTCTGTGCCTGGCTTATTTCACTTAACACGATAATCTGCAGATGCATCCATGAATCTCATTCTTCATTACGACTGAATAGTATTCCATTGTGTATATGTACCATATTTTCTTCATTTATTCATCTATTGGTAGACACTTAGGTTGCTTCCAAATCTTAGCTATTGAAAACAGTTCTGCAACAAACATAGGAGTGCAGATGTCTCTTCAGTAAAATAATTTCTTTTCTTTTGGGTATATACACAGCATTGGAATTGCTGGATCATATGATAGGTAAATTTTTAGGTTTTTGAGAAATTTTGAATCTGTTTTTTATAATGGATGTACTAGTTAACATTCCCACCAATGGTTTATGAGAATTCTCTTTTCTCCACATCCTCACCAGCATTTGTTATTGTTTAGCTTTGTATATGAGCCATTTTAAGTGGGGTGAGATGATACCTCATTATAGTTTTGATTTTCATTTCTCTGATGATCAATAATGTTGAGCACCTTTTTATACACCTGTTTGCCACTTGCATGTCTTCTTTTGAGAAATGTCTATTCAAATATTTTACCCACTTTTTTGGTGGGATTATTAAAGTTTTTCCTCTAGAGTTGTTTGAGATCCTTATATATCCTGGTTACTATTCCTTTTCAGAGAGGTAGGTTGCAAATGTTTTCTCTCATTCTTTGGGTTTCCTTTTCTCTTTGTCAATAATATCCTTTGTGGTGCAGAAGTTTTTTAATTTGTTGAGATCCCATTTGTCCATGTTTGCTTTGGTTGCCAGCACCTGTCGTGTCTGGCTCAAAACATTTTTGCCCACACAAATGTCCTGAAGACTTTTTCTAATGTTTTATTGCAGTAGTTTCATAGTTTGAGGTCTAAAAGTCTATAATCCATTTTGATTTTTTATATGGCAAGAGATGGAATCTAGTTTCATTTTAGCACCATTTATAATAGAGACAGTGCTTTCCCCAAAGTAGGTTATTGGCAACTTTGTCAGAAATGAGTTCAGTGCAGGTGTGTGAATTTGTTCCTGGCTTCTCCATTCTGTTTCATTGGTGTTTGTGTCTGAGTTTATGCCATCAAATACCATGCTGTTTTCATTACTATAGCACTGTAGTATAATTTCAAGTCAGGTAGTGTGATTCCTTCAGTTTTGTTTTTTTTCTAAGAATAGCTTTGGCTATCCTTGGTCTTTTGTTTTTTCATACAAATTTTAGGATTATTTTTTATATTTTTGTGAAGAATATCATTGGTATTTTGATAGGGATTGCATTCAATCTGTAGACTGCTTTGAGTAGTTTGGAAATGTTAACAATATTGACTCTTCGAATTTATGACCATGGAATATTTTCACTATTTTTCGGTGTTCTCTTCAATTTTCTTTATCTCTGTGTTACAATTTTCATTATTGAAACAATTGGTTAATTCCAAGGTATTTATGTGTGGCTACAGTAAATGAAATTATTTTTTAATTTCCATTTCACATTGTTCATGGTTGGCATATAGAAATGATACTAATTTTTTATTGTACTTTAAGTTCTGTGATACATGTTCTGTTTATGTGATGGATTACGTTTATTGATTTGTGTATGCTGAACCAGCCTTGCATCCCAGGGTTGAAGCCAAATTGATCGTGCCACCACGATCAAGTGGATAAGCTTTTTCATGTGCTACTGGATTGTTTGCCGGTATTTTGTTGGGGATATTTGCTTCGATATTCATCAGGAATATTGGCCTAAAATTTTCTTTTTTTGTTGTGTCTCTGCCAGATTTTGTTATCAGGATAATGCTGACCTCATAAAATGAGTTAGGGAGGATTCCCTCTTTTTCTATTGTTTGGAATAGTTTCAGAAGGAATGGTAGCAGACCCTCATTGTATGTCTGGTAGAATTCAGCTGTGAATCCTGGTCCTGGACCTTTTTTTTTGGTTGCTGGACTGCCTCAATTTCAGAACTTGTCATTGTTCTATTCAGGGATTTGACTTTTTCGTGCTTTAGTCTTGGGAGGGTGTATGTGTCCAGGAATTTATTCATTTCTTCTAGATTTTCTAGTTTATTTGCATAGAGGTAGTTTGTATTTCTGTGGGATCCATGGCAATATCCCCTTTATTATATTTTATTGCATCTATTTGATTCTTCTCTCTTTTCTTCTTTATTAGTCTGGCTAGCAGTGTATCTATTTTGTTGATCTTTTCAAAAAACCAGCTCCTAGATTCATTGAATTTTTTAAGGGATTTTTTTTTTTTTATCTCTGTCTCCTTCAGTTCTGCTCTGATCTTAGTTATTTCTTGTCTTCTGCTAGCTTTTGAATTTGTTTGCTCTTGCTTCTCTAGTTCTTTTCACTGTGATGCTAGGGTGTTAATTTTAGATCTTTCCTGCTTTCTCTTGTGGGCATTTAGTGCTATAAACTTCCCTCTACACACTGCTTTAAATGTATCCCAGAGATTCTGGTATGTTGTGACTTTGTTCTCATTGGTTTCAAAGATTCATTTCTGTCTTCATTTCCTTATTTACCCAGTAATCATTCAGGAACACAGTGCTCATTTTCCATGTAGTTGTGCAGTTTTGAGTGAGTTTCTTAATCCTGAGTTCTAATTTGATTGCACTGTGGTCTGAGAGACTGTATGTTATGATTTCCATTCTTTTGCATTTGCTGAGGAGTATTTTACTTCGAATTATGTGGTCAATTTTAGAGTAAGTGTGATGTGATGCTGAGAAGAATGCATATTCTGTTGATTGGTGGTGGAGAGTTCTGTAGATATTTATTAGGTCCACTTGGTCCAGAGCTGAGTTCAAGTCCTGAATATCCTTGTTAGTTTTCTGTCTTGTTGATCTAATATTGACAGTGGGGTGTTAAAATCTCCCACTATTATTTTGAGGGAGTCTAAGTATCTTTGTAGGCCTCTAAGAATTTCTTTATGAATCTGGGCACTACTGTATTGGGCACATACATATTTAGGATAGTTAGCTCTTCTTGTGGCATTGATCCCTTTATCATTATGTAATGCCCTTGTCTCTTTTGATCTTTATTTGGTTAAAGTCTGTTTTATCAGAGAGTAGGATTGCAAACCCTGCGTTTTTTTCTTTTCATTTGCTTGGCCAATATTCCTGTATCCCTTTATTTTGAGCCTATATTTCATCTTTGCACATGAGATGGGTCTCCTGAATACAGCACACTGATGGGTCTTGACTCTATCCAAATTGCCAGTCTGTGTCTTTTAATTGGGGAATTTGTCCCATTTACATTAAGGTTAATAGTTTTATGTGTGCATTTGATACTGTCATTATCATGCTAGTGGAATATTTTGAACATTAGTTGAAGCAGTTTCTTCATAGCATCGATGGCATTTACAATTTGATTTGTTTTTGCAGTGGCTGGTTATTGTTGTTCCTTTCCATGTTTAGCGCTTCCTTCAGGAACTCCTGTAAGGCAGGCCTGGTGGTGACAAAATCTCTCAGCATTTGCTTGTCTGTAAAGGATTTTATTTCTCCTTCATTCATGAAGCTTTAGTTTAGCCGGATATGAAATTCTGGCTATAAAATTCTTTTCTTTAAGAATGTTGAATATTGGCCCCCACTCTCTTCTGACTTTTAGGGTTTTTGCAGAGAGATCGCTGTTAGTCTGATGGGCTTCCCTTTGTGGGTAACTTGACCTTTCTCTCTGGCTGCCCTTAACATTTTTTTCTTCATTTCAACCTTTGGGAATCTGATAATTATGTGTCTCAGAGTTGCTCTTCTCGAGGAATATCTTTGTGGTATTCTCTGTATTTCCTGAATTTGAATGTTGGCCTGCCTTGCTAGGTTGGGGAAGTTCTCCTGGATAATATCCTGAAGAGTGTTTTCCAACTTGGTTCCATTTTTCCCATCACATTCAGGTACACAAATCAAAAGTAGATTTGGTCTTTTCACATAGTCCCATATTTCTTGGAGGCTTTGTTTCTTTTCACTCTTTTTTCTCTCATCTTGCCTTCTCACTTTATTTCATCAATTTGACCTTTAATCTCTGATATTCTTTCTTCTACTTGATCATTTCAGCTACTGATACTTGTGCATGCTTCCTGAAGGTCTTGTGCTGTGTTTTTAGCTCCATCAGGTCATTTATGTTCTTCTCTAAACTCGTTATTCTAGTTAGCAATTCCTCTAACCTTTTTTCAAAGTTCCTGGCATCCTTACATTGGGTTAGAACATGCTCCTTTAGCTCAGAGGAGTTTGTTGTTACCCACCTTCTAAAGCATACTTCTGTCAATTAGTCAAACTCACTCTCTGTTCAGTTTTGTTCCTTTGCTGGCAAGGAGTTGTGATCCTTTGCAGGAGAAGAAGCATTCTTGTTTTTGGAATTTTCAGCCTTTTTGCACTGGTTTCTCCCCATCTTCATGGATTTATCTACCTTTGGTCTTTGATGTTGATGATCTTCACATGGGGTCTCCGAGTGGACGTCCTTTTTGTTGATGTTGATACTATTCCTTTCCATTTGTTAGTTTTCCTTCTAACAGGTCCCTCTGCTGCAAGTCTGCTGGAGTTTGCTGGAGGTCCACTCCAGACACTGTTTGCCTGGGTATCACCAGTGGAGGCTGCAGAACAGTAAAGATTGCTGCCTGTTCCTTCCTCTGGAAGCTTCATCCCAGAGGGGTACCTGGGAGATGCCAGCCAGAGCTCTCCTGTATGTCTGTCAGCCCCTACTGCGGGGTGTCTCCCAGTCAGGGTACACGGGGGTCAGAGACCCACTTGAGAAAGCAGTCTGTCTCTTATCAGACCTTGAGCGCTTTGTTGGGAAATCTGCTGCTCTCTTCAGAGCTGTCATGCAGGGATATTTAAGTCTGCTGAAGCTGCACCCATAGCCACCCCTTCCCCCAGTTGCTCTGTCCTAGGGAGATGGGGGTTTTATCTATAAGTCCCTGACTGGGGCTGCTACCTTTTTTTCAGAGATGCCCTGCCCAGAACGGAGGAATCTTGAGAAGGATTCTGGCCACAGTGGCCTTGCTGAGCTGTGGTGGGCTCCACTCAGTTTGAATTTCCCTGTGGCTTTTTTTAAACTGTGAGGGTAAAACCGCCTACTCAAGCCTCAGCAATGGCAGACGCCCCTTGCCTCACCAAGCTCAGCATTCCAGGTCAACCTCAGGCTGCTGTGTTGGCAGTGAGAATTTCACACCAGTGGATCTTAGCTTGCTGGGCTCCATGGAGGTGGAACTCACTGAGCCAGAACACTTGGCTCCCTGACATCAGCCCCCTTTTCAGGGGAGTGAATGGTTCTCTCTCTCTCTGGCATTCCAGGTGCCACTGGGGTATGAAAAAAACAAACAAACAAAAAAAACCTCCTGCAGATAGCTTGGTGTCTGTCCAAATGGCTGCCCAGTTTTGTGCTTGAAACCCAGGGTCCTGATGGTGTAAGCGCAGGAGGGAATCTACCGGTCTGTCGGTTATGAAGACCAAGGAAAAAGTACAGTATCTGGACCAGAGTGCACATTCCTCCTGGTACAGTCCCTCATGGCTTCTCTTGGCTAGGGGAGGGACATCTCCAGACCCCTTGCACATCCCAGGTGAGGTGACACCCCACCCTGTTTTGGCTCACACTCCGTGGGCCACACCCGCTGTCCAACCAGATCCAATGAGATGAACCAGGTACCTCAGTTTTAAATGCAGAAATCACCCACCTTCTGCATCGATCTCGCTGGGAGCTGCTTACCAGAGCTGTTCCAATTTGGCCATCTTGCAGCAAATCCCCTTCTTCTATTTTCTAATTTTGAGGTTGGTTTGCTTTTGCTTTTCTTTGTTCTTTAAGATGCATCATTAGATTGTTCATTTGAAGTTTTTCCTCTCTTTTATGCAGGCACTGATAGCTATAAACAACCCTTTTTGTATTCCTTTCGCTGTATTTATAGGCTTTGGTATGTTGTTTTTCTACTATTATTTTTCCAATACATTTGTCTATTTATTTTTTAATTTCTTCATGACCCCACTGGTTATTGAGGAGCATATTGCTTAATTTTCATTTATTTGTATAGTTTTCAAAATTCCTCTTTATTAACTTATAGTTTTATTCCATTGTGGTCAAAAAAGTTGTTTAGTGTTACATTAATTTTTTTAAATTTTATTTTAATTTAATTTATTTTTTGAGATGGAGTCTTTACTGTCACCAAGGCTGAAGTGCAGTGGTGTGATCTTGGCTCACTGCAACCTCTAGCTCCCAGGTTCAAGTGATTCTTGTGTCACAGCCTCCTGAGTACCTGGGACTAAAGGCACATGCCAAAACGCCTGGCTAATTTTTGTATTTTTAGTAGAGATGTGGTTTCACCATGTTGGTGAGGTTGGTCTCAAACTTCTGATCTCAAGTGATCCAACCACCTCAGGCTCCCAAAATGCTGGGATTACAGTGCCTGGCCTTTCTTGAATGTTTTAAGACCTGTTTTGTAAACTAACATATAGCCTATACTTGAGAATGATCCATGTGCTGAGAAAATAATATGTACTTTAAAGCTCTTAGATGAAATCTTCTGTAAATAGTTTATCTATTTGGTCTATCACGGAAATTAAGTCCGAGGTTTCTTTGTTAATTTTCTGTCTGGGAGATATGTCCAGTGCTGACAGTGGAATGTTGATGTCTCCAGTTATTGTACTGGAGCCTATCTCTCCCTTTAGCTCTAATAATATTTTCATGATATATCTGGGTGCTCTTGTGTTGGGTGCATATATCTTTAAAATTGTTATATCCTTTTGCTGAATTGATCCCTTTATTATTATATAGTGACCTTCTTTGTCTCTTCTTATAGGTTTTGTCTTGAAATCTATATTGTCTGATATAAGTAAAGAGACTTCTTGTGTTCTTTGGTTTCCATTGGCTTGAAATATATTTTTTCATCCCTTTGTTTTTGGCCTATGTGTGTCTTTATAGGTGAAGTGTGTTTCTTGTAGGCAATACATCCATAGATCTTAATTTTTCTTCCATTAAGGTAGTCTATAACTTTTGATTGGAGAGTTTAGTCCTTTTACATGCAATGTCATTATTGATAAGTAAGAATGTACCCCTGCCATCTTGCTATTTGTTTTCTGGTTGTTTTGTAACTTCTCTTCTTTCTTTTTTATTCCTGTCTTCGGGAATAAAGGAAGACTCCATTTTCAACTGAAAACAATTTTCTCTGGTGATATGATTGCATTTCTTGCTTTTTCTTTTTGTATCTGCATTGTGTGTTTTTCAGTTTGGAGTTATCATGAAATTTACAAATACTATTTTATATCCCAATATTTTAACATAACTATTTAACACTATTTGCATAAACAAATTTCAAAAACAAGCAAAAAGAAAATGAATAAAATATTACTTTAAATTTATTTCCATACCTTTTAATTTTATGTTGTTTTATTTAAATCTTTTTGTACTCAATATGCCTTGAAAAGTTGTAGTAGTTATTATTTTTGATTTAGTCTTTCTATTTGGGATAAGAGTAATTTACACACCACAGTTACAGTGTTATATTCTGTGTTTCTCTCTGTACTTACTATTATCAGTGAGTTTTTACCTTCAGGTAATTATTTATTGTTCATTAATGTATTTTTTTCTTTTTTATTAAAGTACTCCCTTTAGCATTTCTTCTACGACGGGTCTGGTACAATGAAATTCCCCAACTTTTGCGGTCTGGGAAGATATTTATATCTCCTTTATATTTAAAGAATATTTTCACTCAATATAGTATCCTGGGGAAAGTTTCTTTTCTTTCAATATTTAAATATCTCATGCCACTTTCTTCTGGCCTGTAAAGTTTCAACTGAAAGTCTGCTGCCAGAAATATTGGAGCTTCATTTCATGTTATTTTCATTTTCTTGCTACTTTTAGAATTTTTTCTTTCTTCTTGACCTTTGGAAGTTTTGATATTAAATGCCTAGGTGTAGTCTTTCTGTGTTAAGTCTGCTTGATGTTCTTAAGCCCTCAAGTACTTGGATACTGATATTTTTCTCTAGGTTTGGGAGGTTCTCTGTTATTATCACTTTGAATACACTTTCTATCCCTATTTCTGTCTTTACCTCATTTTTTTATTTTATTATTATTATACTTTAAGTTTTATGGTACATGTGCACAATGTGCAGGTTTGTTACATATGTATACATGTGCCATGTTGGTGTGCTGCACCCATTAATTCGTCATTTAGCATTAGGTATATCTCATAATGCTATCACTCCCCGCTCCCCCCACCCCACAACAGTCCCCGGAGTGTGATGTTCCCCTTCCTGTGTCAATGTGTTCTCATTGTTCAATTCCCACCTATGAGTGAGAACATGCGGTGTTTGGTTTTTTGTCCTTGCCATAGTTTACTGAGAATGATGATTTTCAGTTTCACCCATGACCCTACAAAGGACATGAACTTATCATTTTTTTCTTAATTACACTTTAGGTTTTAGGGCACATGTGCACAATGTGCAGGTTTGTCACATATGTATCCATGTGCTGTGTTGGTTTGCTGTACCCATTAACTCGTCATTTAGCATTAGATATATGTCCTAATGCTGTCCCTCCCCCCTTCCCCCAACCCACAACAGTTCCTGGAGTGTGATGTTCCCCTTCCTGTGACCATGAGTTTTCATTGTTCAATTCCCACCTATGAGTGAGAACATGCGGTGTTTGGTTTTTTGTCCTTGTCATAGTTTACTGAGAATGATGCTTTCCAGTTTCATCCATGTCCCTACAAAGGACATGAACTCCTCATTTTTATGGCTGCATAGTATTCCATGGTGTATATGTGCCACATTTTCTTAATCCAGTCTATCGTTGTTGGGCATTTGGGTTGGTTCCAAGTCTTTGCTATTGTGAATAGTGCCGCAACAAACATACGTGTGCATGTGTCTTTATAGCAGCATGATTTATAGTCCTTTGGGTATATACCCAGTAATGGGATGGCTGGGTCAAATGGTATTTCTAGTTCTAGATCCCTGAGGAATCACCACACTGACTTCCACAATGGTTGAACTAGTTTACAGTACCATCAACTGTGTAAAAGTGTTCCTATTTCTCCACATCCTCTCCAGCACCTGTTGTTTCCTGACTTTTTAATGATGGCCATTCTAACTGGTGTGAGATGGTATCTCATTGTGGTTTTGATTTGCATTTCTCTGATGGCCAGTGATGATGAGCATTTTTTCATGTGTTTTTTGGCTGCATAAATGTCTTCTTTTGAGAAGTGTCTGTTCATGTCCTTCACCCACTTTTTGATGGGGTTGTTTTTTCCTTCTGGATTTGTTTGAGTTCATTGTAGATTCTGGATATTAGCCCTCTGTCAGATGAGTATGTTGCAAAAATTTTCTCCCATTCTGTAGGTTGCCTGTTCACTCTGATGGTAGTTTCTTTTGCTGTGCAGAAGCTCTTTAGTTTAATTAGATCCCATTTGTCAATTTTGGCTTTTGTTGCCACTGCTTTTGGTATTTTAGACATGAAGTCCTTGCCCACACCTATGTCCTGAATGGTATTGCCTAGGCTTTCTTCTAGGGTTTTTATGGTTTTAGGTCTAACATTTAAGTCTTTAATCCATCTTGAATTAATTTTTGTATAAGGTGTGAGGAAGGGATCCAGTTTTCAGCTTTCTACATATGGCTAGCCAGTTTTCCCAACACCATTTATTAAACAGGGAATCCTTTCCCCATTGCTTGTTTTTGTCAGGTTTGTCAAAGATCAGAGAGTTGTAGATATGTGGCATTATTTCTGAGGGCTCTGTTTTGTTCCATTGATCTATGTCTCTGTTGTGGTACCAGTACCATGCTGTTTTGGTTACTGTAGCCTTGTAGTATAGTTTGAAGTCAGGTAGCATGATGCCTCCAAATTTGTTCTTTTGGTATAGGATTCACTTGGCGATGCAGACTCTTTTTTGCTTCCATATGAACTTTAAAGTAGTTTTTTACAATTCTGTGAAGAAAGTCATTGGTAGCTTGATGGGGATGGCATTGAATCTATAAATTACCTTGGGCAGTATGGCCATTTTCACGATATTGATTCTTCCAACCCATGAGCATGGAATGTTCTTCCATTTGTTTGTATCCTCTTTTATTTCATTGAGCAGTGGTTTGTAGTTCTCCTTGAAGAGATCCTCCACATTCCTTGTAAGTTTTATTCCTAGGTATTTTATTCTCTCTGAAGCAATTGTGAATGGGATTTCACTGATGATTTGGCTCTCTGTTTGCCTGTGATTGGTGTACAAGTATGCTTGTTATATTTGTACATTGATTTTGTATCCTGAGACTTTGCTGAAGTTGCTGATCAGCTTAAGGAGATTTTGGGCTGAGACCATGGGGTTTTCTAGATATACAATCATGTCATCTGCAAACAGGGATAATTTGACTTCCTCTTTTCCTAATTGAATACCCTTTATTTCCTTCTCCTGCCTGATTGCCCTGGCCAGAACTTCCAGTACTATGTTGAATAGGAGTGGTAAGAGAGGGCATCCCTGTCTTCTGCCAGTTTTCAAAGGGAATGCTTCCAATTTTTGCCCATTCAGTATGATATTGGCTGTGGGTTTGTCATAGATAGCTCTTATTATTTCGAGATATGTCCCATCAATATATAATTTATTGATAGTTTTTAGCATGAAGGACTGTTGAACTTTTTCAAAGGCCTTTTCTGCATCTATTGAGATAATCATGTGGTTTTTGTTGTTGGTTCTTTTTATTTGCTGGATTACGTTTATTGATTTGCATATGCTGAACAAGATTTGCATCCCAGGGATGAAGCCCACTTGATCGTGGTGGATAAGCTTTTTGATGTGCTACTGGATTTGGTTTGCCAGTACTTTATTGAGAATTTTTGCATTGATGTTCATCAGGGATATTGGTCTAAAATTATGTTTTTTGTGTGTGTCTCTGATCGGGATGATGCTGGCCTCATAAAATGAGTTAGGAAGGATTCCCTCTTTTTCTATTGATTGGAATAGTTTCAGAAGGAATGGTACCAGCTCCTCCTTGTACCTCTGGTAGAATTTGGCTGTGAATCCTTCGGGTCCTGGACTTTTTTTAGTTGGTAAGCTATTAATTATTGCCTCAATTTCAGAGCCTGTTATTGGTCTATTCAGAGATTCAACTTCTTCCTGGTTTAGTCTTGGGAGGGTGTATGTTTTGAGGAATTTACCCATTTCTTCTAGATTTTCTAGTTTATTTGCATAGAGGTTTTTATAGTATTATCTTATCGTAGTTTGTATTTCTGTTGGATTGGTGGTGATATCCCCTTTATCATTTTTTATTGCATCTATTTGATTCTTCTCTCTTTTCTTCTTTATTAGTCTTGCTAGCAGTCTATCAATTTTGTTGATCTTTTCAAAAATCCAGCTCCTGGATTCATTGATTTTTTGAAGGGTTTTTTGTGTCTCTATCTCCTTCAGTTCTGCTCTGATTTTAGTTATTTCTTGCCTTCTGCTAGCTTTTGAATGTGTTTGCTCTTGCTTCTCTAGTTATTTTAATTGTGATGTTAGGGTGTCAATTTTAGATCTTTCCTGCTTTCTCTTGTGGGCATTTAGTGCTATAAATTTCCCTCTACACACTGCTTTGAATGTGTCCCAGAGATTCTCGTATGTTGTGTCTTTGTTCTCATTGGTTTCAAAGAGTATCTTTATTTCTGCCTTCATTTCTTTATGTACCCAGCAGTCATTCAGGAGCAGGTTGTTCAGTTTCCACGTAGTTGAGCGGTTTTGAGTGAGTTTGTAATCCTGAGTTCTAGTTTGATTGCACTGTGGTCTGAGAGACAGTTTAACTGTTTCAAACAATTGATGTGGAGGAAAATTTTCCAAACTCATGCTCCAATTACAGCATCATCCTCTTCACCAAACTCTTCAAAAACACAGCAAAAATACATGCCAATATCCTCAATGAACATAGATGCAAAATTCCTCATGCAAACACCATAAAAGCAAATTTAACAGCACATCAAAAAGTAATTCACCATGACCATATGGTATTCATCCCAAGGATGTAAGGATAGTTCAACATATGCAAATCAGAAAACATGATACTTTACATTAATAGAATGAAGGGAAAAATATATGTTGTTCTCAATAGATACAGAAAAACATTCAATATGATTTTATATCCCGTTTTAAGAAAAACACAAAACAAATTAGGTCTAGAAAGAACATACTTCATTGCAGTAAAGGCCACAAATGGCAAAGTCAGAGGCATGGCTAAGATGATTTATAACAAGTAGTTCATTTGTGCCACTGTCATGGAGAGGAAACAAAAGGGCCAGTGCACATAGACTTTGCAGGCCAATCATCTGATAAACTATGTTAGAATTCATCAGGGCTATAGGGGAACACAGAGAATACAGAGGAGTGAAGCTGGGCACCAGCCTGTCTGGGCTCAGTAGGGAGCCAAAGGAACCTCCCCAACATGGGAAAGAACTAGAGCCCCCAGGGGGCTTCACGTTCCCCACAGGGACTGTGAAAGATGGGGAAAGGGAGAATAACCCTGAACACCCTGTCCCCACCCCCCAACACACTTCTAGACTCAGACAGAGAGCCACCCTAAAATTTTAAGGAGGCAATTCCCAAGTCCAAGGGGATGCCCACAAGCCTTGGGTCCCAGAGCAGACCAGCATAAGTGCCACAGCCACAATAAAGGCTCCAGTTGCAGTGCTGGAGACACTGACATTGCTGCAACACAGCTTCCTGGCCAGGGCTCAGTGCCAGCTTCTGGACCAGTAGTCCTGATTCAGCATGAACTCAGCCAGCCACGACTTCCACCTCTGGCACTGGTAGCCAGCCAGCCAGCAGTCCCACATTTGTGTGAACTCAGCTGTAGGGCACAACTTCCTATTGCCATGGGAAACACACCCTGAACAGCAGAGCCTGAGACCCTAGCCACTCCTGCCATTGGTAACCAGGTGGCTAGTGTCTGTTAAAGCCTCTGGCCAAGCAGCTCAACTGCTGTGTGAGCCCACCTGGAGGATGCAGCTTCCTGTTTTTGCAAGAAACACCCAGATGGCAGAGCATGAGACCCCATCCACCTTCACCACTGGTAGCCAGATGGACAAAGCCTACTAGACCTTCTGGTCCAATGGACCTGCTGCAGTGTGAGCTCAGCTGGAGGTCATAGCTTCTTGTTGTAACAGGAAGAACCTGGACAGCAAAGCACAAGACTACTTGCCCCTGCCCCTGGTAGCCAGCGGGGGCAATGCCTGCTAGACCTTCTCGTCCAGAAGCCTTGCTTCTATATGAGCTCAGCTGGAGGGAGCAGCTTCCTGTTGTCATGGGAAAAACCTGGAGATCAGAGCACATGATCTCATCTGTGCCTGCCCCTTGTAGCCAGGCTGGTGGGTCTGCTAGAGTCTTTGGCCCAGCTTCCCTGTTTCTGTGTGAATTCAGCAGGAAGGTGCAGTTTCCTGTGTCACAGGAAACACCAGATGGCAGAGGGAGAGACCTCACCCACTCCCACCACTAGTAGCCAGGCAGGCAATTCCTGCTAGAGCTTCCAGCCCAGTGGCCTTGCTTCTTTGTTAACTCAGCTGGAGGGTGCAGCTTCCTATTGTCACAGGAAACACACTGACAGCAGGGTGTTTGGGCTTAGCAGGGAGCAGAGCAGAGCAAGTGACCCCACCTGCCCCCACTACTGATAGCCAGATAGGCAATGCCTGCTGAAGCTTCTAGCCAAGCAGTCTTGTTTCTGTGTGAACTCAGCTGTTTGGCAGGGGGGAAGTGCAGCTCCCTGTTGTCACAGTAAACACCCCGAAATCAGCACAAGATGCCACCCACCCCCACCACTGATAGCCAGGCAGATCACATCTGCTAGAGTATCTAGCCCAGAAGCCTTGTTTGGTGGGAGCTCAGCTGCAAGGTGCAGCTTTCTGTGTTCCCAGGAAACACCCAGACAGTGGAGCACAAGTTTCCACCTTCCGCCGCCTCTGGTACCTAGGTGGGAAACACTTGCTGCAGCTTCCCACTAAATGGCCCCAATTCTGTGTGAACTCAGGTGGGGGACATGGCCTCCTGTTATTCTGGGAAACATCTAGATGGCAGGGCGGATGACCCTTCCCACTCCTGCCACAGATAGCCAAGCAGGGAAAAACTGTTAGAGCTTCTAGCCTAGCAGTCTGCCTTAATTTGCCAAGGGGCACTGTCTCCTGTTGCCCTGGAAACATACAGACAGCAGGGTTGGCAACCCCACCCACCCCATCCCCTGTAGCCAGATGGATCACACTCTCTAGAATTCCCAACCCAGCCTTCCCGCTACCACCTGAACTCCATGGATGGAAGCAACCCTATACTTCCCCAGAAAGCACACAGAGAGCAAATTAGGGCCAACCTGGTGAGGACACATCTTCTTGGCCAATGGCAACCTCAGCCTAAGGGAGCCTTGTGGACCAGAATACCCAGCAAAATTAACATGGATACAAAGATAGTAATTGGAGGGGGCTTCTCAAAGACCCAGGAGAAGACTAGAATCGTAGCCAGTCAACAAAACCCGCCTTATACCATAATCAAACACCAAGGGCATTAAATAAGAAAGAAGAAAAACAATCCATCTAAAGGACAGCAATTTCAAAGACTGAAGAAACATCAGAACACAGAAATGGAAAAAAAAACAGCACAAAAATCTGGCAACTCAAAAAGGCAGAGTACCTTCTCTTCTCTGAATGATCCTACTAATTCTCCAATGAGGCTTTGTAACTGGGCTGATACAACTAAAATGACAGAAATAGAATTCAGAATATGGATAGGAACAAAGATTATCAAGATTCAGAACATTAAAACCCAGTCCAAGGAAGCTAAGAATCACAACAAAAGGATACAAGAGCTCACAGGCAAAACAACCAGTAGAGAAAAGAAAATAACTGACCTGATAGAGCTGAAAAAACACAAGAAGAATTTCATAATGCAACCAAAAGTATTATCAGCAGAATAGACCAGGCTGAGTAAAGGCTCTTAGAGCTTGAGGAGTGGTTTTCTGAAATAAGACAGTCAGACAAGAATAAAGAAAAAAAGAAAGAAAAGGAATGAACAAAACTTTTGAGAAATATAGAAGTATGTGTAGAGACCAAATACACGAATCACTGGCATTGCCGAAAGAGATGGGGATAAGGGTAGCAACTTTGAATACATATTACAGGACATCATCCATGAGAACTTTCTCAACCTAAATAAAGAGGCCAACATTCAAATTCAGGAAATGCAGAGAACCCCCACAAGATACTTCACAAAAAGATCATTCGCAAGACACATAATCATCATATTCTTCAAATTAGAAATTAAAAAAAAATGTTAAAGGCAGCTAGATAGAAAAGAAAGGTTACCTACAAAGCACATCAGACTAACAGTGGACCTCTCAGCAAAAACATTACAGGCCATAAGAGATTGAGGGCCTATACTGAACATTCTCAACTGAAAGAAATTTCAAGTAAGAATTTTTTTCCTTTTTTATTAATATATTTTAATTACTCGAGTACATGTGCACAATGTTCAGGTTTGTTACATATATATACATATGCCATGGTGGAGTGCTGCACCCTTTAACTCATCATTTAATATTAGGTATATCTCCTAATGCTATCTCTCCCCTCTCCACCCACCCCATGACAGGCCCCAGTGTGTGATGTTCCCCTTCCTGTGTCCGTGTGTTCTCATTGTTCAATTCTCACCTAAGAGTGAGGACATGCGGTGTTTGGTTTTTTGTCCTTGCAATAGTTTGCTGAGAATGATGGTTTCCAGCTTCATCCATGTCCCTACAAAAGACATGAACTCATCCTTTTTTATGGCTGCATAGTATTCCATGGTGTATATGTGTCACATTTTCTTAATCCACGCTATCATTGTTGGACATTTGGGCTGGTCCCAAGTCTTTGCTACTGTGAATAGTGCCACAATAAACATACGTGTGCACGTGTCTTTATAGCAGCATGACTTATAATACTTTGGGTATATACCCAGTAATGGGATGGCTGAGTCAAATGGTATTTCTTGTTCTAGATCCCTGAGGAATCGCCACACTGACTTCCACAATGGTTGAACTAGTTTACAGTCCTACCAACAGTGTATAAGTGTTCCTGTTTCTCCACATCCTCTCCAGCACCTGTTGTTTCCTGACATTTTAATGATCACCATTCTAACTGGTGTGAGATGGTATCTCATTGTGGTTTTGATTTGCATTTCTCTGATGGCCAGTGATGATGAGCATTTTTTCATGTGTCTTTTGGCTGCATAAATGTCTTCTTTTGAGAAGTGTCTGTTCATGTACTTCGCCCACTTTTTGATAGGGTTGTTTTTTTTTTCTTGTAAATTTGTTGGAGTTCATTGTAGATTCTGGACATTAGCCCTTTGTCAGATGAGTAGATTGCAAAATTTTTCTCCCAATCTCTAGGTTACCTGTTCACTCTGATGGTCATTTCTTTTGCTGTGCACAAGCTCTTTAGTTTAATTAGATCCCATTTGTCAATTTTTTGAAAAGATCAATAAAATTGATAAACTGCTGGCAAGATAAATAAAGAGGAAAGGAAAGAAGAATCAAACAGATGCAATAAAAATGATAAAGGGGATATCACCACCGATCCCACAGAAATACAAACTACCATCAGAGAATACCATAAACACCTCTATGCAAATAAAGTAGAAATTCTAGAAGAAATGGATAAATTCCTCGACACATCCAACTTCCCAAGACTAAACCAGGAAGAAGTTGAATATCTTAATAGACCAATAACAGCCTCTAAAATTGAGGCAACAATTAATAGCATACCAACCAAAAAAAGTCCAGGACCAGACAGATTCGCAGCCCAAATCTACCAGAGGTACAAGGAGGAGCTGGTACCATTCCTTCTGAAACTATTCCAATCAATAGAAAAAGAGGGAATCCTCCCTAGTTCATTTTATGAGGCCAGCATCATCCTGATACCAAAGCCGGGTAGAGAAACAAAAAAAAAAAAAAAGAGAATTTTAGACCAATATCCCTGATGAACATCAATGCAAAAATCCTCAATAAAATACTGGCAAATCAAATCCAGCAGCACATCAAAAAGCTTATCCACCATGATCAAGTGGGCTTCATCCCTGGGATGCAAGGCTGGTTCAGCATACGCAAATCAATAAACACAATCCAGCATATAAACAGAACCAATGACAAAAACCACATGATTATCTCAATACATGCAGAAAAGACCTTTGAAAAAATTCAACAGCCCTTCATGCTAAAAACTCTCAATGAATTAGATACTCATGGGACGTATCTCAAAATAAAAACAGCTATTTAAGACAAACCCACAGCCAATATCATACTGAACGGGCACAAACTGGAAGCATTCCCTTTGAAAACTGGCAAAAGACAGGGATGCCCTCTCTCACCACTCCTATTCAACATACGGTTGGAAGTTCTGGCCAGGGCAATCAGGCAGGAGAAAGAAATAGAGGGTATTCAATTAGGAAAAGAGGAAGTCAAATTGTCCCTGTTTGCAGATGACATGATTGTATATTTAGAAAACCCCATCATCTCAGCCCAAAATCTCCTTAAGCTGATAAGCAACTTCAGCAAAGTCTCAGGATACAAAATCAATGTGCAAAAATCACAAGCATTCTTATACACCAATAACAGACAAACAGAGAGCCAAATCATGAGTGAACTCCCATTCACAATTGCTTCAAAGAGAATAAAATACCTAGGAATCCAACTTACAAGGGATGTGAAGGACCTCTTCAAGGAGAACTACAAACCACTGCTCAACGAAATAAAAGAGGACACAAACAAATGGAGGAACAGTCCATGCTCATGCATAGGAAGACTCAATATTGTGAAAATGGCCATACTGCCAAGGTAATTTATAGATTCAATGCCATCCCCATCAAGCTACCAATGACTTTCTTCACAGAATTGGAAAAAACTACTTTAAGTTCATATGGAACCAAAAAAAGAGCCCACATTGCCAAGTCAATCCTAAGCCAAAAGAACAAAGCTGGAGGCATCACGCTACCTGACTTCAAACTATTCTACAAGGTTACAGTAACCAAAAGAGCATGGTACTGTTACCAAAACAGAGATATAGACCAATGGAACAGAACATAGCCCTCAGAAATAATGCCACATATCTACAACCATCTGATCTTTGACAAACCTTACAAAACCAAGAAATGAGGAAAGGATTCCCTATAAATGGTGCTGGGAAAACTGGTTAGCCATATGTAGAAAGCTGAAACTGGATCCCTTCCTTACACCTTATACAAAAATTAATTCAAGGTTGATTAAAGACTTACATGTTAGACCTAAAACCATAAAAATCCTAGAAGAAAACCTAGGCAATACCATTCAGGTCCTAGGCAAGAGCAAGGACTTCATGTCTAAAACACCAAAAGCAATGACATCAAGCAAGAATTTCTTATTTAGCCAAACTAAGTTCATAACCAAAGGTGAAATAAGATCCTTCTTTATTTCTTTTTTTTTTTGGAGATGGATTCTGGCTCTGTCACCCAGGCTGGAGTGCATTGGCTTGATCTCAACTCACTACAAGCTCCACCTCCTGGGTTCATGCCATTCTCATGCCTCAGCCTCCCTAGTAGCTGGGACTACAGGTGCCCGCCACTACGCCCGGCTAATTTTTTTGTATTTTTAGTAGAGACAAGGTTTCACCATATTAGTCAGGTTGGTCTCCATCTCCTGACTTCGTGATCCGCCCACCTCAGCCTCCCAAAGTGCTGGGATTACAGGTGTGAGCCACCACACCCAACCAATTAGATCCTTTTTAGGCAAGCATATGTTGAGGGAATTCATTACCGTCAGACCTGCACTGTAAGAGCTCCTGAAAGAAGGTCTAAATGTGGAAAGGAAAGACCATTACCAGCCACTTCATAAACACACTTAAGTACACAGACCAGAGACACTATAAAGTAATCATCTAAACAAGTCTGCATAATAAGAAGGTGACAACATGATGACAGGATCAAATCCACACATATCAATACTAACCTTGAATAAAAATGGGCCAAATGTCCTAATTAAAAGGCACAAGGCATCAAGCCAAATAAAGAAGCAATACCCAATGATATGCTGTCTTCAAAAGACCCATCTCACATGCAATGACACACATAAGCTCAAAATAAAGAGAGAAAAATTTACCAAACAAATGGATAACAGAAAAAAAAAAAAGCAGGAGTTGCAATCTTAATTTCAGACCAAACAGATTTGAAACCAACAAAGATTATAAAAGGCAAATAAGGGCATTATATATATATATGTATATATGCACCCAACACAGGTGTACCCAGATTCATAAAACAAACTCTTTGGGATCTATGAAGAGACTTAGATTCACACACAATAATAGTGGGAGACTTCAACACCCCACAGACAGTAATTGATAGATCATTGGGGCAGGAAATTAACAAAGAGATTCAGGACCTGAACTTAACACTTGACCAAATGGACCTGATAGACACATACAGAAATATCTGCAAAGACAATAGAATATACATTCTCTTCATGGCAACATGATATATACTCTAAAATTGGCCATGCAACTGGACATAAGACAATCCTCAGCAAATTAAAAAACAAACAAAAAATCAAATCATACAAACCACACTGTGGGATCACAGTGCAATGAAAATAAAAATCAAGGCCAAAAGTAAGATACAAATCATAAAATTACATGGAAATTAAGCAACCTGCTCCTGAACGACTCTTGGGTAAATAATGAAAGTAAGGTGCAAATCAAGATGTTCTTTGAAAGTAATGAGAACAAAGGCACAACACACCAGAATCTCTGGGACACAGCTAAAGCAGTGTTAAGATGTAAATTTATAGCACTAAATGCCCACATCAAAAATTCAGAAAGATCTCAAATTCACAACTTAACATCACAACTAGCAGAACTAGAGAACAAGAGGAAACCAACCCCAAAGCCAGCAAAAGATAAGAAATAACCAAAATCAGAGCCGAACTAAAGGAGATAGAGATATGAAAAACTATACAAAAGAATAATGAATCCAGGGGTTGGTGTTTTTGAAAAAAAACAAGGAAATAAATGGCCACTAGCTAGACTAATAAAGAAGAAAAGAGAGAAGATTCAAATAAACACAGTTAAAAATTACAAAGGTGACATTACCACTGACCCCACAGATGTATAAATAAACACCAGAGGCTATAATAAACACCTCTATGCACACAAACTTGAAAATCCAGAAGAAATGTATACATTTCTGGACACATATATCCTCACAAGACTGAACCAGGAAGAAACCGAATCCCTGAAAAGACCAAGAATGACCTCTGAAATTGAATCAGTAATAAATGGCCTACCAACCAAAAAAAAAGCCCAGGACCAAATAGATACACAGCCAAATTCTACCACATGTACAAAGAAGAGCTCATAACATTCCTACTGAAGTTATTCAAAATAATTTTGAGGAGAGTGACTCCTCCCCAACTCATTCTATGAGGCCAGCATCATCCTGATACCAAAACCTGGCAGGGACACAACAAAAAAGACAACTTCAGGCTGACAATCTTGATGAATATCAGTGCAAAAATCTTCAACATAATACTAGCAATCAAATCTAGCAGTGCATCAGAAAGCTAATCCACCATAATCAGGTAGACTTTACCACTGAGCATGCAAGATTGGTTCACCATATGCACATCATTAAATATGATTCATCACATAAACAGGACTAAAAACAAAACCAGATGATTATCTCAACAGATACAGAAAAGGCTTTTGATAAAAATTCAACATCCCTTCATATTTAAAAGCCCTCAATAAACTAAGCTTTGAAGGAACATACTCTAAAATAATAAGAGCCATCTACAACAAACCCACAGCCAACATCATACTGAATGGGGAATAGTTGGAAGTATTTTCCTTGAAAACTGGAACAAGACAAGGATGCCTACTCCCACCACACCTATTCAACATAGTATTGGATTTCCTGGCCAGAGCAATTAGGCACGAGAGAGAAACAACAGGCATCCAAACAAGAAGAGAGAAGGTCAAACTATCCCTGTTTGCAGACAATATGATTCTGTATCTAGAAAACTCCATAGTCTCTGCCCCGAAACTCCTTGAGTTGATAATCAACTTCAGTAAAGTTTCAGGATACAAGATCAATGTACAAAAATTAGTAGCATTCCTACACACTAACAGCACCCAAGCCAAGAGGCAAATCAGGAACACAATCCCATTCACAATTGCCACAAAATAATAAAAAACTTACGAATACAGCTAACTAGCGATGTGAAATATCTCTACTATGAGAATTAAAAAACACTCCTCAAAGAAATCAGAGATGACCCAAACAATTGGAAGAACATTCCGTGTTCATGGAAGGGAAGAATCAATATTGGTAAACTGGCCATACACTTCAAAACAATTTACAGATTCAATTTTATTCTTATCAAACTACCAATGACATTCTACACAGAAATGGAAATAACTACTCAAAAATTCATATGGAGCTAATAAAAGAGCCTGAATACACAAGGCAATCCTAGGCAAAAAGAGCAAAGCTGAAGGAATCACATTGACCAACTTCAAATTGTACTACAAGGATACAGTAATCAAAACAGCGTGGAACTGATACCAAAACAGACACATAGACCAATTGAACAGAACAGTGAGCACAGAAATAAAGCCACATACCTACAACCATTGGATCTTTGACAAATCTGACAGAAACAAGCAAGAGGGAAAAGACTCCCTATTAAATTAATGGTGCTGCGATAACTGGTTAGCCATATGAAGAAGACTGAAACTAGACTTATGCCATATATAAAATGCATATGCCAGAAAGCTGAGGCAGGAGAATCACTTCAACCCGGGAGGTGGAGGTTGCAGTGAGCCGAGATCACACTACTGCACTCCAGCCTAGCGACAGAGTGAGACTCTGTTGCAAAAATAAATAAATAAATAAATAAATATCAACTCAAGGTGGATTAAAGACCAAAATGTAAAACTCTAAAACTATAAAAACCCTGGAAGATACCCTAGGATATACCATTTTGGACATAGGAACTGACAAAGATTTTTTGAAAAAAACACCAAAAGCAAAAGTTGACAAATAAGACCTAATTAAACTAAAGAACTTCTGCACAGCAAAAGAAACTATCAACAGAGTAAATAGGCAACCTTCAGAATGGAAGAAAATATTTGCAAACTGTATATGTGACAAAGGCCTAATATACAAAATCTACAAGGAACTTAAATGTACAAGCAAAAATCATAAAACCCACCTCACTAAAAAGTGGGAAAAGGACATAAACCTACACGTTTCAAAAGAAGACATACAAGCATATACATACAAGCCAACAAGCATATGAAAAAAATGCTCATCATGACTAATCATTAGAGAAATGCAAATCAAAGCAGAAATGAGATAATATCTCACACTAGTCAGAATAGCTATTATTAAAAAGTTAAAAAATCACAGATGCCGGTGAGGTTGTGGACAAAAGGGAACGCTTATACACTGCTGATGGGAGTGTAAATTAGGTCAACCATTGTGGAAAGCAGTGTGGTGATTCCTCAAGGAATGAAAAACAGAACTACCATTTCACCCAGCAATCCCACTACTGGATATAAACCCAAATAAATATGAATCTTTCCACCATGAAAACACATGCAAGCATGTGTTCATTGTAGCTCTATTCACAATAGCAAAGGCATGAAATCAGCCTAAATGCTCATCTACTGCAGACTGTATAAAGAAAATGTGGTACATATACACGATGGAATACTAAGCATCCATTAAAAAAAAAAAAAATGAAATCATGTCCTTTTCAGGAACATGAACGGAATCAGAGGCCATTATCCTTAGCAAACTAACACAGGAACAGAAAACCAAACCTAAGTTTTCACTTATAATTGGGAGCTAAATAATGATAACCCATGGGCAGAAAGAGGGGAACAACACACTATGAGGCCTGCCTGAAGGAGGAGGGTGGGAGGAGAAAGAGGTCCAGGGGAAAAAAATTTTGCGTACTGTGCTTAGTACCCAGATAACAAAATAATCTGTACATATTGATGGGACGTATCTCAAAATAATAAGAGCTATCTATGACAAACACACAGCCAATATCATACTGAATGGGCACAAACTGGAAGCATTCCCTTTGAAAACTGGCACAAGACAGGGATGCCCTCTCTCACCACTCCTATTCAACATACTGTTGGAAGTTCTGGCCAGGGCAATCAGGCAGGAGAAAGAAATAGAGGATATTCAATTAGGAAAAGAGGAAGTCAAATTGTCCCTGTTTGCAGATGACATGATTGTATATTTAGAAAACCCCGTTATCTCAGCCCAAAATCTCCTTAAGCTGATAAGCAACTTCAGCAAAGTCTCAGGATACAAAATCAATGTGCAAAAATCACAAGCATCCTTATACAACAATAATAGACAAACAGAGAGCCAAATCATGAGTGAACTCCCATTCACAATTGCTTCAAAGGGAATAAAATACCTAGGAATCCAACTTACAAGGGATGTGAAGGACCTCCTCAAGGAGAACTACAAACCACTGCTCAATGAAATAAAAGAGGACACAAACAAATGGAAGAACATTCCATGTTCACGGATAGGAAGAATCAATATCGTGAAAATGGCCATGCTTCCCAAGGTAATTTATAGATTCAATGCCATCCCGATCAAGCTACCAATGACTTTCTTCAGAGAATTGGAAAAAACTACTTCAAAGTTCATACGGAGCTAAAAAAGAGCCCGCATTGCCAAGTTAATCCTAAGCCAAAAGACCAAAGCTGGAGGCATCACACTACCTGACTTCAAACTATACTACAAGGCTACAGTAACCAAAACAGCATGGTACTGGTACCAAAACAGAGATATAGACCAATGGAACAGAACAGAGCCCTCAGAAATAATGCCACATATCTACAACCATCTTATCTTTGACAAACCTGACAAAACCAAGAAATGGGGAAAGGATTCCCTATTTAATAAATGGTGCTGGGAAAACTGGCTAGCCATATGTAGAAAGCTGAAACTGGGTCCCTTCCTTATACCTTATACAAAAATTAACTCAAGATGGATTAAAGACTTAAATGTTAGACCTGAAACCATAAAAACCCTAGAAGAAAACCTAGGCAATACCACTCAGGACCTAGGCATGGGCAATGACTTCATGTCTAAAACACCAAAAGCAATGGCAACAAAAGCCAAAATTGACAAATGGGATCTAATTAAACTAAAGAGCTTCTGCACAGCAAAAGAAACTACCATCAGAGTGAACAGGCAGCCTACAGAATGGGAGAAAATTTTTGCAATCTACTCATCTGACAAAGAGCTAATATCCAGAATCTACAATGAACTCCAACAAATTTACAAGAAAAAAAAAACAACCCTATCAAAAAGTGGGCAAAGGATATGAACAGACACTTCTCAAAAGAAGGCATTTATGCAGCCAAAACACACATGAAAAAATTCTCATCATCACTGGCCATCAGAGAAATGCAAATCAAAACCACAATGAGATACCATCTCACACCAGTTAGAATGGTGATCATTAAAATGTCAGGAAACAATAGGTGCTGGAGAGGATGTGGAGAAACAGAGAAACAGGAACACTTTTACACTGTTGGTGGGACTGTAAACTAGTTCAACCATTGTGGAAGTCAGTGTGGCGATTTCTCAGGGATCTAGAACTAGAAATACCATTTGACCCAGCCATCCCATTACTGGGTATATACCCAAAGGATTATAAGTCATGCTGCTATAAAGACATGTGCACACGTATGTTTACTGCAGCACTATTCACAATAGCAAAGACTTGGAACCAAGCCAAATGTCCAGCAATGATAGACTGGATTAAGAAAATGTGACACATATACACCATGGAATACTATGCAGCCATAAAAAAGGATGAGTTCATGTCCTTTGTAGGGACATGGATGAAGCTGGAAACCATCATTCTCAGCAAACTATCGCAAGGACAAAAAACCAAACACCGCATGTCCTCACTCATAGGTGGGAATTGAACAATGAGAACACATGGACACAGGAAGGGGAACATCATACACCAGGGCCTGCTGTGGGGTGGAGGGAGGGGGGAGGGATAGCATTAGGAGATATACCTAATATTAAATGATGAGTTAATGGGTACAGCACACCAACATGGCACATGTATACATATGTAACAAACCTGCACGTTGTACACATGTACCATAAAATTTAAAGTATAATAAAAATAAATCTGTACACTAAAACTCCAAGTCCTGAGTTTACCCATATAAAAAACCTGAACCTAAAATAAAAGTTAAAACATTCAAATATAAATAAGTAAATAAATAAAATGACAAACCCACAGCTAACACCGTATTGAATAAGGAAAAGTTGAATGCTTTTTTTTTCTAATATCCAAGAGAAGACAAGGATGTCCATTCTCTCCACTTCTACTCAACGTGGTACTGGGAGTTGTAGGTAGAACAATTACACAAGAGAAAGAAATAAAGGTCATTCAAATTGAACAGGAGGAGGTCCTTTTCTGCAATAACATGATCTTATATGTATAAAACCCTATAGACTCAACCAAAGAAAAATAATTGGTAGTATTGATAAATGAATTCAGTAAAACCTCAAGTTACAAATTTAATGTACAATAACTAGTAATGTTTCTATACAGCAACAGCAAACTATCTGAAAAAGAAATCAAGAAATCTATCCCTTTTTCAATAGCTACAAAAATTTCAAAAAATTTCAAAAAATGCCTAGAAATAAATTTAACCAAGGAGGTGAAAGATCTCTACAGTAAAAAATAATAAAACATGGATGAAAGAAATTGAAGAGGATACTAATAAATGTAAAGTTAACCCATGCTCATAGATTTGTAGAGTTAATGTTGTTAAAATGTCCGTACTACCCAAAGTAATGTACAGATACAATGCAATCTCTATCAAAATACTAAGGACTTTCCTCACAGAAGTAAAATATACATTTTTTAATATATAAAATGTATATATAAATATAATATATAATATGTATATGATATATGATTATAATATATATGATTATATACTATTAATATTATTAATGTTATATATTATTATATATTGTATATAAATAGATATATCCTAAATTTGTACAGAACCACGTGATTCCAAATAGCCAAAGCAATCTGGAGCACAAAGAACAAAGCTAGATTCATTACACTACCTGGCTTTTAAATTTTCTACAAAGCAGTGGTAAACAAAATAGCATAGTACTGACATGAAAACAGATCCATAGACTGATGGAGGAGAATAGAGACCCCAAAAATGAACCCATACAATTATAGTCAACTAGTTTTTGACATATATACAAAGAACACACATTGGGGAACAGAAAGTCTCTGCAATAAATGGTGCTGGTAAAACTGAATATCCACAAGCAGAAGAAAGAAACTAGGTGCTTATCTCTCCCAACATATAAAAATCAACTCAAAATGGATTAAAGACTTGAATATAAAACATGAAACTAAGAAGATCCTTGAAGAAAACACAGGGAAAACAATTCATGATATTGGTCTGGGAAAGAATTTTTCAAATAAGACCTCAAAAGCACAAACAACCAAAGCTAAAATAGATGAATGGGATAACATCAAGCCAAAAAGTTTTACATCTTAAAGGAAACAGTGGAATGAAGAAATAACCTACAAAATGAAGAAATATTCACAAACTATGCATCTGACAAGAGATTAATATGAAACTATATGATCAATTCAAGCAACTCAATAGGAAACACACAAATAATCCAATAAAAACATGGGCAAAGGTTTTGAATAGATATTTCTTAAAAGGAGTCACACAAATCGGCAGCAAATATGTGACAAAAGGCTCAACATCACTAAGCACCAGGGAAATGCAAATCAACACCACAGTGAGCTGTCCCCTCATCCCAGTTAGAATAGTTATTATTAAAAAAAATAAAATAAAAAGACAAGAAATTGGCCAGTCATGGTGGCTCATGCCTGTAATCCCAGCATTTTGGAGGCCAAGGAGGGCAGATCACTTAATGCCAGGAATTCAAGAACAGCCTGGCCAACATGATGAAACCCCATCTCTACTAAAAATACAAAAAATTAGCTGGGCATGGTGGCGCATGCCTGTGGTCCCAGCTACTCAGGAGGCTGAGGCACGAGAATTACTTGAACTGGGGAAGCAGAGTTTGCAGTGAACCAAGTTCGCACCACTGCACCCCAGCCTGGGTGCCAGAGCAAGGCTCTGCCCAAAAAAAAAAAAAAAAAAAAGACAAGAACTAATATATGCTGATGAGGATGTGGAGAAAAGCGAACTGTTATACACTGCTATACACTTGGTGTACTACTATATTATCCAGCAATCCCACTGCTGGATCCCCCTCCCCCCAAAAAATGAAATCAACATATCAAAGAGTTCAGATCCCCATGTTTATTGCAACACCATTTGCAATAGCCAAAATATGGAATCAACTTAAGTGCTCATCAACAGATGAAACAGGAATGAAAATATGGTATATATGCACAATGGAATGCTATTCAATCTTTAAAAAGAATGAAACCCTGTCATTTGCAACAATGTGGACAAACCTAGAGGACTTTATGTTAAATGAAATAAACCAAGCACAGAACGAGAACTACCACATGATCTCAGGCATATGTGGCATCTAAAAAAGTTGACCTCAGAGAGAGTTTAGAAACTGAGGAGAGTAGTGGCAAGGGGGAGGGGAACAGGTTGCTCAGCAGCTACAAAGTTATGCTTCTATAAGACAAATAATTTCTGATGATCGACTGCACAGTAGGTTGAGTGTAGTCAACAATAATATATTGTGTACTTTAAAATAGTTAGAAGAGAGGATTTTGGACGTTCTCACCACCAAAAAATGACAAATGTTTCAGGTGATAGATATATGCTAATTATGCTGATTTGATCATTACACAATATATATGTATCAAAACATCACACTGTATCCCATTAATATGTACAATTATATATCAATTTAAAACAAAATAAAATGTTTTATAAAAATTTTAAAACTTCAACCAGCAAGTTTGAGTCTCCTATTCCCAGTTTTGGTCAGCCCTACAGTGTATACCAACCAGGCTGGCCTGGGGCTGCTGTTAGAGGAAAGAAAGAAACATTTGGACTTGGAATGAACAGATCTGGAAGGAATCCTAAATTTTCCAATAAAGTCTCTGTATTCCTTTAATCCTGGTCCCTACCCAGGAAGCAGTCTAGAGGAGATGATCCTTTTCTAAGAACAGCAACATTCAGTTAACAAACTGCCTTACTAATGTGTGTGGATCAAGAGATGGTGAGGAAAGTAGAGTCAGTGATATTTTCGAATCAATTATGAGAAGGCCACCATGCTATTGCTCAGTAATATTAGATGCCCATGGACAGATGCCCATGGATCGATGGTCCATCTTTATTATTAGGTCATTATTGAGTGGCTTTTGCAATAAAATACACCATTGGCAGAATAAAAATATTCTCTAATGCAAAAACATAGCATGGATTATTTTTAAGGGGCAAAATAGTGTGCTTGATCAGACTGGAATAGCAACATTGTAATCTGAAAAATGCTCAACAGTGGTGAGGCAAATTCAAAAGCCCCAAGAGGAGAGTCAACAATCGGATCAATCAGAGTTGAGAGGTTGCCACAACTTATGTAATGACGTCTCCACGCCATGAAACACATGTGTCAGCTTTTGTCAGGAGTCACAGATCTGGCATGCAGCAGGAGACTCTGCATTAGATATATAAAGTCAGGCTCAATCATCCCCTTGATTAGTTAGTCTCATCAGAGAATGTGCCCTTGCCAAGGGTCTGTATATGAGGAATCCAGGCAGTTCAATAAGTAGTCAAGATTTGTTTCCACATGCGGTCCCAAAGAAGAGTCTTTAATCTGCCAGACTAGTTTTCCAAGTGGCATACCAAAAGGCTGGACCATTGGTAGTGTCCCAAGAATTGGGTTCTGACCATTGAGCAGAGAAACCAAGTCCTCTTTTTATTTCTGCATAGCTGGTTCAGAGGCTGAACAGACACAGGAGCCAGTGAACACCATCAGTTTTCAGCTTAGCCAATCCTTCACTGAGGCAAGCCTAGATATTTAGGGAAACCTCTGTAAACAGGGTCCAATTGAACTAGTAGTGTTGTTTCAAGCAGGAGAGTAAAAGGTTAAGTTTCCCCCAGAGAGATAGTTGCCACTCTTATATATAAAGCAGAGATGCAGAAGAAATTCGAGTTGATGCCATCGCCCACCCACCAACCCACCCCCACATTTCTGCCCTGAGACTAGGATCCCAGCGCCAGGGACCCAGAACCTGGGATTGATCACATAAAGCCGTGATCTGGAGAGTGCGCCGGGGATGAGATGGAATCTCGGGGCCGCTCGAGAGCTTGGGGCAGGAACCATGCATCCATTGTCCATCGTGACTGCATGTGGAGCGGCGATTTGGCCTGGGAACAGCTGTAGAGAGCGGGGAGAGACTGGCTCGCCACTGGCGCGCCCTGGGGGAACCCGCCCAAGGTGCCCTCCTGCCCAGATTGCCCTCCCAGCCTCCAAGACGGCAACCCAGCGCCCACTGCTCCCTGGACTCTGGGCAAGGCCAAGACTCAGGCCTGCTCCAGGTTTGAGAGCCCAAACAATTCAGAAGGTGAGGAAGTTGACCTTGTGACGGTAGAGAAGAGGCAGACTGGGTATACAGAAGTCAATCACCATCATGGTTCGAGTCGACCGTCTGAACCCCTGCATGAAACACTTCCACACTTCCATCCACCAGCAACAACACAACTGCGCTGCCCGTATTTCTCCAGAAAGCTGCTCCCAAGAAGAGGCTCCAGAAAGGGGTCTCCAAGAAGAGGTTCTGGAGGGAGATGCTCCAGGGGAAACAGAAGATGAGGAGGATGAGGGGATTGTGAGCCCCTCACCTATAGAAAGTACGGCTGCCCAGTGTTGCCAGTTCTGACACTAAGGATGTGACCAAGAGGAAGGGCCACAACTTCCTGCAGCACAAGAGGTGGAATGACCTGCGCGTTCTCAGTTCTTGACCCTGAGGGACCAGGTACCCACCTTGGCCAGCTGGTCTAAGGTCCCCACGGTATTGATCCTAAGCAAGGCCTTGGGATACTTGCAAGACCTGGCGTGAACCGAGAAAAAGATGTCTATGGAGAAAAGGCAGCTCCGACGCAGGCAACAGCAATTGCAGAAATGAATTGCGTACCTCAGTGGCTACTAACTGACCAAAAAGCCTGACTGTTCTATCTTACAAAGACACAAGTTTATTTTTTGACCTCCCTTTCCCCTTTAGTAATTTTCACATTTTGGTTATGACGGGACAGTCTCTGCAGTAGGTCCCAGAATGCATTGCAGCCGGTACACACAGAATAAGGGCTTGCATTCTTGGAAACCTTGAAACCCAGCTCTTTCTCTCCCCTGACTCACGCTATGTCTTCTCTGGCAGCTTTGGCTTCTCAGCAGGTAGCTGACTGAGGAGATTTGGGGTCTGTTTATCCCACTAGCTCCGAAGAAAAGGCTGACGGATACTGTGCAACAGGTGGTGTATGTCGTTGGGGGCTCCAGCCTGCATGAAATCTCACACTCCGCATGAGCCTTAGGCTAGGAAAGAATGCTCCCTGGTATCTCTGGGGTCATGCAAGGACAGCTGGGCCTTGACAGCGCTCTCCCTGTGACTTTTTTTTCCAGGAGACACACAAGCTGTCTTGGGTGATGACAAGCTTGAAGATTTGATCAACATGACCATTGCTTCACTGTCAGACACTTTATAGTATCTGAGAAGTTGGAAACCTTTAACATATATATTGTGATATTAGCTGACACCTCTCCTTCCAGTTTCAATGCTGAGACCCTGAGAACATTTAAAGAGCTTGCACTCCAGGTTCGTTGTCTCAGAGCTCTCTGGGCCTTCTCCTCTGATGAAGGGACCTTTCTATCCTCATGAGAGACTTTTGTTTAAGTTTGCCTCTGTTGTGCAATGGGCTTTACAGCATCCTTTCCCACAGGTTAGAAATATTTCCCCAAGTTACAGGGAAGTGGGGAACCTAGCCTGGGGCCTGAGGAAATCTTGGAGTCCTGGCTCCTGAACTTGTTCCCTGTCCAAGTGTTTTCCGAGGGGCACTTGAGGCCACCCATCTTATAATCTCTTCTCAAGGCAGATGTAAGGCACCTCAGAAGGGAGAACTGTACTGCTTCCTCTTTTCCATGAAGCTGTCATCTCAATCTTTGACTGATGAGTGTGAAATTCTACTAGAACCATGCAAACACGTCCACCTTGTGTGTCTCCAAGGAACTTGTGAGGTCTGCAGCCATACTTGGCTCCCTACCAGCCTGCCATGAGTCATGTTTCTTTTCCAGAAGGTGGACTTCCTTCCTGCTATGTTTTAAAGGAGCCTGCAGGAGCGCTGCTTAGCCAACCATGACGGATTTTTGCCCCAGCTGGACTCTGCATGTCCAAGGAGAATCCAGGTGCAGCCTCCATTCTGGGAAAGACATCCAGCCCAGCAGTTGTCATGTGGGTAACCTCAGGAACCCCTAACCCTGTGCTGGAAAAAGGACAAGCCCCTCCAGAACTCTGCCCAAAATAGCAGGTGCTTGATGGTTCTGAATTTGGAAAGGGATGGGGGGTGATAAGTACTATCTGTGGCTCTGGAAAACCAGCTGCTACATTCAAATCTATTTTCCATAATGGTTTCTTTCTGAGGTTGCTTCGTGGCCTCAGAGAATCCCAGAGGATGTTTTGAAATAGCCTCTCTACCCTTCAAGAGCCTGGTGGTTTACAGGAACCAACTGACTTCTGGAACTGTCTATGGAGGGAGAACAGGCCAGGTGTAGGTTACTAATGTCTTACATGAATAGCTTGGTTTTATAAGCTGCTATTGGGTATTATGTTGGGGCAGTCTTTTTAATATATTGTATTTTTGTACGCATTTTGCAAAGTAGAGTTAACTGTTTTGTAAAAGAAAAAAAAAAGAAACCCTTTGGTGCTTCTTCTGTTTCAACGGTCTGATTTATTTTGAAAGGCAAGTTTATCTGAAATTTTGTATTATTGATTGCCCAATGTTAAAATGTTGCCTTCTTGGACATCTTGACATAAAATATTTCTCAAACATGAAGAAAATGAATATAATAAAATAAAAAAGAAATGTCTGTGGGATCAGATGACTGTTCTTGATTTTACTGTTTCCATTTCATAAGCCAAGCTTATTGACCCCTTCCTACCTGATAGTCATTGAGTATGAGTTGACCAACTCAAAGATGGAAATATCGAGCCAGATGGTAACAAATTCTCCATGAATCAATTGTTCAATTTTGACAGAATCCCAATTGCAAGCCATTAACTGCTTTTCAAAAGGGATGTGCCCTGTAGCCATATCAGGGAGGCAACAAGATCCCCAAGGGATCTCTCTGGGTGTTGACTGCTTCCCCTTGCCAGCTGCCCCCATCGGCAAAATCATCAGTTACACAGATTTGTCCTGTATGTAATATCCAAGGAGTTGATTGAGGCTCTGAGCCTCTTTTTCAGTTGCAGGTTGTATGAAGAGATGTCAATTTTTTCCTGTTAGAGGGATCAAATGTTGTGAATTTGCCTACTTAGTCCCAAGAGATTACTTGGCAAGCAGGCCCCTGTATTTGGGAGCATAAATCAGCCACCCTTGCTGACAGATATGTAATAACACTGCATTGAGGACCCTTGAGACTGAGACTTCTAGCCGGCCAGCTGACACAATTATTATTTATATAGTGAAAATGTTGAACATTAGAAGGTAGAGACACTAATGCTAAATCCTGAGCCAACCACTGGTGACAAATCTCATTGGAATTTGTTCCACTAACACTTCCCTCTAGCTCTGTCTCTCTGCGATGGGGGACGACTTTATATGAGACCTGTAGAATTACAAGCATATGACCCATCAAGCATATGACCCAAATTACAAGCATATGACCCATCAAGCATATGACCCAAATTACAAGCATATGACCCAAATTACAAGCATATGACCCATCAAATCCTGCCATTTCTAAGTAGAAGCAACAAGAACAGTTTATTCAACTTTCCCAAAGGTGCCCCCATACAAAGTCATACTGGCTTCCAAACCCCATTGTGAACCATGCCCAAACCCCAACAATTGCTTTTCTGGACTTTTTTCCCTTAAATGAACTCAGACCTAGAGTTCACTACAGGAATTTCAGGGGTTACAGCAAGAGCTGTTAGGGGATTTCCGTATGTCCAGGCCAGAATGTAGGGATTGCAGGGGAGTTTCGGGGTGAGGCGGAGGGTGGGGACTCTAAGCCTTTTTTGTAATCCCTCTGGCTTTTTGCCCCAGCTTGTATGCTAAATCCTCTCCTGTGTACCTCCACTTGTGCAGAACTGTAAGGGCTCAGGGATTCTTCCATTCTGTCCCTTGATTTCCCCAACAGTCTTGGTGCTTTCATCTACCTCATATCTATTTCCCCTTCCCTCCACTCCCCAGAAAATCAGATAAGATAGTGTCATGGGAGCTTATATCTAACAGCTCTGTGAACATGTGAGTCCCTCCCTTTCCTGAAGTACCCTACCATGCATATGCCTTTTAGTGTCTCTTGAGGACAGAGAGACTTCTGGCTCACCACTAATCATCTTTCTTCTTATAGAACTTGAAATGAGAAAAGGAAGAGAACCAGGAGTTAGGAAGTGCAGAGAGAGAGAAGACTCTGTCTATACTAGTAAGCAAGGCATGTTTGCATTTGGTTTCCAGTAACCAGCAGTGTGGTTCAACCAAACAAACTTCAGATGGTTTTGTTCCACGGAAAACTCTATATCTTCACTGCTGACACCACTTATTCAGGTTTGGCAAGTCATTGACTCAGCACCATGACATCATCCCTTCTTCCTCCCATCCAGAGGAGAGTGAACAACAACCAAACCATGATTCAAACAGCTTGGTTTAATTCTGCATCCTGCCCCTCAGCTTCATTAATAGGTAGGAGAGTGAGTGGGGAAGGGCCCTTAATGCACTTAGTGCCAATTCATTTGAGAAAAAGCATTTGCTCTCCAATCCCGAGGAGTCTTCTCATATCCCCTATCCAGGCCAGTGAAGTACCCTTGTTTTATCACTTTCCAGAATGCTATGTTTCATCTTCATTACCAAAATTGGCAAGAAATGTGAAGAGTTTGAGACTGCACCCTACTTGCAAGCTCACAAACTAGCATACCTCAGTTTCATAGATGTTGGCAGAATATATGAGATTCTTGGGTCAGAGTTTGTTTTGGTTCATGTTTGCATTAGTTCCCCTTTGCCCCTGCCCCAAATCCCATAGGAGAAATGAGGAGAAGCCAGTAAAATGTTGACATACAAGTATTCTTCAAACTATAGTTAGAGACAAAAGCTGTTACAATAAATGTAGAAAGGCCATGGACAATTATCTCAACAATATCTGACCATTGTTTCTCCACTGTCTTGGCTTCTGACAAAGTTTGCCATTAAGTATATGTGGTGATTTTCTGGATATCAGGGCTGAGCAATGAAAAAGTCATGACCATGAGATGGTAGTAGCACACAACATGCTTTATTTGGGTGGCCCTTTGAAAGGTTTCAGGAGAGCAGCACTTCCCTCACAGCAGGAGACCTTCCAGAGGCAGCAGCAAGAGGCCACCACCCAGAAAAGGAAGAGTTCAAGGCAACTTCAAAGGGAGAGAAGAATTGGACAGGAGGCTTACGTGTCTATGGGATGTTACTCAGCAGCCAGGTGTGGAGTCTCTGTGTCAGAGAGTTCCCATGGGCATCAGAGGCTTGGGGCTTTTGTCCAGCCCCAGAGTATGTCCTATCTATGGCTAGCAGATGTTGTGTCTAGTTTTACAGAGGGTGCAATGTGAGTGGGTTCTAAAGGGCCAAAAATGTGCTTATTGGGGGCCATATTTAAAGCAATTGGGTGTGTAGACATTTGATTTTAGTTCCAATGAGCTTTGAGCTAATGGTCGTAGCCGTCTCTGGATATAGGGAAGAAGATACAAGGCACCATCTAAAGATATTAACCCACTTATTTAACAGTCCATGCCTTGGCCCTATGTTGTTTTACAATCTAAGTTGTATGCTATTTCATGGAGTCTCAGTTGGGAGCCAGCGATGAACCATCCTCAAGACCCAGAATGCTATTAAGTCTACAAATTAGGATTTTAAAGCCAATTCTCAGCCAGTCTGCCCACTTGGGCAGCTAGTAGAAGAAATTTGAAAGGAGATAATTTTGTTTTGACCAATCCGTTTAGTCAATAGAGTGGCATTTATATCCCCTTTGGTACATGACCCCAGCTATCTGTAAAACTTGGTGTTATCTACACACATGCAGCAAGATAATTTTAGCAAGCACACAGCCCCTGTGCCCTGCGACCCCTCCAGCAGCCTGACCTAGGGCTATGCAGTTATCTCACACCATGGCCACTAAAGTACAGTGAGATTCAGCAAAGAGTTTCGGTCCTTGGGCTGTTTATCTAATTTCTGTAGGTAATTCCTGCAACATGGCTATGTGTTTCTCTTAATTGTGGTGTGCTGTTCCACACATATGCTGTTCCTACTGCCCCCAAAATTAGTGATCCTAGGGAAATTAGTACCATGAGGAACTATTCGGAAAGCTCATTTGTGACATTGGGGAGTCGAAGCTAATGTGGTTTGGTGGTGGCAAGTGCTTGGGGGAGGGGGTTCCACTGTTGAATAAAATTCTACTGGAATTTTGCACCAATCCCAAGTGCAGGAAATATTCTTCAGGGTTGGATGAGGAGAAGATTATGATAGGGAAGCCATTTGATTCCTTTACAGGACCACTGGGCTCCCTCTGCTGTCTGAATTCTCTGTGTTCCACTGAAGGGAAGTTCATGTGGCTTCGTGAAGTTCCAGAAGTTCCAGCTTGTGTTAATAGGAGCAGAAAATGGTATAGTCAAACAAGCTTGTGTTATCCACCTTGCATTCAGCACCTGGGTTAACTAAATTTGTTGTGGGTTCAGCCTACCATTGTCTATACATTTACATGAGATAAGCCTCTGGATAAGGTTGTTGAATGTCAATGGTTAGGAGAATCGGCTCATCTAAATAAGTGAGGTATATGATGCAGCGTTGTCAGGGAAGAAGTATTACACTATATTTTCTAAAATCAGGTTGGCAGAAGCAAGCCCTGCATTAGGTTTGATCTACCATTTTATATGTTGCTGTGGCTAAGGCTATAGGCATATTTGGTGTAGTCGGCAATTGTATGTTCCTCCTTGCTGTGACTGTTGTGCATTGTGCTTGAGTTTCCCGCTGATTGCAAATAGTAAATAGCATTGATGTGTTCCCATGAGTGTGGGATAGGTTTTGCACGTGTTATTGGCAGTCCAAGAAGAACGTTGTTAGTCTAGCCACACACCAAATTAGATTCTGGATTATGAGGCACTCGCATATGAGTGAACAAAACAGGTGAACCAAGTATTTTTTTTAAAAATAGATATCGAACGGGCACGGTGGCTCATGCCTGTAATCCCAGCACTTTGGGAGGCCGAAGTGGGCAGATCACGAGGTCAGGAGTTCCAGACCAGCCTGGCCAATATGGTGAAACCCGTCTCTACTAAAAATACGAAAAAAAAAAAGATTACCCAGGTGTGGTGGCACGCTCCTGTAGTCCCAGCTACTTGGGAGGCTGAGGCAGGCAAATCACTTGAACCCAGGAGGCAGAGGTTTCAGTGAGCTGAGATGGCGTTACTGCACTCCAGCCTGGGCGACAGATCCAGACTCTGTCTCAAAAAAAAAAAAAAGATATCAATTTTATCAACACATAGGTCCCATTTATGTTCCCTTGTATTGCAACGTTATTGTGTTTCAGTAGGGGACCAAATGCTTTATGGACTCCATTTTAGGGGAAACTTTCATAGGGAAGAGGTTTGTATACCTTTAATAACCTCAGGAGTGGCCTCTTGGGAGGTGGCAGTGTGACTACACCAATAAATTTCCTCCCAAGTACTCATGGACATAAAGTGTCTACTGAGACACTGGAGACTACTAGAGGGGGACTGGGGAGGAGAGCAAGGGTTGAAAAACAAACTGTTGGGTACAATGATCAATACCTGGGTGATGGGATCATTTGTACCCCAAACCTCAGCATCATGCAATATACCCAGGTAAGAAACCTGCACATGTGCCCACTGAATCTAAAATAAAAGTTGAAAAAGAAATGACAAGGCATAAAAATGTTTTAATGAAGATGAAAACATTCCTCCCAAGTTAGTTTCACTACATATCTTCTCATTATCATTTATATCTTCTGTAGGTTTGGAGTGTGTATGGATTTTTAAGGAGCCCTCAGAAAAGTAACATTGGGCAACAACTGCCCTCAAATATTTTCTAGGTTTTTAATAACTGTGGTTTTGGACAAATTTCACAATAGCTATAAGCAAATAGTTATCAATGTGGGTGAAGAAACTCCCATGCAAACAGTAGTTAGATTTCTCCCTGAGATCAAATATGTTTTTGGTAAGAATTGTCTGTGCTGTGACACCCACGAGCTATGATTTGTTCACTGTGGATAGCCAGCATTGCAATTGCTGTAGAGTCCACTTCCATTGAGTATTATGTAAAACTTGCAGTTAGTATATTGAGATCAGGTTAGGGAAGAATTCCCAAGCTGGTTGTAGTGTGTGTGTGTGTGTGTGTGTGTGTGTGTGTGTGTGTGTGTGTGTGAGATTTTTTTTTTTAAGAAATGTCTTGGCCCAGGTAATGTCGTGTAGTATGCATTGCCTTAGAAGCCAATAATTGTAAAGGTATACACTGTGGGTGTCGATTGCACTTATTATAATTCCAGGGATAAGAAAACGCTATCATTTTATCTATGCAATCCCGTAGGGCTTGTGGGTATTGTATCTGGATTATAGCATTAATAACAACACCAATCACAAGCATCCTGGTTGTAATATTTGGTGCATACTATCTCTGGGCATTCCTTAAATGAGGCTCCATAGATAGTGGCCCATTACTCCATTTGTTTAACGGCACATGAGTTAATAATAGTGGGTTTCATCTGATGTGAAGGAAAAGGTGGCCCACAGAGCTTAGAAGGCATCTATGAGTCACAAGTGAAATTGTACAATCTGACTTAGCTGGAAGGATGTTACTAAGTGGTAGTAGAGAGAGGAGGAGAAGTGCTAACCTCAGTGCTGATGTCTGTGGACTGACACAGTGAAATGGGAGCATGGTTCCCTTTGTTCCCAGTCTGACCTATGTTGGGTCTCCCTGTGGTGTGTATGTGGCATGCTGTTTCCATACATACTCTGCCAGCAATAGGGTGTGGATTACCAGGGATAGCGTGATCCGCCAATTGAGGTATAATTGACATTGGTGAGGGTAGGAACTTTCTCAGGTAAGGAAGGGCGGAACAACAGCATAGGCATAAACGTTGGAGGTCATTTGCAGCCAGCAGTAGGGAATATGATTGTCCTCTGGTAGTCACCCGAATGGTGTTACCAGATACAAGGGTTGTTGGTTCAATCTCCTGGGTGTCCGGAGCAGGTCAAAGTTTGTTCCAGAAAATGAGGATGCTTCCCTCTCCAGATAGTGGTGGGTGGTTTACTAGGTTTATGCTGGGTAATGAACAG
>NW_026652282.1:50806266-50811858 GCF_009828535.3 Hylobates moloch | reverse complement strand
GTGTGTGTGTGTGTGTGTGTGTGTGTGTGTGTGTGTGTGTGTGTGTGAGATTTTTTTTTTTAAGAAATGTCTTGGCCCAGGTAATGTCGTGTAGTATGCATTGCCTTAGAAGCCAATAATTGTAAAGGTATACACTGTGGGTGTCGATTGCACTTATTATAATTCCAGGGATAAGAAAACGCTATCATTTTATCTATGCAATCCCGTAGGGCTTGTGGGTATTGTATCTGGATTATAGCATTAATAACAACACCAATCACAAGCATCCTGGTTGTAATATTTGGTGCATACTATCTCTGGGCATTCCTTAAATGAGGCTCCATAGATAGTGGCCCATTACTCCATTTGTTTAACGGCACATGAGTTAATAATAGTGGGTTTCATCTGATGTGAAGGAAAAGGTGGCCCACAGAGCTTAGAAGGCATCTATGAGTCACAAGTGAAATTGTACAATCTGACTTAGCTGGAAGGATGTTACTAAGTGGTAGTAGAGAGAGGAGGAGAAGTGCTAACCTCAGTGCTGATGTCTGTGGACTGACACAGTGAAATGGGAGCATGGTTCCCTTTGTTCCCAGTCTGACCTATGTTGGGTCTCCCTGTGGTGTGTATGTGGCATGCTGTTTCCATACATACTCTGCCAGCAATAGGGTGTGGATTACCAGGGATAGCGTGATCCGCCAATTGAGGTATAATTGACATTGGTGAGGGTAGGAACTTTCTCAGGTAAGGAAGGGCGGAACAACAGCATAGGCATAAACGTTGGAGGTCATTTGCAGCCAGCAGTAGGGAATATGATTGTCCTCTGGTAGTCACCCGAATGGTGTTACCAGATACAAGGGTTGTTGGTTCAATCTCCTGGGTGTCCGGAGCAGGTCAAAGTTTGTTCCAGAAAATGAGGATGCTTCCCTCTCCAGATAGTGGTGGGTGGTTTACTAGGTTTATGCTGGGTAATGAACAGACTAACACTGAGAATGCACCCAGAGTGAGTGGTCTATGCTGGATCCTTGTCAGGATTGAGGGGAAAAGAAATGACCAGGCTCTGGATTTTCTATGAGGAAGAAGGAAGAGGTGAAAGAGCCAAGTTCCTTTGCTGTCGGCGGTCACTTCAGGGCCGCCATGTTCGTGAATACTGGTAAATCATGTTGTGTCCAGTGGGTACATACATCAGCAGAGGTTGCAGCATCTCTGTTGGTGGTCTCCTTATTTGCTGTGAATTAAAATATGGTGCCGTTATGCCAGAGAGGTATGGATTTAACATAAGCATGACTATGGGCAGTATTTTTGGCCACTGGGAATGTATTGTCCTACATGTTCTTTCAATATCCCTTGTTTTAAAAAGCCTATTGTGTCATTCTGTGACACCTGCTACTGTAGGACCAGAGAATAAATGAGAAATCCAAGCAGTGTTCTTTGGTAATGTCTACGGTTGAATCTTCTTTGCAGAGAAGCGAGAGTCTTGATCTGACTGGATAACTTTGTGTAACTTTTGTACTACCAAAGGCCATACAAACTATTTTATCAGCTCCTCAATAACATTAGCAGAGCTTGGTGCCTTTCGTGGGCAAGCCAAGAGTAAGCCTGTGTAGGAATTACTATATTGTTGTGGCATATGTAATAGTTCCTGCTGCTTCAGAGAGAGGCCCAATGAAATTGACTGGATTTGCCAGCTCTGATATAGCCCTTCTCCTATGCAGTAGGTCCAAGTCTCTAGATTTCTGGTCTGTGGTACAGTCCCTAACAGCTTCTTGTAAATGTCTCTCTGCTAGGTCTATTTCTCATTAACAGTTGATTTTCATGGTCTCATGATGCCCAAATGCCCTGACCTCTCCTGTGTAGGGTGTAGGGTAGCTCTTACCAAAGTTCCGCTGTCTACCCTCTTTTCAAAAGGATTAACTACTTTGGTAATTTAGCTAGTTTGTCAGCTTCCAGGTTGTATTGTTTGCTGTGAGCTGAGGTATGGTGTACAAAGATGCACAGAGTGGAGGCCAATGTGCTGATATTTCCCCCCACATCTCCTTACCCCAAATGTGTCAGCCTTGTATGTTCCAGTCCTGATTCTGTCCAAGTCCCAACCCAATAGCCCATTAGCCACTGACCAGGAGTTGCCAAAAATGTGAAGCTTAGTAAAACGTTTGTCGAAGGCCTTCTCTATTTCTAGGGATGTTGCACAGAGCCTGGCCCATTGGGCACTTTGGCCTGTTCCCATATGGAAGTTGGAGTATTTGAATAAGGGTGATAGGCTGTTGCTGTCCTTTATCTGACTCCCTTATACCCTGTGCTCACTCCATTGGTAAAGAAAAACATTAATTTTCTTGTTATGAGAATGCTGGCCATCCTCCCTCCATTTCCCAATGAGCAAGAGTCAGGGGCATTTCCAGGGGTTTTGGCAAGTTAACCTCACTGACAGGGTATGTGGCCGTTTCCTCACACAGTAGTGACAGTCCAGGAGGGCCAGGTGTAGTTCAGTCTTGTAGATACCATTTTCATTTTAATAAAGAAGCTCCTGTTGCTGATTCAATTTTACGGGCAGCTCTGTCCATTACGCAGGGCATAATAGGAATCTCGGTCCATAGGGTAATTTTCTCTGCCCCACCACGGCTTCAGTTTTGATAAGTGCCCCATATGCAGCCAGTGGGTGTCTGTCTAGTGAATACTTTAGGCTGAGGCTGAGAGCTACTTACACCAAAAGCCTATGGGTAGGCATTTACCTGTCCATTTGGTCCAGAGGCTCCAGGAAGCAAATTTGGGAGCAGTGGAAACTTGTAATTGCAAGTCTTGTCCTTGGGAGCACTAGAGGGAGAGCCAAAGTATTAGCCTCCTTTAGCTCACCCAGTGCCTGTAGTTGTTCAGGTCCCTACTGAAAAAGGGAAGCTTTACAGGTGTCTCAATAGACAATTCAGCAAGGGTCAGCAAATATTGGAGGTGAGGAATGCATTGTGCTATCATTCCTAATGAATGTTGGGGGTTCTTTACTGATGTGGGCGGTTTAAGCATGAGGAGCTTGTCTTTTATCAGATTGGAAATAGTTCACCCTTCCGGGTGCCTAGTGTAGCCCCCCAAATTTTACAGACTCATACCTTATATGGTGTAATTGCCCATCCACTCTCAGTGAGAGGTGGTTTACTAAGGGTTGTGATGAACTGTGAAACAGAGTCTTGGTTAGGTTCTGCGAGGAGGATGTCACCGATATAATGCCAAAGCATAGATTCTGGTGAAATTGTGGGGCAGGTGTCTATGTCCTGTTGGCAAAGACTGTGCGATTGAAGGGCTATTTAAGTACCCCCCCAAAAAAGGTAGCATCACAATGAAGATGAGGGGAAACAAAATAAATATCCCAAAAGCAAGTGGGTAAAGGTGTACTATTGACTCTCAAAGGTAGAGGTGAAATGTGTTTGACTCCACTGTGAAATTTTTACTGAATAGAACATGTTAGCCAAGTCTATAACTGCAGATTCAAATTCAGGGGGCCTTAGATGCCGTGGATTAATAGAAACTTACCTCTGATGTTTTGAGTGACACCCATTAAGGCCACAATGTCCTATAGAGGTGCTCTAATAAAGGGAACAGCCCCGTTGAACTCTCTAAGGTCTATAGTCTCCACTCAGTAGTGTCTCTTAGTGCAGGCCATATGGGGAATTGATAGGCGAGGTAGTAGGAATCAGTGTTCCTTGTTTATCTATGTCACCTGTGACAGGCCATAATCCTTCAGTGTCCTGCTTAAGCTTCTGCTGTGGTGTATGAACCACCTGAACCAGAAGGGGCAGGTTCAAGCTGCATCAAGTAACTCTTTCTGACTGACAGAGTTAGCCAGTGTTGTTTGTCGGAGCCCAAGCCACAGTTAATATGGTAAAAGGGCAACTGTCTGTCAGAAGGGGCCTTCTGACACTGCAGGATCCCTGTGTGGGAGAAGATTCTTAGCCACTTGGCAGTGATCAGAGACAGTTGTGGAATGGGGGGTCGTAATCTAAGCCTAGTAAGTATTGCAATTACTCCAATGATTCACCAGAGATCATCAAACTTGGGACCTTCTTGTGCCTTAGGGTCTAACATAACCTCATTTCTTCATCTCATGGTTGATGCATACATGGGAGCCTGGCCATAGGTGGTTTGTTTGGACCAGGAGGGGGCAGCCTCAGTGTTGATAGTAACTTTGGTTTAGGCCAGGTAGGGTATTATAGTGTTAGCAGGCAGCACCTGACTCTGAGTTTGTCTTTCATGAGTTTCTATTACATCCAGTGCAGCTATGGGCTCTTGAATTGTTTTAGCAGTAGCCACCATGCCCAGTAAAGATTTTCCCAGGAGCCCCATCCCCGGAGAAACAATTGAGTGGACTCACGACTCGATTCAGACTCCTCCAGTCTTGTCAAGTCATCCTGCCCCACCTCATTTGTTGCCTCCACTCCAACATGTCCAACTAGTGGAGGAGATGTTTGGCCTTGGCTAACCTTTCCCTGGACAGTCTTCCCAGGCCATTATGAGGTCTAATGTAGGGTGGGTAGCCTTCTAATCCACAAAAATACACATCGGCAATAAAGATGTGAACAGAGGTCCAATGCCTCTGTGTGGCTTCTTCTCAAATTCTACTCTACAGTATCCATTAGTGGGGACACAATTTTTCCATCATGTACTATCGCTCCCAATTGTTTAATTTCATTCCCCATTAGGTGGAATTTATTCCCTGCCAGTTGTATTCTATAGAGCCAAGCAGCCCCTTGTTTATTTGGTTCTTGGCCTGGATACTTAAGGAGAGACTGGGGCTCAGGTAAGAGAGAGGATGGGACTCCTCCTCCGAGCAGGAACAGACCCTTCCTTCTTGGCTCTCCCTTTTTGTCTTTTCCATTTTTATTACTTTCTGGGTGGCTACAGGCAAAGCAGAGGGTAAGTTATCCCAGTCTCTACCGTGGTGACACTGTGCTGCGTTTTCTTCTTCTGGAGAGCACCTATTCTCCTCTCCAGGGACCTCTTGTGCAAACTGTCTCTCCCAAGAGTTTGGGCTCTTACCTATTCTCCAGGTGGCATCCTGGTGATAAATTGCTGCCAGCAAGGTCAGCACATGACTCATGGTTAGGAATCCCTGTTCAACCTGACAGCAACCTCCTGTAGAGTTCCAGGAGGGGCAGGAATATAAACTTTTTTGCCTTCAGTCACTGTAAGTAACACTCTAGCTAGCTCAGCCCAAAGGTCGAGATATTAATATCCCTCTGGAGAGGGGATAGCATGATGACAACTGCAACATCATAATTGAGTGTAACAACAGTAGAGGCATGCTACCTACTTTCAAAGGCCTTTCCACCAGCTGCCCTTAGGAGACCAGCCTTGGCCTGATGTCTCTGCCTTATTGGCTCATTTACTTGCCTAGCTGTCTCTGGGGAGGAGGACATCCTCACATCTCAGACTACACCAAATCCTCAACCCAGCCACAGAGAACACTTCCCACCATAGCCTGTTATGCAGTCCAGGGTGGTTCACCCTTATTCCAGAGGCATGCACTCCCTCTCTTTTTCTATTCAGGTGCACAGGTGCACAATGTCCAATGTCAACTGAGGGGGGGACCCAGGTAAGTGGGCTGACCTCCTTCCCCAGTACCTTGGC
>NW_026652282.1:50797264-50806256 GCF_009828535.3 Hylobates moloch | reverse complement strand
AATAAGTTTTAAAGCTGTTTTTAATTCCCAAAGATTACTAAAGCCATGTGAACTAAAAGTCATTACAGCTTTTATTTTTCTTTCAAAATATTTGATTTAGATCAAATATGCCTATTTTTCTTTAAACCAGTTAATTAGGGCTCTTTTATATAAACATTACACACATAACACTTATATAACTACACAGACAGAAGATCTAATAGTTGTAAGATTTTTCATTTGCCTGTTTTTTAATTGGATTACTGGCCTCGGGGTAGAGGCCTTCAAAAAAGAGGGCTAGGAAAACATGTAGTTTCTAGGGTTTAATAAGAAGGCACAGCTGGAAGTAAAATACAGATCCCCAAAAATTAAGGGTCCCATTTTTATACCAGATACTGGATCATAAAAAGAGGGAATCAGCCATCTCCCCTGGGAGTCTTATCTCTCAGAGGGGATTGGAGAAATTTCCATAACTTCTAGGTGGTCAAGAGCATGCTTCTCTAATCCAAATGTGCAAAGAGCTGAGTATCACCCAGATAACTGCCATTAGCCATCCTCAAAAGTGTATTTCCTACCTAATTATTATGCACCAAAGCTCTCTCATAATGAGAAGTAATTTCGAATACTCCCCAACAAACTCAAAATCATCTGATAACACAATGCAAAACAAGACAGAGCTTTAGATTTTGAGAGGGATCTATCCACTTTTAATTACTAGAGTTTCATGAGGAAAACAGAGAAAACAAAGGTTTTTCCAAAATGGGGTCTTATGGCACCTCATCTGTTTTTCTCGAGGAGTCCCAGTCTACCAGAAGTTATCTTAGGACCTCAAATGTGTGCATTAAGAGTGACAAGACAAAATGGAAGAAAGTAGTTTGGTTGACTGAGAAAAAATTTTCCAGAAAAACAAGATCTAAGAAGAGAAAAAACCTTTTTAAATATACCTGTAGCTTGGATATCCACTTTTAATTAAGCTGATTTTAACCACAGCACTCTAAAAAAAAAAAAAAAACCTCTTTTAAGTCTCTTATTACCCAACTTTAGCCACACTAAGTGGCCAATACTTGTGTCTTTTGAATGTTGCCTAAGGTACTGTCCAAGGTGCTCAGAGAAAGACAATTTCAAGATAGTTCATGGAGGGGAAGAGAACAAACAAATGGTAAAGGTCACACAGATATCAAACCAGAAAGGACTCATTCCCCAAGCCAGGATTGAACCTGGGCCACCACTATAAAATGGCAAAGCCCCAGCTGCTGATCTGCAACATTGGGCATTCTCCACTGCCCCTCAGAGAAGGAGTCTAGAGTAGTTCATTATAAGCTTGTAAAGGCTTCCAAAGACTCAAGAAAATTTTTAGAGCTAACTATGACATGAACCCCAAAATTCTTCTTCTGGATGGCAGAGACTAAGAGAAAGCACTGCCACATGGTTACAAGGTCAAGCTCCCAGGGACATAAAGCAAGATGGAGACCTCATCCAGTTATTTTTGTTTCAGCGACCTGCAGCAAAGTTTGTTACTGACTAGCCTGCTGGGTCATATTGAGCAGTGAGCTTACAGGGTCCTAAGACCGTATTCTCTCCTAAGGTACTCCTCTTCATGACAGAACAACACAGAAAGACAAATTTATAGCACAAGATATACCAAATTTGCTGCAGCTTAAGACTAGCCTCAGAATTTCTTTTCACATTAATCAAAACTTTACAGAGGAGATAAACAGTAATTTTTACCATTCATTCAACCAGTTTGCACAGAGAGAGAGAGAGGCCAGAAGTCCAACTGGTAAGAAATTCTTACCTCTTTGCCAGCATGTCAGGTTTCTGGGTTCTCCTTCAGCAGCCCTAATGATCCTGCTTGACACTATGCAAACAAACACATTGCCATGTATTAAGAACATTCACAAATAGTTCTAAAATTTTGGAGAAATTAGGCAGAGAGAGATATATATGACTCAAATTCTCTTTGTGAAAGTATACTCAATACACTTAAAGTATCAGGGAGCCTATTATCCAAAGAGTTACTTTAAGGTTAAAAAGCTGATGTGCTCCATCAATTCCAGCAGGCATGACAAAGGTAGCCTAGGAATTCCAGATAAATGAAACAAATGATGACTTGCTAGAAGTGCATAAGAAAATAACTATTCACAGAACCAAACAGAAGCCTTCCACTAGAAACAAAAAACAAAACAAAACAAAAAACCCATTGTTTTATATATATGGATACACAAGCAAAACCCAGAGGAGAATAAGGAGCAAATGAATAAAAATTAGAAGCAAAAACAAATAAACAGGAAACCAATCCTAATTTTTTTTTTTAACTCAATCTAGCCTGAGGCTTACACTGTTACCCAGGGCCCCCTGGTAGAGTTTCTCCAACTCTATCAGATTTTAAAGAATATTTTATTATCTAAAGTTTTTCCACATCTTTCTCCCTTACTTACTGGTTCCTTACTACATTGTTTCATAAATAACCTTTTCAAATCTGTAATTTGAACTAACTTTTAGATAGTTTCTGAATTAGAAAAAATATTCTTTTTCTCGCTAAGAACACAACACTTTATGGCACATTTTTTATACAGAATTATGTGTTAACTAGAATTCTTATCATTAGTAACCTAAAACTTCAGTGAAACCCTAAAAAGCAAGAAATCCTGAACTATTAGATATAAGCATTTATAGATAAGAACAATTTTACAATTTTAGAAACATTGTTCCTCATATCAGAGCCCTTTCTTAATTGATCCAGATATTAAATGAGCATCAAAAATAATTTTAAGATTTTAATTTAGAGAAAAAGTTTACCTAAAACTTTTATCCCATTCACTGTACTCAATTATTTTATTTTTAACAGTTTATCTAGATTACTTCTGTAAACTGAGATATTAGGCACTATCATTTAAAGTTATTTTCTTGTTAACCATGTTGTTAATAGCCAAAGAACATCAGATGCTCAGCTAAACCTAAGACCCTCACAGTTAAATACATAGGTATTTTTGCCAATAACTCAGAAGATTTAGCTAAAAACATTAAATTACTCTCATTTGTCAAAAGAAAAAATGAAGGCATGCAAACCAAGATCATTTTGTTTTGGCTAGATTTAGAGTTTTATAACCTTCTGTGATAAACCCTAACACCTCAAAATAACTGGCAGAGACCAATATAAAAATCCAGAAAAAATTTATGCTGCCAATTCTGAAGGCATTTCTATTTTAATTTTACCAATAATTTTGAAACCAGCTCATTTCGTAAAGTTATACTTAAGTCACATGAACTTGAAAATTGCTTAGACTCGTTTCATTTATGAGTGCTCTTTTACTTATAAGCCAATTTGGTAGACACAATATATAACAATAAGTATACATACAAATAAACACACCTAGACATGTATACACACACATAAATGAAGATCTAACAGCTTTTACCTCATAACTCTAGCCATGAGATAGTAATAGAAGCTCACTGCTTTTACTTTGTTTGCCCCAATAGATAATCCAATGAAGGCTGTGAACCAAAGTTTTGGGTAAAGCAGTTTCCATGGCAGTTTTAATTTTAAAGGCCAAACCTCCTCAGACTCCAAAGAACACCAGGGCCAGTCCTTTGCTTAGAAGAGCAGCACAAAAGCCTAGATACATGCAACTTCATCCCACTTTTCATTCAATGGCAAACTCCAGATTCCAAACAGTATTGGTGCCAAACAGCATCACCAAAGTTGCCATTGTGATCTCTGAGAGAAAATTTTAGAAAGGGCTTAGTACTGGACCTCAGAACCTCTACCTAGGGCATCCCTTTTGGAGAGGTGAAGGTCTGGAGTTGGATCCCCTGGGGGCATCCCCTTTTGGGGTCCAGTATTAAAGTGTCTGAAATCTCTGACCTTACGTGGGCACCGGTACCACTTTTTTTGTTTTCCCTTCAGAGGCAAGGACTTTCTATGAGCTTTTGTTTGGTTCCTGGGTATCATCCCTGACTTTTAGCATCCTTATAATTTGATAAGGCCATGCTTTCCCATGCTTCCCGTTTGACTACAGTGATAGCCATGAACTGTAATGATAGGAACTGGAGGCTGAGTGGGTTTCTTTTTTTTCTTAGCTATTGGGGGAACCTGCTCCCAATATTTCAACATAGGTTCTTTCTATTTTCCATAAGTGTCGGCCAGTGGAGAAATAAAGAGAGACAGTACAAAGAGAGGAATTTTACAGCTGGGCCGCCAGGGGTGATATCACATGTCGGTAGGACCATGATGCCCACCTGAGTCTCAGACCAGCAAGTTTTTATTAAGGGTTTAAAAGGGAAGGGCGTGTAAGAACAGGGAGTAGGTACAAAGATCACATGCTTCAAAGGGCAAACAGAAGAACCACTAATAAGGGTCTAACAAAGATCACATGCTTCTGAGGGAACAGGACAAAGGTCAAAAGCAGAACCACTGATAAGGGTCCAACAAAGATCACAGGGCAAATGGCAAAAGCAGAACCACTGATAAGGGTCTATGTTCAGCAGTGCATGTATTGTCTTGATAAACATCTAAAACAAGAGAAAACAGGATTCAAGAGCAGAGAACCGGTTTGACCACAAATTTACCAGGGCAGAGTTTTTCCCCACTGTAGTAAGCCTGAGAGTTCTGCAGGAGACCAGGGCGTATCTCAGTCCTTATCTCAACCTCACAAGACAGACATTCCCAGAGCAGCTGTTTATAGACCTCCCCCCAGGAACACATTCCTTTCCCAGGGTATTAATACTAATATTCCTTGCTAGGAAAAGAATTTAGTGATATCTTTCCTACTTGCACATTCATTTATAGGCTCTCTGCAAGAAGAAAAATATGGCTCTTTTTGCCCGACCCCGCAGGCAGTCAGACCTTATGGTTGTCTTCCCCTGTTCCATAAAAATCGCTGTTATTCTGTTCTTTTTCAAGGTGCACTGATTTCATATTGTTCAAACACACATGTTTTACAGTCAATTTGTACAGTTAACACAATTATCACAGTGGTCCTGAGGTGACATACATCCTCAGCTTACAAAGATAACAGGATTAAGAGACTAAAGACAGGCATAAGAAATTATAAAAGTATTATTTGGGAACTGGTAAATGGCTATATTAAGATGAAATCTTCACAATTTATGTTCCCCTGCCATGGCTCCAGCCAGTCCCTCCATTTGGGGTCCCTGACTTCCTGCAATACTTAGCCAGTCAAGTAGAGGAAGAGAAGAATTTAGCGTAACAAGCCAAGATTTAAATGACCTGAAATGCATGCAGGTTCACCCCAAAGAGCTGTGCCACATGTAGAGATCAGGAACCACAAACGGAAAAAATAGAAAAGAGTCCTTCCCCTTTCCGGGCAGAGCAACTTCTCCATTCACTCCTCGGGCTTCAGGCAACACAGGAGCGTGGCCCTGGCCAGAAACCTGCAGTTACCTCCGTGTTTAGGTGCTGCCCACCAAGGGTCCTGAGTTGGAAGGGAAAAGAGAGACAGAGATTCCCCTGTATGGAGGAGAAAGAAAAAGGAGAAAAATAAACCCCAAACTTTGGGCTTATTGCCTGGCTGGCTCACCAAAATATGTTACCGGTGGGGGTGTCCAGGTTCTTGGTGTTTTGAACAAAGAATTGGACCAAATGTACAAAGAAAGCTTGGAAAAAAATGAAGAAAAAAAGCACAGATTTATTGAAAACCAAAGAACACTTCACAGGGTGGGAGTGGCCCGAGCAAGTGGCTCAAGGACCCAATTATGGAATTTTCTGAGGTTTAAATATCCTCTAGAGGTTTCCCATTTTTTACTTGGTATACACCCTATGTAAACGAAAAGGCTGCAGTGAAGTTTCAAAGTTATTTACTTGGTGTACACCCTATACAAATTAAGAGGATGAAGTGAGCTTATAAACTTATATACTTGATGTACACCCTATGCAAATGAAGCGGATGTTTCCTGCTGTAGCTGAAGTAGAGCTACAAAGTTATTTACTTGGTCTTAGAAAGTCGGGGTTTTTCCGTTTGATTTAGTTCTAGGAAGTCCTTAGGTTCCCTGTCCCTAGTCCCTATTCTCCTGCCTCAATAGGAAAGCTGCTGCAGGACTTGGCAACCTTCACTCAGGATCCCTCTGTGGTTACCAGATGTCACTCAAAGAAAATGATGGAGGTTTATTTCCCAAAGTTAAGTGTGTATGCCTGGGACGCTGGTGTATGCCTTTCTTCCAAGATGATTATGAGGGCTTCAAATTTAAAGGGGAAAGGGTGGGATATTGAGAAATACACAATTTTCATGTGAGAGGGTAGGAGGGGAAAATAGTCATTTATGTATTTGTCTGGCTCAGTGAATCTGCTCTTTTACATAGGATAACATAGACAATAGAACAGGGAAAAATAAGAAGATATGTGTTTGTCTTAGGTGGGTAGATGGATGACTTTTAGTTCTGTCCCATGTCCTCCATACCTGTGAAGATAAGCTATCAATTTACATTGCCATGGTGAACTTTATCAGAAATGCTTTAGGCTAAAGACCTTGGGGCTCACAAAAAAATTTCCATGTGGGCAAAATGTGAAGGAGGTATATACCTTTTCATCTTTGTATCCATCTCATCTAGGAACAAAAGTTGGAGGCATGTTTGCACGACCCAGTTCCCTGCTTGATGTTTCCCTTTGGCTTAGTGAGTTTGGGGTTTCAAAATTTATTTTCCTTTCACATTCCAAAGAAGTGCAAAGCAGCCTTCACAAGATTCGGAACCACTGATAAGATAGCTCAAAAATGCCACTGCACTCCGGCCTGGGCAAAAGAGCGAGATTCTGTCTCCAAAAAAAAAAAAAAAAAAGCTCAAAAAAGGGAAGTTTCACCAGCTCTAAGTGGATTACAACTCACATTTCCATCTGGTCATATTTTCTAGCACCTATGCTTCTCAGTGAGCACCCAAGTATGAAGGTCTAAACTCTCCATATGCCCCATAGATGAAAAAAGACAGGAAATTAAAAAGGATCAATGGAAGGAAAAATAATCAATAACAAATGAGTATCCCAAAAGGTCAAAAATTATACAAATGGGATTGGTTTTCTGACCAGAAATGGAATCTGGGTGTTGGCAATGAAAGTATGGAATTCTAGCCAAAAGATGGAGTTGCATTTTTTTTTTTTTTTTTTTTTTTTTGTGAATGCTCTCACCTTTATTTCTCTCAATATACCCGTGATAAGTATATTTCATACATAACAAGGTTAAGGACATGAGCACATTCTATGTAAAACAGAGGCAGAACCATGGCTAAAACATCTAGCCTGGCAATCAACTCATTATCCCTGAGAAGTGGGGGTGGGGAGGGGAGGAGTCACAGGCGGTTCACCAACACCTGGAAAATCCATGACTTTATTGAGAATGAATGACTCTGGGGGGATTCAGATAATGAAGTAATGAGAAGAAAGCCTCCCCCCCCACACCCAGGGATCATGTTTCTCAGTTATCAACAGGCAGTTGTGGGTTGTTTTCTTCTATTTCTTCCAGCAGCTTATCGAGTTCATCATTAAAGTCATCTATTTTCAGCCTGAGTGTCTGGAGGGTGCAATTTGGATGTGTCAAGGTTTCACACAGCATCTTTACTCCACTAGACCCCAAGGGATACGAGGCTGTGGTTGCAACTGAGCACAGAGCAGAGGTCCTCACAACTGAACGGAGGGATGGGACACCCCCACAACCACAGACATCTCAAGTTACACAGTGGTTTCTTCAAAGCCTCACATAGGAGCTTCACTCCAGTAACTCCTATGTGATTCAGTCCCAGATCCAAGCACGTTAGGCTTGATTTTTCTTGGAGAAGCTCTGCGAGATAACAGCAGCCACTGCTAGTCATGTCGCAGTCCCACAGCACCAGGGTCTGTAGTTTACACTCCGGGTAACTCAAACCCTTACACAGAAACGTCACCCCTGTAACCCCGAGGGGGTTTTTGGCCAAGCACAGGTGTGTTAGCTCCTGGCTGACAACCAAAACAGCAGCAAAGTTCTTGCAACTGGCTTCTGTAAAGTGACAGTTTTCCAACAACAACCTCTGCAGGAAGCATTTTGGGTGTCTCAAAGTTGTGTACAGCAACTTGGCACTCTCATCCAAGAGCTCATTGTGGGAGAGGTTTACACATGTCAGGGACTGGTTGACTTCAAGGGCCAAGGAGAGATCAGCCCATTGCTAAGTGGTGGAGGAAAAAGACACCAACCTGAGATATTGCAGGTTACATTTTGAGTGTCTCAAGACCTCACACAATGCAGGAAGCATATCATTCTGGTCATTGCCTTGAAGGGTCAGATATGTTACAGTCTTGTGACCTCAAAGAGCTAGGCAGAGGTTCCGATAAGCATCAGCTGGGGAAATGTTTTTGAACATCACTCTCTGGAGACGACAGGTGTCAGAAGCTGTTTGTTCACACAGGATCCTTACTAATGTGGCACTAAGAAAGCTATTATTGATTTCTAGAATGATCAGATCCTTATTTGAGCCAAATATGGAACAGAGGTCAGTCCAGAAAGGAAGCGTATGTTGATCATCCTGGGATCTCTCAACTTCAGCATCTGACTCAGACACAGTGACATTCTCCGGGAGCTTTGCCTTTACTACCTGCAGTGGCATTTTCTGCAAGTTTCAACAATGCTTGAGGCAGAATGAAAACAGCATAATGTCTACTGCATTTAAGTGCAGGGATATTTCTTTGAAAGGAGCCATCACTCCCTTCACCAGATCCTCCTCCTGAGACTCGTACAGACAGCACAAGAGCTCCTTTGGGTTCGTCATTGTTGAGTGTCCAACTTTTTCACAATTTATGTCTCATCACAGTAATTCCTGTTTGATCTCCGGTGACATCAGGCAGCCCAAAGTGGTCTCCAACTCCTTGGCTCTCTTCTCGTTGGTGAAGCCGATTAAGAAGTGTCCTGCTTGGATCAGGTCGGGCTTCTTGAGTCTTTCTTCTCTGGAAAGCAGCTTCTGCACGTCCCCAGTGTCCCAGGCGTGGCCATCCTCCTCCTCCTCCTCCTCCTCCTCCTCCTCCTCCTCCTCCTCC
>NW_026652282.1:50787528-50797219 GCF_009828535.3 Hylobates moloch | reverse complement strand
AGGATGTCTCTGTCCAGGGACGGGCGGATGTCGGACTCCTGCACCCCGAGCCTCGCCAAATCCTCTCCACGGAACACTGACATTTGCGCCCACAGGCCCTGCGCCGCCAGGAGGCTCAGCGACCGCAGCGCGCCCCAGAGCTGTGTGCCCTGCGGGAACCGGCCGCAAAGGAAGCGCAGAAACAGCCCCGTGAGGGTGGGGCGGGTCCTTCCCTCCTACCTCTGCAGCTTCAGACTCATGCACATGATCCAGCACACCGTGGGCGCCGAGAGAGGCTGGAACAGGGCCGCGTTTCTTCTCATCAGCTCAGAGGCACGCATGGCTTGGTCCTCGTCTCCAAAGTGTCTCAGGAAATATGCCCTCCTGTCCTCCTCCAGGAACCCCTCCACCCTTACGTAGATCGGCTGCTCCACCAGGAGCCGGAGGTCTCTCAGGGCCCCCAGGCCACGTGGTGACCAGCAGGGCGGCCTTGGGTAACATCTTCCTCTTCAGCAACCTCCCCAAGAAGGCCGGCACCGGCTTCTGCTTCACCCAGTCCCCGCAGATGTCCTAGATCAGTGCTCAGGTGGGGCTCCCAGCTCATCAAAGCTGTCGACCACGAACAGGATTTTCTGGGCTTGGGCTAGGATGTTTGGAATGTCATCCTGCAATTCAGGCCAGTTCCTGAAGACCAGCTCTGCAAAACTGCACGGGCCCAGGCAGATGAGCTTCTTGCAGGCGAGGTAGAAAGCCTATCTAAATTTCTGGCTGAGGTTGTCCTCTGTCCAGTCCAGCATTAATTTCTTGGCCAGCATGGTTTTCCCAAGGCCCGCAGGACCACGCAGCACCACCGTGTGTGGGCAGGGCCCGGGAAGCACCCTGGGGTTACTGAACGGGATCAGCATCTTGTATCTCTGAGCCATAATATGGAACACTTTGCGGTCTCCAGGCCAGGTTTTCCACATTTGCCAGAACTTCGTCTTCAATATATTCCTGTACCTATCCTCTTTACCTGGCTTTTCTCCTTTCAAGACTTCTTTAGCTTCTCTCGGGCTGGTGACATCTTATTCTGTTTCTATAAACTCCAGTACTTCTGCTTCGAAACACCCCAGCATTTCTTTCAGGTCTATAGGTTTTGGCTCTTCTTTCCGTGTTTTCCCTAATGATACAGGCTTGATTTCAAAGTGGCTTCTCTGAGTTCATCCTTTACTTTCTCAGACAGATCCGCTCGGTGCATCTTTTCAAAGATCTGGATGGTCTCTATCTCCATCCAGTAGCTCTGGCAATGGCTGGTGATGATTTCTGCCAGTTGCTTCCCATCAGCCTTGTCTACCTATGTCTGGGGGATCTTTTGTAGCTCATTTCCCAGGGAGACGGTCCTGTTCAGAGACTTGAACTTGCTCAACTCATCCTGGCTGAGCTGTCCCAGAAGAGCCTGCAGGTTGAAGTCCGGCTGCGCAGAAGACACCATCTCGTCACACGTGGGAACTCTGATGAGAATTAAGGGAGGAATGGAAAGGGATGGTGAGTCGGCACTCCTGTCTCAACCCAGTCCCCTCTGTGCCATGAATAAAGATACTCTCACCATCTACCCTGCTCCTTCAAGAACAAATTCCCAGTCTGGGCAACATAGTGATACCTCTATCTCCACAAAAAATAAGTTAGCAGAGGGTGGTGGTGCGCGCCCACAGTCCCAGCCACCCAAGAGGCTGAGATGAGAGGATCACTTGAGCCTGGGAGGTTGATGCTTCAGTGAGCCTTGATTGTGCCACTGCACTCCCATCTAGGCAACAGAGCAAGACCTCATCTCATTTTATCCTTATTTACTTATTTATTTTTGAGACAGTTTCACTCTGCTGTCCAGGCTGGAGTGCAGTGGTGTGATCTCTGCTCACTGTAACCTCCTCCTCCCAGGTCCAAACAATTCTCCTGCCTCAGCCTCCCGAGCAGCTGGGACCATGGGCACCTGCCACCATGCCTGGCTAATTTTTATATTTTTAGTAGACATGGGGTTTCACCATGCTGGCCAGGCTGGTCTCAAACTCCTGACTTGAAGTGATCTGCCTGCCTTGGCATCCCAAAGTGCTGGGATTACAGGCGTGTGCCACCGTGCCCGGCCTTTGTAAATTAACAGATAACATAATTGCAGTAAAAAATAAAGAATAGCTCAGCAAGTACACATGGCAGTGACAATGGACAAAAAGTTAACACCTGACACTTTACATAGATTGGATTACAAATAATATAGTTTTTTAAAATTTTTTGTTTTTTATACAGAGTCTCACTCTGTCGCTCAGGCTGGAGTGCAGTAGCACACTCTCAGCTCACTGCAACCTCTGCCTCCCAGGTTCAAGCGATTTTCCTGCCTCAGCCTCCCCAGTAGCTGGGATTATAGGCGTGCGCCACCATGCCTGGCTAATTTTTATATTTTTAATAGAGATGGGGTTTCACCATGTTGGCCAGGCTGGTCTCAAACTCCTGACCTCAGGTGATCTGCCCTTATGTCGTTGCTGTTGTTGTTGTTGTTGTTTTTAATCCTGCAGGAAATCTAAAGCAGGCCTTTTGAGCATGTGACATATTTTAACCTGTTTCAGATCTTATTTCAGATGGAATGCGGCTTAGCTAATTCCCTGAATGTTAGCATTTCAAATATATTAAAAGATTTACATCTCCAAAGGAGTGCAGGGCATTTAAAGGATATTGTCTGATAGATGGTCAATAAATCATCAATTCCTTTCATTACCTCTGGTTTAGAAAACAATTTGTTGGATCTGCATTTTTGTAATCTCAGTAGTGTTATTCTCATTCTATAGTTTTTTCATCTGTTTACTTATTCCAAATTTAAATACATTTTCTTCTTTCTGAAAGAAGAAAATGTGTGCATTGTGAAATTCCAAAAGGAAAAAAAATCTGCCTAAGAGGTATATATGGGAGCCAAAGGAGCAAGCAGAAAGGAATGAGTTCATATCACAAGGATAGAAGGAGAAGGAGCAGTTAGTTGGAGGCAATAAAAAGAAAGTCTTGAAAATATTTTTAAATACTTTCAAATATCCTTTTACTTATGCCTTGAATGCAATTTTTTTCTCTCAAGATTTCTTTTAGAGGTTTTTAAGTGCCATTAGAAGTAACTTTCCTATTCAAACTGTCTTTTCCTAATTGTGCAAGTAAATAAATTGTTAGTCATTTCAAAAGATCGTAATTTTGGTCATTGGTGCTTATGACTATTCTGGGTTAGGTGAGTCCACTCTTCTAGATATTTATAAGGAGTTGTCCTATAAGCGTCATACATAAATCTAGCTGGTGTTTCTAATGGTGGTCGTTTTGTAAAAGACTGCTCGAATTTTGAAGCTTGATTTTTTTTATAATCTAGAAGCTTTTCAAAAGTGGCCAAAGCCAGGAATATGTGTGGGTAAAAAGTGTGCTGCTTATGAGTGTCACTCCTCTAGGTTTTACCCAAGCATCATAAATCACTTGCATATGTGTCTTGGACTGCCTCTAAGTGCCAAGTGACAGCAGAGTGCTCATATTATGGGGGGTTGTGGGTCAGTGCCTCATACCCACCTGGAGGAACAGAAAAGTTGTCCCTTAAAAATGTTCTTCTGGTGGTAAGGTCCCTATGAGGCTGTGTCAGTCACATCACAGGTAATGACTTAGATATGTCTGCAAAGTCTGCAGTCACTTAGAGCACTCAAATGGGTCAGAGTGAGCAAATCACCTCTTTTCTTTGGGGCAAGAGAACTCACCATGTTTCAATTAGGAACTATTAGGAATTAGTCACAAATAAAAAAACTAAGTCTAAATTTTTAAGCAATAGGAAACAGCTGCAATGTTAAAAGCATGCTATGTGAAATAAAACCAACATTGCCTGAGTATCAATCCTTTCACCTCAGCCTCCTGCTGTGAGACAGAGGCAGAAAAAGGCAGTTCTCTGCAGATCTCCTTACCCAAATCTTTTGTCCAAAGACAAAGAAGCTTTCACTCTTGAGGGTGGAAAAATAGGAGTTGCAAAATATCCCAAATAAAGTCTAGACCTTCAATCACGGAATGGGAGATCTAAATTCAGGAGCGCTCACTTGAAACACTTAACGGGACTTCTGAAGATGGAGAAAATGCAATGTGTTTATGCTGATACTGAGTATCACTTTCAGAGAGAAACACTCGGTGGTCGGGAGAAGTTACTCTGAATCCTACTCACAGGGCCAGAAATGTAAACCTAAAAGGAAGAGACTGAGGCCCAAAATATTATTTAGAGTTTACTTAGGCCAAAGTAAGAAGAGCAGCCCAGAAGACTCACACTCAAATAACCTTAGGTATGAGTTACTTCTTTGGAAAAATGTTTTTTAGATCCTATGTTCATTTTTCACTGGGTTATTTAACTTTATTGTTATTGAATTGTTTGTGTTCCTTATATATTCTGGATATTCACTTCTTATATATATGCTTTAAAAATATATTATCCCAATATGTAGATTGTCTTTTTTATTTGTTGATTGTTTCTTTTTATGTGCAGAAGCCTTTTAGTTTAATGTAGTCCCACTTGTTAATTTTGCTTTTGTCTTCTTTGCTTTTGGGGTCGCACTAAAAAATATCATTGACCAATGCCCCAGGCTTCCCCTTGGATTTTGTCAGTTTTAGGTTTTATATTTAAGTCTTTAGTTCATTAAAGGTATTTTATATATGGTATAAGATAATAATCTAATTCAATTATGTTGTTTGTAGAGATTCAGTTTTCCCAAGACAATTTGTTGAAGAGAGTTTGTTTTCCCCATTGTGTGTTCTTGGAACCCTTGTCAGAATTAGTGGTCTCTATATGTGTCAGTTTATTTCTGGTTTTTCTATTCTGTTTCATTTGTCTATTTCTCTGTTTTTGTGATGGCACTTCACTTTCAGACTGCAGAAGCTTTGTTACATATTTTGAGACCAGGAAGTGTAATGCCTTCAAGAATTATTCTTTTTCTCAAGAATTATTTGGCTACTCATGGTATTTTGAAGTTTTATACTAACTTTAGAATTTTGTCTTCTATTTCTGTGAAATATTCTATTGGAATTTTTATAGGGATTGCATTCAGTTTGTATATAACTTTTTGTAGCATGGACATTTTAAGAATAATAATCTTCTAATTCATGAACACTGGATATCTTTTGATTTATTTGCATCTCCTTCAATTTCTTTCAGCAATATTTATAGTTTTCAGTATAAAGGTCTTGTACCTCCTTGGTGTAATTTGCTTCTAAGTATTTCTTTTTTCATTTTTGCAAATGGGATTAAAAAATTTGTTTTGGATCGTTCACTCTTACTGAATACAAAAACAAATAATTTGTGTATGCATTCCTCAGTTTCTATTACTCAATAAATAATGTACAGCATTCAACCAAAACATTACAAGGCATGCAAAAATGTAAGAACAATTAAAGTCTGAAGGAAAATGCAAACTTCAGAAACAGACTCTAAAAACTTTACAAAGAAATATAATTGATATGGTAAAAGAAGATAAACAAAGGAGTCATAAAAATGTTCAATTAAACCAGTAAAAGAAAAAAACAGGAGAGAAGAAAACAAGTGCAAAGAGTAGAAAACAGTAACAAACATAGTTAATATCAATCCAACTATAACAATAGTCTCTCTATATGTGAATGTTCCAAACACACAAATAAAAAGAATAAAATTGTCTTATTGGATTAACAAAAACAAACTCAACAATATGTGATCTATGAAACATCCACATTAATTATGAATATTTAGAGAGATTAAAAGTAAAACAATGGAGAAAGATACATTATGCTAACACTATTTACAAAAAAGCCAGAGTAGATATATTAATGTCAAACAAAGCAGATGTCACAATAAGGAAAATCATTGGGAATAAAAAGCAACACAACCTAATGATAACACAATCAATTATCTGATAAGACATAATAATTCAACTATTTGTATTCTTAACAGAGGATCAAAATACACGAGACCTTTTATTTATTTCTCTTTCCTGATTGCTCTGGCTAGGATTTTCAGTACTATGTCAAAAAGTGGTGAGAGTGGACATCCTTGTCTTGTCTGTGATCTTAGAGAAAAAGCTTTCAACTTTTCACGGTTGAGATAGATGTTCACTATGGGTTTGTCATATATGGCCTTTATAGTGTTGAGGAAAATTTTTTCTATACCAAATTTGTTGAGAGTTTTTTTTTTTTATCATGAAAGGATATTGAATTTTGTCAAATGCGATATTGAATTTCGTCAAATACTTTTTCTGTATCTATGGAGATGATCATAAATTGTTTGTCCTTCATTCTGTTAATGTGGTGTGCACCACATTTATTGATTTGCCTATGCTGAACTAACCCTGCATTCCAGAGAAAAAAATTCCTACTTGATCATGTTGCATAACTCTTTTAATGTGTTGTAGAATTTGGTGTGTGAATATTTTGTTGAGGATTTTTGCAACTATGTCTATCAGGGATATTATCCTGTAATTTTATTTTCCTGTAGCATCCTTGTCTGGCTTTAGTATCAGGGTAATTCTGGCCTCATAAACCAAGTTTGGGAGGGTTCTTTCTACTTTAATTTTTTGGAAGAGTTTGAGAAGAATTGATATTAGTTCTTCTTTAAATGGTTTGTAGAATTCCGACCAAACAAATAAACAAACAAAAAAGGGCCACATGTGTGGCTCATACCTGTAATCCCAGCACTTTGGGAGGCCAAGGCAGGCAGACTACCTGAGTTCAGGAGTTTGAGACCAGCCTGGCCAACATGGTGAAACCCCATCTCTACAAAAAATACAAAAACTATCCAAGTGTGGTGGTGCATCCCAGCTACTCAGGAGGCTGAGGCAGGAGGATATCTTGAACCCCAGGAGACGGAAATTGCAGTGAGCTGAGATCATGCCAGTACACTCCAGCCTGGGTGACAGAGTGAGACTCCATCTCAAAAAAATAAACAACTAAATAAATAAAACCCAAATAAATGTTTTATAGAATTCAGCCAGTCCAAGACTTTTCTTTGATGAGACTAATTCAATCTTTTTACTAATTATTGATCTGTTTAGAGTTTCTATTTTTTCATGATTTAGTGTTGGTAGGTTTTATGTTTTTAGAAATATATCAATTTTTTCTAGGTTATACAATTTATTGGCATATAATTGCTTATAGTAGTTTCTTAAGATCATTTGTATTTCTGTGGTATCAGAAATAAAATTCATTGTAATAAAATGTAAAGAAGTAAAATTGTCTCTATTTTCTGTCAACATGATCTTATATAAAGAATACCGTAAAGACTCAACCAAAACAAACCTGTTTGAGTTAATAAGAGAATTCAGTAAAGTTGCACAGTACAAATTCAGCATGCAAACATCAGTGTCATTTCTGTATAGTAATAATGAATCATCCAAAAAGGAAATTAAGAAAACAATCAAATTTAAAATACTGACAAGAAATATATACCTAGGTGTAAATATACCAAGGATATAAAAGACACATATACTGAAAACTATAAAACAAGGTGAAAGAAACTGAAGAAAATACAAGTAAATAAAAATATATCACATGTTAATGAATTGGAAGAATGAATATCGTTAAAGTGTCCATACTAATCAATTAACCTACAGATTCAATGCAATCAGTATCAAAATTCAAATGTCATTTTTTCACAGAAATAGCAAAAGTAATTATTCTATTTATATGGAACTCACAAAAGAGCCAGAGTAGCCAAAACAATCTTGAGCAAAGGGAGCAAAGATGAAGGTTTCACACTTCCTGATTTCAAGACATATTTTAAAACAGTTGTAATCAAACAAACATGATATTGGCATTAAAAACAAACACATTTATCATAGAAAGAGAAGAGAGAGCCCAGGAACAAACCCACGTATTTACAGTCAGTTAATTTTTAATGAAACTACCAATATCACACAATGGAGAAAATAGTCTCTTCAATAAATTGTGTTGGAAAAACTGGATGTCCACATGCAGAAGTATAAAATTGGAAACTTGTCTCACATCATATACAAAAACCAACTCAAAATGGAGTAAATATTTAAATATAAGATTTGAAATGGTAAAAAACTACTAGGAGAAAACATAGAAAAAAACCCCATGATATTTATGACCCCCAAAGCATAGACAACAAAAGCAAAAATAGACACATAGAATTATATCACTATAAAAAGCTTCTGCACAGCATAGGAAACAATGAACAAAGTTAAAAGACAACTCAGAGATTGAGAAAACATCTTTGCAAACTATACATCCAACAATGAGTTAATATCCAGAATGTATAAAAAGCTTTCAATAGCAAGAAAATAATTGACTAAATCATAGACAAAAGACTTGAATACATCTTTTTTAAAAGACAAGCAAATGTCCAACAGACATATTAATAAATGCTCAGAATTACTAATTACCAGAGAAATGTAAACTAAAATGACAATGAGATATAACTACATACCTGTTAGTGGTTGATATTGAGGGTGTTGAGAGAGTGCGTGGGGAGTGACATAATAGGGGGCTTTTGAACCAAAGGTACGAAGATCCAGATAAGTGGAAAAGTTTTGAGATCTGTTGCATATCATTGTGACTATAGTAAAAAATAATGTATTGTGTATTTTAAAATTACTAAGAGAGTAAATTTCAAATGCCTTACCATAAAACAAAAAGGATAGGTAAGTGAGGTGATTATGTTAATTAGCTTGATTTTGTTATTCTACATTGTATACATATAACATCACATTGTACCACAAATATGTATACAATTATGATTTATCCATCAAAAATAATATTTTTTTGATTAACACCAAATAAAAATTTATTTTTCACCCATTATACATGTTCATCATTGGTTGGCAGGGCAGATTGTTTTTTTATTATTATGCTTTAAGTTCTAGGGTACATGTGCATAATGTGAAGGTTTGATACATAGTATACATGTGCCATGTCGGTTTGCTGCACCCATCAACTCATCATTTACATTAGGTATTTCTCCTAATACCCATCAACTCATCATTTACATTAGGTATTTCTCCTAATGCTATCCCTCCCCAGGCACCCAACCCCACAACGGGCCCCGTTGTGTGATGTTCCCCACCCTGTGTCCAAGTGATCTCATTGTTCAATTCCCATCTATGAGTGAGAACATGTGGTGTTTGGTTTTCTGTCATTGTGACAGTTTGCTGAGAATTATGGTTTCTAGCTTCATCTATGTCCCTGCAAAGGACATGAACTCATCCTTTTTTATGGCTGCATAGTATTCCATGGTGTATATGTGCCACATTTTCTTAAGCTAGTCTATCATTGATGGACATTTGGGTTGGTTCCAAGTCTTTGCTATTGTGAATAGTGCCGCAGGAAACATATGTGTGCATGTGTCTTTTTAGTAGCATGATTTATAATCCTTTGAGTATATACCCAGTAATAGGATTGCTGGGTCAAATGGTAATTCTAGTTCTAAATCCTTGAGGAATCACCAAACTGTCTTCGACAATGGTTGAACTAATTTACACTCCCACCAACAGTGTAAAAGCATTCCTATTTCTCCACATCCTCTCCAACATCTGTTGTTTCCTGACTGTTTTGTTTTTTTTTATACTTTAAGTTTTAGGGTACATGTGCACAACGTGCAGGTTAGTTACATATGTATACATGTGCCATGTTGGTGTGCTGCACCCATTAACTTGTCATTTAACATTAGGTATAACTCCTAATGCTATCCCTCCCCCCACCCCCA
>NW_026652282.1:50783801-50787428 GCF_009828535.3 Hylobates moloch | reverse complement strand
TTCCAGCTTCATCCATGTCCCTACAAAGGACATGAACTCATCATATTTTATGGCTGCATAGTATTCCATGGTGTATATGTGCCACATTTTCTTAATCCAGTCTATCATTGTTGGACATTTGGCTTGGTTCCAAGTCTTTGCTATTGTGAAGAGTGCCACAATAAACATATGTGTGCTTGTGTCTTTATAGCAGCATGATTTATAATCCTTTGGGTATATACTCAGTAATGGGATTGCTGGGTCAAATGGTATTTCTAGTTCTACATCCCTGAGGAATCACCACACTGACTTCCACAATGATTGAACTAGTTTACAGTCCCACCAACAGTGTAAAAGTGTTCCTATTTCTCCACATCCTCTCCAGCGCCTGTTGTTTCCTGACTTTTTAATGATCGTCATTCTAACTGGTGTGAGATGGTATCTCATTGTGGTTTTGATTTGCATTTCTCTGATGGCCAGTGATGATGAGCATTTTTTCATGTGTCTTTTGGCTGCATAAATGTCTTCTTTTATGGAGCCATGTTTCTATATTGAAAGATTCAATATTGCTAATTGCTAAATTTTCCCACTTCATTTTACATTGAACAAGATTTCAATCAAAATTCAGCAAGGTATTTTGTAGATGTTATCAGACTTATTCTAAAGTTTGTATGGAAACGTCAAAGACCTAGACAGTCAACAAAATACTAAAAGAAGCCTAATTTAGAAGACTCAAGCTTCTCAACTTCTAGACTTACTATAAAACTAAAGTAATTAACAAACTGTGGTATTGGTGAAAGAGTAAATACATAGATCCATGGAACAGAATACAGAGCTCAAATATACATGTAGACTCACACAAACATGGTAAACTGATCTATGACAGAAAAGAAAAGAAAACTTAATTAAGAAAAAATAGTTTTTTCAACAAGTGGTGTTGAAAGAACTGGACATTCATGTTACAAAAAAATGAATTTCAACAGATACCTTACAATGTTCACACAAATTAAGTTAAAATAAATCATATACCTAAATGTTAAATGCAAAATTATAAAACTACAGAATACAAACAAGCAAAAATATGATTTGCCATAGGTTTGGTGATGAGTTTTAGATACAACACTAAAGTACATTTCAAGAAAGAAAAAAATAAGTTGGACTTTACTGAAATTAAAAACATCTGCCCTGTGGAAGTCATTGTTAGCAGGATGAAAAGACAAGGCACAGACTAGGAGAAAATATTTATAAAAGATTTACCTGATAAAGGACTTGTATGCAAAATATACAAATAACTCTTAAAACTCAACAATAAGAAAATACACAATGCAAATAATAACTTGGCAAAAGACCCAAATAGACACCTCACCAAGAAATGTAAACAGATTTCAAATAAGCATAAATGAAGTTCACTATTAATTGTCTTTAAATAATTGTAACTTCAAACAACCAAGTACTACTACACACCTATTAAAATTACTAAAATTTTAAAAGCTGACAATCTCAAATGCTGGTGAGAATGCAGAGAAACAGGAACACTCATCCATTGTTGGTGGAAATGCAAAATAGTACAGCTACTTTAGAAGTGAGTTTTTCAGTTTCTTACAAATCTAATCACAGTCTTACCATACAATCCGTCATTCTCCTGAGTTTTTACTAACTGATTTGAAAACTATGTCCATGCAAAAACCTATATGTTAATGTTTTATGTCCACTTTATTATTAGTTACCAAGAACTGGAAGCAACCAAAGTGTCTTCTAGTAGGTGAATAAATATACAAAATATGTTATAATTATACATTTGATTTTTTTTAATTAAAACATAAATCTTGAGCTATGAAATCATGAAAAAAATGTGTAGGCCTTAAATTCATATTGCTAAGTGAGAAAAACATCTGGAAGCCTACACACTGCATGATTCAAATTATATGCCATTCCAGAAAAGGCAAAACTAGTAACTAAAAAAAGAAATAATCGGTGGCTGTCAGGGGTTCAAGAGGAGGAATAATAGGTTAAATAGATGAGGCAAAATAAACATTTTGGGATGTTACAACTATTCTGTATGATACTGTAATGGTGGATATTATTATGTCATTATGCATCTGTCAAAATCCATAGAACTTGATATCACAAAGGATATTTATTAATGCATGCAAATTTTAAGTAATCATCGAGTTATTAGGAGGATCCCAGTAAGAAATGCAGTCTGTGATGAGAAATATTAACATATATATATATATATATATATATATATATATATATGAAAGAGGTGGAGGATAAAAACTTGCAGACCTAAGCAACTTTGGAAATAAGTGAAGACTATAAGATTAAAGGTAAAAAGAGCTACACATAAAAATTACATTGTAGTTGACAAAATCTTTTCCCACAGAAGGAATGGGTTAACAATTCTGATACCACTATACTTTTATATTGGGATTGAACAATTTATTAAATGAATGGCAAATGACAGAACCCACGTTTCTCACCCTTGGCATAAAAATTATGGGTAAGCCAAAGAAGGAGGCTAGAATTTTCTATGTAGTAATGGAATAAATTTTGAGACATCAATATTAACACATGTTTAGATCAATATATTATATGGTTACAGATGGTTACAAATAAAATATTTAAATATTTTTGTATATATACAAATTAGTATGCACAAATCACTTTCTGTTTTCTGTCAGCCATACGGTCCTAAAAGCAACAATACTCCAGTAGTAATGAGTACACCAGCACTTAGATCTTGCTTTCTAATACAATTCCCCAATAAAAGGAACCTTAAAAGAAATGGCTGATTCCATGGACCAGGGCAGGCAATATTCAAGATTAGCCTGGAGAATCTTATAATGCCAGAAAGTAAGGAAATGCTCAACAACAACATCAACAAGACTCTCATTGATTGGTTGTATATCGAGGGGACAGAGGAACCAACTCAAAGAGCTACCTTTGGCCAAACTCGGGATAATTTATGCAACAAAATAAAGTAGCAATGGCTTGTAATGCAAAATCTAAAATAAATATCCATGAGTCAATACTGATATAAAAAATAAATAAGGGAGAAGAGTCATCTCCCAAGCAGAAGAATTTCAAATAATTTACATGGATACTGAGCCAAATATGGCTGAGTATGGAAAAGAGGAGTAAAAAAGAGTGATTTTAGAATGAAGAAGCCTGAAAAACAGTACCTCAGCCAGGTGATCAAGATTGACCTCAACATTCATAAGTCAAGTAGATAGTATGCACCCTTGATATAATGTTTGAAAATAGCAGTTTACATATGTGTTCTTTCTCCTCAAAACTCATTAGCCCAGTATAATCATAAGGAAAACATCAAGTCTTAATTGAGGGAAATTATGAAATTATTCCTCAAAACTTTCTTTTTAACATTTTTTAAATTTTTAATGTTTATGGGTACATAGAAGGTGTACATATTTATATGATACAGGAGATATTTTAGTACAGGTGTACAGTAACTAATAATCACATTAGGTTAAATGGGGTGTTCATCATCTCAAGCGTTCATCATTTCTTTGTGTTACAAACATTCCATTTGGACTCAGTTATTCTAAAATGTACAACAAATTACTGCTGACTGTAGTCACCCTGTTGTGCTACCAAATACTATTATATATTATTATTGTATATTAT
>NW_026652282.1:50768534-50783791 GCF_009828535.3 Hylobates moloch | reverse complement strand
TGCTGTGCCAGGTTCTCTGCTCGCAGTAGCCTCTACATTCACTCCAAGAAACACCTGCAGGATGTGGACACTTGGAAAAGCCGTTGCCCGATCTCCACTTGTAATAAACTCTTCACATCCAAGCACAGCATGAAGTCGCACATGGCTAAAAGGCACAAGGTGGGCCAGGATCTCTTAGCTCAGCTAGAAGCAGCAAATTCTCTTACACCCAGCAGTGAACTTACCAGCCAGAGACAGAATGATCTCAGTGATGCAGAGATAGTGTCTCTCTTCTCTGATGTACCTGACAGTACTTCTGCTGCATTGCTGGACACAGCATTGGTGAACTCTGGAATCTTGACTATTGATGTGGCTTCTGTGAGCTCGACTCTGGCAGGGCACCTCCCTGCTAATAATAATAATTCTATAGGGCAGGCTGTGGACCCTCCGGCCTTGATGGCCACCAGCGACCCTCCTCAAAGCCTGGATACCTCTGTCTTTTTTGGAACGGCAGCCACTGGTTTTCAGCAGAGCTCCTTAAATATGGATGAGGTCTCAAGTGTAAATGTGGGGCCATTGGGATCTCTGGGCTCTTTGGCCATGAAAAACTCCAGTCCAGAGCCTCAGGCTTTGACACCCAGCAGTAAGCTAACAGTGGACACAGATGCTCTGACTCCTTCAAGCACCCTTTGTGAAAACAGTGTCTCAGAACTACTGACACCAACCAAAGCGGAGTGGAGCGTACATCCTAACTCTGACTTCTTTGGACAGGAGGGAGAAACCCAGTTTGGATTCCCCAGTGTAGCAGGAAACCATGGTTCTCAGAAAGAAAGAAATCTTATCACTGTGACTGGCAGCTCATTTTTGGTATGAACCAGCTCTATTCATTCCTTGCCATGTGGCTAACTTTTATTACAGTCAATTTTTGAGGATATTCTGGACTAAATGTTTAAGTGCAGTCATTTCTTTTTGGTTTGCAAAAAGAGCACAGCCCTGGACTACAAGTTTGGAGATCTAAATTCTGATCCTGAGTCTGGAACTGACAAGTTGTGTGACCCTGAGCAAGTCACTTAACCTACCTAAGCCTTAATTTCCTTATAAATTGTGGTGGTTTGAACACATTGCTCATAAGGTCTTTTCAGTTTTGTTTTCTTTTGTCATTTTGTGCTTTTTCTTGAAAATTTTCGGGCGTTTTGCAATTATTATTGTTTGTACTTGTAATGAGAAGCGGTTTGAGCCCTGTAGCACTAAATTATGAAAGATTGAGGAACTGGTGTTTTACATTAAAAATTTAATGGCAATTTTACACAGTACGAAAATCTAATGATAGAGCTCAAAAAAAGGAGCTAAAAATAGGGGTTGGTTCTTCTTAGCTGTTTATCATTCTAACCTTTTTTTAAATGACGAAGGTATGTTTTTGTTGTGGAAAATTCAAGGGCTTTTGTTATCACTCAGACCCAGAGTGAAATGTTTGCTTTGTGGTTTTGAATAAGTTGGCCTTTAATAAGTTATTTAGTCTCTCTTAGCCTCAGTTTTCTATCTGTAAAATGGTCATAGCAACGTGAACATGTGTGTTACATCCTAGACTTATTTTTCTATCCCAGTAGGTTGTATTGAAAGGACAATGTTATATATGTTTCAGCATATTTTGGTGAATCTTCATTCCCTTTCCTGCCCCTTGTTTTCCCTCCTCAAAGGGGAGAAATTAGCACAAATTAGTATCAGGATTGTGCAGGAAATAAACATTTGTGAAGGTTAAGAAAGAAGAAAAGGAAGTTATTTCTTCAACAGATTAAGAAGGATTTTTCTCCACACAGTTCTTTTGTGGCATTGGCCACATGTCCATTAGATCAATTTGATAGTATCTTTGGTCTGCATTCAAAGCCAGCTCATACAACGAGTATTCAGCCTATTATTCCAAGACAATCTGGACATAGACCAGAGGGAGATTGTTCTCCCCTCTGTGCCCTAGAGAGCTCATTGCTGGCTTACTCTTAGAGTTGAAATGAGAAAGTTTTGTCTGCATTTTGAGTAAATACCGTCTATCTTATATGAGTATAGCATTTTACAGTTTAGCACTTTCACAACTAGTATATTTGATCCTCACAATCCTGTGAGGTAATTATGGCAAAGTCAGATCTACAATTCATGTTAAAATTTACCTAGCTCAGATTACAAATGTGTTTCACTTAGTAACGTGTGTGTGTGTGTGTGTGTGTAGCTCAAAACAAAGAGGAAATATTTCCCACTCTCCCATTCGACTCTTGAGTTTCATGACTATTTTGTTTATAACTGTTTGCTGCCTCCCAGCTTAATTGATTTCTCTTACATTCTTTGTACTCCACCCTATTTCCTTGTGAGTGTACACCAGTCCTTGCCATGAATCTCTTTTATTTACATTTAAATTAGACACGTCTCTTTCATGGTCACCATCTCTCAGCCATTCTTCTTATGGCCCATTTTTCAGTCACAGTATTACTGCAAGTATGTGTGTATATTGAGAAGTTATTTTCTGGATTTAGATGGCAATGTGTTTATACATGAATCAGATAATAATGGAGATATTTTATATAAGGCGTTAGTGAGAAGTAGTTCTACTTTTCCTTTTTTACAATGTGGTCCTGGTAGCAAACACTATTAGTTGCTTTCAACTATTGTAACCCCGTACTGTTTACATGTGGATACTTGGGGATAACAATTATTATGGCACTTTAACAGTGCACTTTAATATTTACCACCTTGATATACATCTTTACTGTCTTTATAATTTTTAAGTTGGTTGTATTTATTCAATGAAAAAGCAAAAAATACACATAAATTTGTAATTGAAAGAAATAGAATTTTGTGTCTAACCATTTAACAGTTCTCCCTTAGTATTTTAGAAAGATTTTAAGCCATTTTAGAAATGTGTTGTCATTAGTTAAGTCCTCTTAAATAGATTATTATTATTTTCCTATAGAAAATGCAGAGGCCTGAGGTGAACGCAACGGTCATAGGCATCCATTAAGATATATAACTATATAGATATTTTAAAACTCTGTCACGTTGTTTCCTTAATCCGTTAGACCTATTTCCTCCCATGAAAACTATCATAAGCTATCCTTTTTTTATGGTCTATAGAATTTTCAAAGGACAAAGTTGTTTTTTTTTTTTAAGATAAAGATCTTGTGATTGTCCGTGGGCTCGCATGGTTTCTTTCATTCAATTTTTTCAAAAGATTTCTTTTTCAATACTGTTGTCCCACCATGATAGTTGACATGGCATGTAATTACAGACAGAAGTGTGACTGTAAACATATTAGTGTTTCTGTTAGTGTTGGCATAAGCTTGCCTTTTTGTTTAAACAATGGGACATGATTTAATTGTCCTTGATTTATTAACATTTTGCCAATTGAAAACACAATAAAAAATGCCTTGCAGGAAGGTTTGATTCTGGGGGATCCTGATGAGCATATTTATCATGAGTTTAAATATGTTAATCTTGACATTTTTACCAGTTATCTCATTATAGTGTTACATAATTGAAAGCCGTGAATAGTAAAAGTGAAACTTGTTGGAATACAAGGATCATCTTTCTCTGTGGATTAAATGCTTCATATTCTCATCCAAGAAAAATAAGATAAGGCATTAGTATAACAGGGTATTTTTGACTGTTCCTTGATTCCACATAAAGCAATGATTAACTCACTGATGGGAATATTCATAATCCCTTAGTAATTATTGGTATCAAACAGATTCACTTGATAACTTCATGATGATAAAAACAAAATTAAATGCAATTCACTCAAAATATGTGACAATTGAAATGTAAGGCTGAACTGAAATGTGTATATATATATATATATATAACTGAAACTTGTATATATTATATATAACTGAAATTTATAAATATTATATATAAATTTATATATAATATATAATATTTTTATATTATATATTATCTATATAATTGTATATACAAATTTATATATTTACTTTATATATATGTAGATTTTTTGAAAAATAGATTTGCTTAACAATTTTTTAAAAAGCAAATTGTATGCTAGGGTTTAAAGCAGGAGTCCCCAACCCTCAGGCCATGGACAGGTACCACCAGTCCATGGCCTATTAGAAACTGTTCTGCACAGCAGGAGGTGAGTGGCAGCCAGGGAGCAAAACTGAGCTCCACCTCTTGTCAGATCAGCAGTGGCATTAGATTCTCATATAGGAGCACAAACTCTATTGTGAACTGCGCATGGGAGGGAGCTAGATTGCACACTCCTTATGAGAATCTAATTCCTAATGATGTGTCGCTGTATCCCATCACCCCAAAATAGGACCATCTAGTTGCAGGAAAACAAGCTCAGGGCTCCCACTGATTCTACATTATGGTGAATATGTAATAATAATATAAAGCGCACAATAAATGTCATATGCTTGAATCATTCCAGAACTATCCCCCCATCCGTGGAAAAATTGTCTTCCGCTAAACTGGTCTCTGGTGCCAAAATGGCTAGGGACCAAGGGTTTAGAGAACAGATTGTTTAAGCACAAAAAAAAAAAAACTATAAAAAGCAAAGCAGTCATTAAAAATGAATTTTATATGTTTATGAAATCTAAATAGATGTGGACTTTGGTAACAATTTTTAAGCTATGGTCCCCTCTGCATATTTCAAGTTAATTTACTGACTCCTTACAGAATGCAAGGTAGAATACTAGGGATATAGATAAGAAGAGTAAAATATGAGCCATATCTTAATTTTGGAGAGGACATAGAAATTCACCTATTAGCCATTTTACAACTAAACAAAATCAACCAACATGTTTTCAGGCACCAAATGAATGGCTTGGAGTGAAAGGAGGGGCAGGAGCTGGAAGTTTAATGGGTGGTTACATTTAGTTATATAAAGAAGAGTGTTGGTGAATTCCAGCCTGGGAGAAAAGCACAAAGAACTCAAAATGGAATTAGCCACACAACACTGTGAAAAACAGCCTAACTCAAATTCAGGGCTCATATTTGGTAAGTGCTGGGTGTTAGGGTTAGACTGCCAATATGGAGCCAAATTCTGGAAGGCAATACAAACCAGTCAGAGTAGATAGGACTTTATTCTGGATATGATTGAAAGCCAGTGAAGATATTTGAGAAGGGAAGTCAAATGTGATTATATAAAAATATTAATATAGTGGACATATATAATGCAGATTCGATGGGGAAAATAGTGCAGTCACTTAGGAGTCTGTTGTAATAATTCTGGAGTGTTGTGATGAAGGCTTGGACTGAAGTGACGAGAAGAGACAGAGATAGGTGACGAGAAGAGACAGATATACACATCTGTCCTAATTGAGAAAATGAATATAATTTGGTGACTTATTGAATATATAGGACACCCATCAGAAAGAGGAAGATTAAAAATGTCCCTAAGGATTTCTTGGATTCTATAAAAATTACACTTGGTTAATATGAACAAAGTTGTATAATAAAATATTTTCAGGAATATTTATGGAAAGATGATTAGGACATGCTTAATTTATCAGGAAGTGATAAACTATGGCTATCTCTGAATAAATCATTCGTATTCTAGATTATCCACACTGTTAGACAGATGACTTTATCTTGTTTGCCTCCCTCATATGTTCTTAGATTCACATTTGATGTTTATAAAGTTATTTCCCTTTGAGAATCTGCAGGACTCTTCAACTTTGTACAATATAAGCCCAGACTACTCTGTATCAAAATGAGCTATGTCAACCTTGGCTTCCATTTCTTTCTTACTACTGCTTTCTGCTACTACAGATATTCAACAGGTATTTTTTATTTGGTGCTTATTAATATAACAAATCAGATCTCCATAATTTGGAGGATACTGCTTAGTCATTAATTTCAGTAGTTTCTCATGCTAAACTGTGTTAGATTGAATTTTAACTGCATTTCTCTTAAATTGGAAGAGACAGGACTAGGATTGCCCAAAACCAACTTCTATGTGATACTTGGGGCTTCTTACTCATAATCCTCTCTTTCATTAGCTAACATGGCAAGTGATGGTGTATGGAAACTCAGTTACAGAAGTCACATCCTCTTTTCTCTTTAAACCCTAATGTAACACATTTTATAGTTACCCTGACTACTAATGGTGATAACTCAGTGAGCATGGAGTGCAAAAAAAGAGAGAGTAAATAAATAGTATAATTACCTAGCGATTACATTTTGTTCGATGGTTACTTTGCTGTCCTGCATTGTCAACAGAACAATACATTTCATTCTAGTTTTCTGCTGACATTTATGCACATGCAAAACACATTGACCATCATTCTGCCTATGGAAAATATCTTAACTCAGTATTTTAAACAAAGGAGATAATTATTCTTATGAGCACTAACTGTGAATCCTTAGACTACCTCTTATCATTACCAGCTTATTAAGCAGCTGGTGGTTATTGAGTGCCTACTCCGTGTGAGGCACTATGAAGTATAACACAAAAGTATGTTGCATTACTTTATTCAAACAAACATTTTTAGCACATCTTTGACAAATTCTGCCCTTTACCCACACACATTACAAGCTAGACAGAAACAAAAATTCAGCAAGCAATGAAAAATATAATCAATTTCTAGATGGTTATGTATTAGAATTATACAGATTCAAATAGAATGGCAGTTATTTTCACAGTATGGATAGAAAATTATAATGAGGAATATTTCAATGTGCAGATTGTCAAAAGTTTTTTCAAAAAGTTCTAAGAATCTAAAATTTAAGCTGCAATACAGCAATTAGGATAAACTGTCCTAAATTAAAATTTAAACAGAATTGTGACTGGTAGCTTTAATTATAGCAAAATACTATGGGAAATAATTTGTAAATTATGCTATATTCTGATTTGTTCTAGATTGGAATCCCGGATATATTAAGTGTAAAACCTGAGAGTGATCTTTTGGAAATTATATAAAACATTTTGTTTCCAAATGAGAAAACCATAGCATGTAAATAAATGATTTTACACCTGTAATTTTTGAAATAATTTTTACTTTCCTTATATTGGACACACAAGCAAATTTTAATTTTCTGAAACAAAAAAAAAACGACTTTAATTAAAAAGTAATTATTTTATATAGGTATGCTAGCTGAAAATAAGGCTATAAAGACTTCATTTGATACTTGGGAATGACAACTACTGGAGTTTAACATGGAGAATCCTGAAACTTCACCAATCATGTGATGAGGGATAGTGTTAATCATCAAGCAAGTCTCTCACATTCTGAATAAAGTATAACTAACTGAATACATTTGGAAAGGAAACAAAGCCCATTATAAAAAAATAAAGCTCACTATAGTGATAAATAATATTTTGTGTTCTCACCACAAAAAGTAAGTATATGAGGTAATGCATGTGTTAATTAGCTCTATCTAGTCATTCCACAGTGTTATACATATTTTCAAACATATTGTATATGATAAATATACACAATTTTTGTCAGTTTAAAAAATAAATACATTTAACAATAAAAATTGCAAATGGTAGCCAAAATGAAAACATTTCAATTCTAAGCCAGTCTTTCCTTGGAATAAAGTCAAGAAATGATTCATCTTTGTCAAGACTTATTTCCCTTTCCTGTGTACACAGTAGAGGGATATAACTGCAGTGTGAAATAACATAATACTGCATGTGGAAGAAGGAAGCTTCTCTCATGTCTATTTGTGGGGAAATTAGCCAAATTAGAGAGCTAAAATGGAAATTCCACAGGCACTGACTCAGTGAATGGAGTAGAAGTTCATTCCAGGCGAGGTCCAATTTTAGAATGTGCTGCTAGGCAGAGTGAGAACTATTTTTCCTCCCGATTTGTGTTGGCATTAGTTCGTTAATGCTGAACTTGGCCCTTGATATTTCCAAAGAGATGCAACAGCTTTCCCTTTAAAGTCATTTTATGTTCTTGTGCTTTCTGGAACTTATTTTATTTTAAATTATTAATAATAATAGGAATTGCATCAAATGTTATGACATGCTAGTAGAAGAGGGAATAAGCCAATATTTATTATTTTTGCCTCACTTTCTAAAATAGTGTTAAGTAAAACTTGCTTTTCTCTTTTTTATGTGAGGGCTCATTTTGCCGTTTGGGTATGTCACTTTCATTTATGTACTTAGGAAGCATTAGGATTTAAGAACATTGTGAAAATAAGTCTTTATAACTTTAGAAATGTGGTTACTTTGGAAATGGAGAAACCTAGACTAGCCGTACTACTTTTTTAGATAACAGGGAAGACATGGAAATGAATGAAAGGCAAATTCAATGGGAAAAAAGAGATTAATTTCTTATTAAATCAAATTCTGTATTTATAAATTTTGCTGATAAATCCACTCTTGTATATTATTCAGCATATTTTTATTCAGTTCATTTTTAGAATAGTTTATCCAGAGCAGTAAGTGTATGTGAAATCTAAAAATTTGACTAACTTGTATTATATTTCATTTTTACAGTAGGCGGTGGATAGTCATTTTCACTGCTAAATCTATGTACCAAATCTACTGAGTATTGGAAAAACACACTGGATAGAATATTATTTGCAAAGTGATTCTTGTTGTCATTCACCATAGATTCTGTTGGGACAAAAAAAATCTTAAAGATAAAATGTTGCCTATATTTATACAAATTATTGAGGATTCTTCCCAAAAATAGAAATGAGAAAATAAAATTTAGACAATCAAATGATTAAGTTTGCTCTATAGCTAAGTGTTTTGGTCTAAGTGTCTTTGGTTGAAAACATCTGGATAAAAGCACAGTGACAATTTTGAAGCATGTCCAGAATTTTCCAGTTACAGTTAGACATAAAAAACATCAAAGAGCCATTATTGCAACATTGGTAACCTGTCTGTCTAATACAATCTATCTTTTGAAAGTTTCTTGAAGACAGTAATAAGAGAAAAGTTATGAATTTGGGCCCTGACTATGAAATGCCAAAATGTTATGAAATTGGAGGCTATTGATTATTTTACATGATAATTTTAGTAGTTGGTGTTTTTAAGTATTTCCACTCCAAGTATTTTTTAAAGTATTTTTAAACTAAATGTGAATCTTTGATTCATGCTTTTAAAATTGCTAATTGATTTTTATTTTATTTTTATTTTCAAGATTGTTGGATTATTCAATTCAATAAGCTTCCAGATAACAACCTATAGATTGTTAGTTGTGAGGCTATATTGTGTATTTTAATTATTTCTTGATAAAATTTTAAGTTACCATGTATTGAATTATAACTGGCCCTAAAACATTTTTTAATTTGTAAATTTTATTTTTATAACTTTTATTGAAATATAACGTACTTTAAAAATATAACATACATTACAAAATTGATTTATTAATTTTCAAAAAATGAATACACCTATAAAACCACTACTCAGATGAAAGGATTACCAGAACCTTTCATCTGAGTAGTAGAACCTCAAAGCTCCCTCATATTCTCTGCTAGTCACTGCCATTCTGTACCAAAATAAATAACTTGATTTTCAAAACCAAAAGTTAGATGTTTTTTATTTGCTTGTTTCTCTTCGTTTATTATTATTATTGAGATAAAATTCATATAATATAAAATTCACCATTTTAAAATATACAATTCATTTTTAAAACATTCATAATGTTGCTGAGTCATCACAACTGGGTAATTCCAGAACACCTCTGCCACTCTGAAAAGAAATCCCATAATCATTCTCCATTCCCTCATCTCCAGGAAACCACTAATTTACTTTCTGTCTCTATGGATTTGTCTATTATGCATATTTCATATGAATGGAATTGTACAATATATGCTTTTGTGTCTGGCTTTTCTTAGTATGATGTTATTAAAGTTCATCCATGTTTTAGCACATATCAGTACTTCACTCTTTTCATGGCTGAAATGTATCACCTTGTATAGCTATACTGCATTTTATTTGTTAATTAATTAATGGACATTTGAGTTGTTTCCACCTTTAGATATTATTAGTTTTTGCTATCAATATTTGTGTACAAGTTTTTGTGTGAATATATTAAAACTACAGATTAGTTTTATTTTTAAACTTTATGGAAAGTTTATATTCTTTTTGACTTCTTTTACTCAACATTTTGTTTGTGAAATTCAGCCATGGTTTAGCATGTATAAACAATTCATTTATTCATTTTTATTTTAAGAGAGAAGGTCTCTCTTTGTCATCCAGGCTGGAGTGCAATGGCACTATCATAGCTCATTGCAGCCTTGATCTTCTGGGCTCAAGGTATCCTCTCACCTCAGCCTCCCTAGTGTCTGGGACTACAGGCATAGGACACCACACATGGCTTGTTCATTTATTTTTGTTGTAGAATTATAGTATATCCCTCACCCATAATTTTTTTAGATTCTGCTTATAGGCATTTATATTGTTTCCAGTTATTGGCAAGTGCTAATTATGCTGCTATGAACAATCAAATAAATAAATGGGAGTGTAGCTAGGTATGTTAAATTTTAGTAAGTACTGCCAAACAGTTTTCCAAGGTGTTTGTACTAATTTACACATTCACCATCAGATATGAGAGTTCTTATGAGTGAGAACGTGAAATATTTGTCTTTCTGTGTCTGACTTGTTTCACTTAAGATAATGACATCCAGTTCCATCCATGTTGCTACAAAAAATGTGATTTCATTCTTTTTATGGCTGAATAGTATTTCATTGTGCATACATACCACAATTTTCTTTATCCAATCATCTATTGATGAACACTTAGGTTTATTCCATATTTTTGCTATTGTGACTAGAGCTGAACTAAACATACAAGTGCAGCTATCTTTTTAATATAATGGTTTTTTTTCCTTTGGGTAGATATCCAGTAGTGGGATTGCTGGATCAAGTGGTAGTTCTATTTTTAGTTCTTCGGGAAATCTCCATACTTAGTTTTTCATAAAGGTTGTACTAATTTAAATTCTCACCAACAATGTATAAAAGTTCCCTTCTCTCCACATCCTTGTCAACATTTGTTATTCTTTGACTTTTTAATTATACCATTCTGACTGGGGTAAGATAATATCTCATCGTGGTTTTAATTTGCATTTTTTTCTGATGACTAGTGATGTTGAATCCTTTTTTCACATAACTGTGGGGCATTTGTAGGTCTTTTGAAAAATCTCCATACATGTCATTTTTCCATTTTTTAATGGGATTTTCTTTCTTTGTTGAGTTGGTTGAGTTCTTTGTATACTCTGAATACTAGTGCCCTGTTGGATGTATACTTTACACATATTTTTTCCCATTCTACAGGTTGTCTGTTCACTTTGTTTATTATTTCCTGTGCTGTGCAGAAGCTTTTTAGTTGAAGTCTCATTTGTCTATTTCAGTTTTTGTTGCCTGTGCCTTTGAGATCTTAGTCATAAATTATTGGCCTAAACCGAGGCCCAAAAGAGTTTTCCCTAGGTTTTGTTCTAGAATATTTGTTTCAGCCTTACATTTAAATCTTTAATCCATCTTGAGTTGATTTTTGTGTATGGTAAGACACAGGTATCCAGTTACATTCCCGTGCTTACGAAAATCAAATTTTCCCAGCACCATTTGCTGAAAGTGTTCTCTCTCCAGTGTATGTTCTTTTTGACATTTTCAAAGATAAATTGGCTGTAAATATATGGCTTTTTGTTTTGGGTTATCTATCCTGTCCCATTGATCCATGTTACTATTTTAATAAGAGTACCATGCTGTTTAGGTTACTATAGCCTTCTAGCATAATTTTAAGTAAGGTAAAGTGATGTCTCCAGCTTTATTCTTTTTGCTAGAACTGCTTTTGCTATTCAGATTTTTTGGGGGGTTTCATATGAAATTTGGGATTCTTTTTGCTAATTCTGTTAAAAATGACATTGTCATTTTGATAGGGATTGCATTGATCTGCAGACTTATAGGCAGTATGGTAATTTTAATGCTATTAGTTCTTCAGATCTTTGAGCATGGAATATTTTTCTATTGGTGTCATCTTCAATTTCTTTCATCAGTGTTTTGTAGGGTTTTTTTTTTTGTAGAGATCATTTGCCTCTTTTTAAAATGTATTCCTAGGTACTTTTTTGTAGCTGTTGGAAATGGGATTGCCTTATTGGTTTTTTTCTCGGCTAGATCATTATTTATGTATAGAAAAGTCACTGATTTTTGTATGTTGATTTTGCATCCTGCAATTTTACTAAATTCATTTATAACATGTAAGAGTTTTTGAGGTAGAATCTTTAGTTTTGCCTAGATATGCGATCATGTCATCAGAAAACAGGGATCATTTAACTTCCTCTTTTCCAATTTGGCTGCCTTTTATTTCTTTCCCTTGCCTGATTGCTCTGTCTAGGGCTTCCAGTACTATGCTGAATAGCAGTGTTGAGAGTAGGCATCCTTCTCTTGTTCCAGTTCCAGATGAAATGTTTCAACTTTTCCCCATTCAGTATGATGTTGGCTATGGGTTTGTCATATATGGCCATTATTATTATTTTGAAGTATGTTCCTTCTATGCCTATTTCATTAACAGTTTTTTTATCAGGAAGGGATGCCGAATTTTATTGAATGCTTTTTTTGACTCTATTGAGATGATTATAGGGATTTTGTCCTTAATTATATTTATGTGATATATCACATTTATTGATTTGCATAGGTTGAACCATCCTTGCATCCCTGGTATAAAGCCCATTTTTAAAATGGTGTTTCATCTTAATGATGTGCTGTCGGATTCAGTTTGCTATTATTTTGTTGATAAATTGTGTGTCTGTGTTAATCAGTGATATTGGTCTGCAGTTTAATCTTTTTTCTTGTGTTCTTATCTGGTTTTGCTGTCAGGGTGATACAGGTAGTATTCAGCTGTTAATCCATATAGTCTTTGGCTTTTCTTTGGTGGGATATGTTTTATTGGAGATTCATTCTTCCTAGTAGTTATTGGTCTGTTCAGGCTTTTTATCCTTCATTCTTGGAAGGTTGTGTGTATCCAGAAATGTATCCATTTCATCTAGATTTTCTAGTTTGTGAGTATATAGATAGTATTTCATAATAGTCTCTAATGACCTATTTTATTTCTGTGTTATCAGTTGTAATGTCTTCTTTTTCATATCAGACTTTATTTATTTGGATCTTCTCTCTTCTTTTCATGGCCATTCTAGATAGTGGTTTATCAATTTTATCTTTTTGAAGACCCAACATTCATATCATTGATCTTCTCTTTTTTGTGTTTGTTTGTTTGTTTTTGTCTCTCATTTGGTTCTGCTTTGATCTTCGTTATTTCTTCTGCTTATTTTGGTTTTGATTTGTTCTTGCTTTTCTCATTCTTTGTGATGTGATATTAGGTTGTTGATTTGATATATTTCTATATTTTTATGTAGACATTTAATGCTATAAACTTTCATCTTACAATATTATAGCACTGCCTTTTCTATATCCCACAGGTTTTGTTATCTTGGGTTTCCATATTCGTTTGTTTCAAAAAAGTTTTAATTTTTTTCTTCATTTCTTCTTGGTCAAATGACCATTCAGGAACACTTTGTTTAATTTCTATGATTTGTATAGTTCCTCTTGGTATTTTTATTTTATTTTTATTTTACTGTGGTCTGAAAAGATAGTTGATATTATTTTAGTACTTTAAAATTTGTTGAGATGTGTCTTGTGGCCTAACATGTGATCTATCTTGGAGAATGTTCTGTGTGTTAATGAAAAAAATGTATATTCTGCAGGTGTTGGGTAGAATGTCCTGTATGTGTCTGTTAGGTCCATTTGGTCAAAAGTCTGATTTAAGTCCAATGTTTCTTAATTTTCTGTCTGGGTGACCTGTCTAATGCTGAAAATAAAGTGTTGAAGTCCCCAGTATTATTGTATTGCTGTGTATATCTCTCCTTATGTCTAGTAATATTTGTTTTATGAATCTGGGTGGTCCAGTGTTGGATATGTTTAGAATTGTTATATCCTCTTGCTGAACTGATCCATTTATCACTTATGATGACGTTCTTTGTCTTTCTTTTTTACTGTTTTTCATTCGAAGTCTGTTTTAATCTAAGAAAGTATAACTATTTCTGGTCACTTTTGGTTTCTGTTTGTGTTGAATATTTTATCCACTTCTTTATTTTCAGTCTATATGTGTCTTTATGGGTAAGGCAAGTTTCTTTTAGGCAGCATTTTTTAAATTCATTCTGCTGATCTGTATCTTTTATGCAAAGGACATAATCCATTTACATTCAAGGTTAAAATTGATGTGTAAGGCTTTGTTCCCACCATATTGTTGTTTTCAAATACTTGTTTTTTAAATTTTTCTCTGTCTTTTTGTCTTGGTGATTTGATGAAATTCTGTCACGTTGCCATTTGATTCCTTTCTCTTCTTCCTTTGGTTGTTTTATAAGACATGTGAGTTTTATGTTTCCATTTATTTCCATGATAGTGACTACTGAATTTTCATTTCTGTGTTTAATATTCCTTTCAGCATTTGCTGTAGGGCTGATCCAGTGGTGACAGATTCCCTCAGCTGTTGCTTGTCTGGGAATGTCTTTATTACTCTCTCATTTATGAAGTCTATTCTGCAAAGACGTAAACATTTTTGCTGACTTTTTTTTCTTCCAGCACTTTGTAAATACCATCTTACTCTCTTCTGGCTCATAAGGTTTCTGCTTTAAAGTCCACTGTTGGTCTGATGGGGTTTCCTTTATAGGTGATTACATGCTTTTATCTTGCTAATTTTAAAATTCTTTCTTTCACATTGGCTTTAGACATTCTGAATATAATACTTTTTGCAATATATTTGCCTTAGGGGATCACTTGGTCTCCTATAGCTTCATGTCTAACTCTAGCTAGACTTGGGACATTTTTATCCATTATTAACCTAACTATATTTTCTAAAGTTTTAATTTTTCTTCTCCCTTGGGAATACAGATAATTTGCAAGCTTGGCCATTTTATGTAGTTTCAAACATCTTAAAAGCTTTGTTTATTATTTTTATTCTATTTTTTTTAAATGTTGTCTAACTGCATTATTTCAAAAGGCCTGTCTTCAAGCTCTGAGATTCCTCTGCTTGATTCAGTCTGTTTTTGAAGCTGAATACATTGAAGTTTTTAATACATTAAAAAAATGTATTTTGTATTTTCTTCAATTAATTTTTGTTTCCAGAATTTCTGCTTGTTTTTTTTTAAGATCTATCTCCTTGGTAAATTTCTCATTTATATCCTGAATTTTATGTCTGATTTCTTTATATTTGTTTTCAGATTTTGGTATCTATTGCTAGGCAATTATTGTGTTTCTTTGGTGGTGTGTTTCTTTCCTTGCTTTTTCTTTTTCTTTTTCTTTTTTTTTTTTTTTTTTTTTTTTT
>NW_026652282.1:50750179-50768524 GCF_009828535.3 Hylobates moloch | reverse complement strand
GGCTGGTCTCGAACTCCCGACCTCAGGTGATCCGCCCGCCTTGGCCTCCCAAAGTGCTGGGATTACAGACATGAGCCACCGCACCCGGCGTTTTCCTTGCTTTTTCGTGTTTTTTTCTGTGGCCTTCCATTGATATCTATGTATTTGTTGTAGCAGTTGCTTATTCCAATTTTTTGAAATTGCTTTTGTAGAGAAAAATTATTTCCTGAATATTTATGTATGTTGTTGGTTGGGTAGGATACTTTGGCTTTGATTTGGGGTGCCTGAAGTAGTGTGATCTTTGTATGACTTCAGAAGTACACAGTATAAGTGGTATCTGTGATTTTCTCAGTGGCTTGGGGTACAATTATTAGTTGAGTTTGTGGTGAAGTTTTGCTGGCGACTTGGTTGACAACTGAGCCAGTTTCTGGGCTTCAGTAGTGGCTGCAGTGGTGTGAGTGTGCCTGTTTTTAGTCCCCAGAGCAGCTTACACTTGCTCCGGTGTTAGTAGGTCCTGGAGGGCTGATTTTTGGGCCTCCAGGTGGCTTGCTCAGAAGCTAGTAGTGAGGACAGTGAGCCAAGTGTGTGGGCAGGTTTTCAGGCCCCTAGGCATCAGGTGTGATGTGGCTGATGGCAGTATTGGTGGTGGAGCAACCCACTGCAACCCAAGCAGTCCATGTTGGTATTGCTGGTAGTGCAATAGGTTGGGCATACGAGTCCCTAGTACCACAACTGCCTGTAGCAAGGCAGTGCATATTGTTCTATGTGTGCTTAGGAGAGCTTGTTTTCTCCTCTTTCTCCCTTGGCTGGGTGGCAGCTCTAGCTGCATTACCTCAAATGTGACCTGAGGATGGGGTGCAACCTAGCATTAAACTCTCAAAATGGCACCTTGGGCCTACAGCAAGGGAGAGTGGTGCCCCTGTTATGCAGACAGCGTGGGCAAGAAGCTGTGGGGACTGTGGTTCCCTTGCATTTCAGCCTCACAGCAGCCTGTTGCAGGGCAATAGGTATTGTCCTAGACATGAATAGGAAAGCCTGGTGTCACTTTTCCTCCTTGGCTGGTAAGTGGCTCTAACGGTGCCAGCTAGAATTCACCATGAGGGCAGGGTGCAGCCCAGCATTAAACTTTCAAAATGTTGCCTTGGGCCTGGGACAAGAGAAGGAGGAGTGCCCCCCACTGCCCCCTGCCGCCCCGCCTTCAGGCAACCAGCATGGGCAAGAAACTTTGGGGAGTGTGGTTCACTCATGTCTCAGTCTCACAGAATCCCATTGCAGGGTAGTGGCTATTGTCTTAGATATATAAGTAGAAGAGCTGATTTTTCTTAACCTTCTTTGGCCCGATGGCAGTTGCAGCCACATCAGCCTGAACTCAGCATGAGGACAGGGCACCTCTCAGGCTAGCAGCATGGCCAAGAAGCTGTGGGAAGTGCAGTCTTCTCATGTCTCAGTCTCAACAGCAGCCCACAGCAGAGCAGTAGAGAGCCTCCCAGGGGTGCTTGAGAGCACTTGCTCTTCCCTTTTCCCCCTTGGAGCAACACAGCAGCAGTAACTGTGTCTGTAGATCCCCAGCATTAGGGCTCCCAAAATGACACCCAGCTGATTCTATTTAGGTTTAGATACCTGTGGGATTCCATATTGGTTCCCTTTCTGGAGTAATGTCTGTGTCCAGTTTTCAGGCAGCTCTGTATGTCGGGCCTGAGGCCCTAGTAGGTCAGAGGTTTCTCCTATAACCAACATTGTAAAAGCCCATTACAAAGTGTGGAGCCCTGAGTGTTTCTCTCTTACTGTTTTCCATGTCCAAGAGCCTCTCCCATCTCTCAGCTAGTTCCCAGCCAGGCGAGCTGCTTCGAACCCTCTCCTTCTTGTGCTTGCTTTCACTTCTTCAGTGAATCCTAGCATTCTCTGCTAAACGATCTGTTCAAAATGTGAATATCCACTTAACTATTCTAATTCCTCTCTGTGGAGGAAGCACAGACTACCATCTCATCAGATATTTTGATCCCTAACATTTTAAAGATTTTTCTATATATAAGATTGTGTTCTGTGTAAAAATGGACTATTTGAATTCCTCTTTTTCAATTTAGATGCCTTCTATTTCCTTGTCTTGCCTTATTGTTCTAGATAAGACTTCCAGTACCATAGTGAGTTAGAGTGGTGAACGTGGGCTTCTAGGTCTTGTCCCAGTTCTTAGAGGAAAGGGTTCATCTTTTCCCCATGCAGTATCATGTTAGCTCTGTGCAGGTTGTAGAAAACCTTAATTATGTTGAGTTACCTTCTTTCTCTGTTTAATTTCTGAGAGTTTTCATCATGAAGAGATGTTGAATTTTATCAAATGTTTTTGCTGCATCTACTGAGATGATTATATGGTTTTAGTATTTCATTGTATTCATGTTATATATCACATTTACTGATTTGCATATGTGAAACCATCCTTGTATTACTGGAATAACTACCAACAGATCAGGATGTTTCTTTTTATGTGCTGTTAGATTCAGTTTGATAGTATTTTGTTGAGGATTTTTGCATCTATATTTATCAGGAATATTGACCTATACTTTTTTTTTAGTTATGTCTTTGTGGTGATTTGAGTATCAGGATAATACTGGCTTCATAGAATGAGTTAGAAAGAGTTACCTTCTCTTAATTTTTTTTTGGAATAGTTTGAGAAGAATTGGTGTTAATTCTTTATATCAGGCAGACAGCATGGGCAAGAAGAGAACTCAGCAGTAAAGATATCTGACCCTAGGCTTTTCTCTGTCAAGGGACATTTTATTGTTGATTCAATTGCTCTCCTCAGGTTTTCTATTTCTTTGTGACCCAGTATTGGTAGGTTGTATGTGTCTAGGAATTTATCGATTTTCTGTAGGTTTTCTAATTTTTTAGTGTATAGTTGATATGGTTTGGCTGTGTCCTCACCCAAAATTTCATCTTGAATTGTAATAATCCCCATATGTCAAAGGCGGGACCAGGTGGAGATAATTGAATCATGGGGGTGGTTTCCCCTATCCTTTTCTCATGATAGTGAGTTAGTTCTCACAAGATCTGATGGTTTTATAAGGGGCTTCCCCCTTTGCTGGGCACTCATTCTTCCCCTTCCTACCACATAAGAAGGATGTGTTTGCTTCTCCTTTGGCCATGATTGTAAGTTTTCTGAGGCCTCCCCAGCTCTGTGAAACTGTGAGTCAATTAAACTCTTTCCTTTATAAATTACCCAGTCTCAGGCAGTTTTTTTATAGCAGTGTGAGGATGGACTAATACAGTAAATTGGTACCAGTAGATTGGGGTGTCACTACAAGGCTACCCAAAAATGTGCAAGCTACTTTGGACCTGTGTAACAGGCAGAAGTTGGAACAGTTTTTAGGACTCAGAAGAAGACAGGAAAATGTGAGAAAGTGTGGAACTTCCTAGAGACTTGGCGGGCTCAGAAGACAGAAAGATGTGGGAAAGTTTGGAATTTCCTAGGGATTTGTTGAATGGCTTTGACCAAAATGCTGATAGTGATATAGACAATGAAGTTCAGGCTGAGGTGGTCTCAGATGGAGATGAGAAACTTTTTGGGAACTGGAATAAAGGTGACTCTTGCTATGTTTTAGCAAAGAGACTAGAAGCATTTTTCCCCTGCCCTAGAGATCTTGAACTTGAGAGAGATGATTTAGGGTATCTGGCAGAAGAAATTTCTAAACAGCAAAGCATTCAAGATGTGACTTGGCTGCTGTTAAAATCATTCAGTTTTATATATTCACAAAGATATTGTTTGGAATTGGAACTTATGTTAAAAGGGAAGCAGATCATAAAAGTTCAGAAAATTTGCAGCCTGATGATGTGATAGAAAAGAGAAACCCATTTTCTGGGGAGTAATTCAAGCTGGCTGCAGAAATTTGCATAAGTAATGAAGAGCCAAGGGTAAATCTCCAAGACAATGGGGAAATGGTCTCCAGGGCATGTCAGAGGTCTTCATGGCAGCCCCTCCCATCACAGGCCCAGAGGCCTAGACTCCTAGTCTTGCTGCTTTGTGCAGTCTCAAGGTTTGGTGCCCTGTGTCCCAGCCATGGCTAAAAGGGGCCAAGGTACAGCTCAGGCCATGGCTTCAGAGGGTACAAGCCCCAAGCCTTGACAGCTTTCACATCATGTTGAGCCTGTGGGTAGACAGAAGTCAATAATTGAGGTTTCAGAACCTCCCCCTAGATGTCAGAGGATGTATGGGAATGCCTCGATGTCCAGGCAGAAGTGTGATGCAGGGGCAGAGCCCTCATGAAAAACCTCTGCTAAGGTAGTGTGGAAGGGAAATGTGGGGTTGGAGCCCCCACACAGAATCTCCACTGGAGCACTGCCTAATGGAGCTATGAGAAGAGGGCCACCATCCTCCAGACTCCAGAATGGTAGAGCCACTGACAGCTTGCACAGTGCACCTGGAAAAGCCACAGACACTCAAAACCAGTCCCGAGTGGGGCTGTGCCCTGCAAAGCAACAGGGATGGAGCTGCCCAAGACCATGGGAGCCCACTTCTTGCATCAGCATGACCTGGATGTGAGACGTGGAATCAAAGGAGATTATTTTGAAACTTTAAGGTTTAATGATTGCATGGGGGCTCTAACCCCTTTGTTTTGGCCAGTTTCTCCCATTTGGAACAGATGTATTTACCCAATGCCTGTGCCCATTTTATCTAGGAAGTCACCAACTTGCTTTTGATTTTACAGGCTCATAGGTGGAATGGACTTGCCTTGTCTCAGATGAGACTTTGGACTTGGACTTTTGAGTTAATACTGGAATGAGTTAATATTTTGGGGGACTGTTGGAAGGGTGTGATTGTGTTTTGAATTGTGAGGACATGAGATTTGGGAGGGCCCAGTGGTACAATATTATGGTTTGGCTGTGTCCCCACCCAGAATTTCATCTTGAATTGCAATAATCCCCATGTGTCAAGAGATGACCATGTGGAGATCATTGAATCATGGGGGTGGTTCTCCCCATCCTGTTCTTATGATAGTGAGTTAGTTCTCATGAGATCTGATGGTTTTATAAGAGGCTTCCCCCTTTGGTGGGCACTCATTCTTCCCCATTCTACTGCCATGAGAAGAAGGACATATTTGCTTCTCCTTCTGCCATGATTGTTAATTTCCTGAGGCCTCTGCTGAACGGTGAGTCAATTAAACATCTTTTCATTGTAAATTACTCATTCTCAGGCAATTCTTTATAGCAGTATGAAGATGGACTAGTACAATAGTTTGAATTGTCTCTAATGACCTATTATATTTCCATACTATTAGTTGTCATGTCTTTGTTTTATTTTTCATTTCTAATTTTATTTGAGTTTTCTTTTATTATTGGTTATTAGAGTTAGGAGTTCATAATTTTTTTTATTTTTTTGAAGAACCCACTTTTTAATTCTTCTACCCTTTACATTGTTTATTTAGTCTTTATTTTGTTTTCTTCTGTTCTGATATTTCTACCTTCTACTAATTTTAGGTTTGGTTTATTATTTTCATTCCTTGAGCTTCATTATTAGGTTGAATACTTGAAGTCTTTCCACATTTTGGATGTAGGTATATACTCCTATAAACTTTCCTCTTCATACTTCTTTTCTGTGTCACATATTTTTTGTTGTGTTTTTACATTAATTTGTTTCAAGATTGTTTTTTCTTAATTTCTTTATTTACCCAATGATTGTTTGGGAGCACTTTATTTTTAAATTTCTGTAGTTTCCAAATTTTTTTCTTTTTGACTTTTTATTTCAATGTGTTCTGAGAAGATACTTGATATGATTTTTATTTTTAACACTTTGTTGAAACTTGCTTTGTGGCCTCACATATATTCTGTCCTGGAGAGTGTTCAATGAGCTAATGAGAAGAATGTGTATTTTGTATTTGTTGTATGAAATGTTCTGTAAATGTTTGTTATGTTCATTTTGTCTATAGTGCTGATTAATCCTAGTGAGTCTCTGCTATTTATTTTCTGTCTAGATAATCTTTCCAATGATATGTCAGGTGTTAAAGTCCCCAACTATTATTGTATTGGGATGTATGTCTTTCTTTAGCTCTAATTATATTTGCTTTATATATCTAGGTATTTCAGTGTTGGGTGTATACATATTTACAATTGTTATATTATCTTGCTGAGTTGATCCTTTTATCATTGTATGATAATTTTCTTTGCGTCTTTTTATATTTTTTGACTTAACATTTATTTTGTTTGATAGAAGTATAGCTACCTCTGCACAATTGTGGTTACCATTTGCATGGAATATTCTTTTTTTCATCCTTTCACTTTCAGTCCATATGTGTCTTTACAGGTGAAGTGAGTTTCTTGTAGGCAACATGTATTTGAGTCTTTTTTTTTTTCAATCCATTCAGTCAGTTTATGAGTTTTAATTGGGGCATTTAAACTGTTTACATTCAAGGCTATTATTGATAGGCGATGTCTTACTACTGCAATTTTACTAATGGTTTTCAAATTGTTTTGTATATCTGTGGTTTTCTCCCTCTTTTATTGTTTATGTTACAATGTAGTAGATTTTGTAATGATAACATTTGTCTCCATTTTATTTCTCATTTGTGTGTCTGCTCTACAAGTAAGTTTTACACATTTATGTGTCTTCATGATGATAGATACCATACTTTTGCGTAGAGATGTAGAACTTCCTTAACTATTTCCTCTTGGACTGGTCTGGGGGTGATCATTTTTCAAAGCTTTTGCCTGTCTGGGAAATAATTTATTCCTTCATCATTTCTGGAAGGATAGCAAGGCTGGGTATAGTGTTATTGGTTGGTAAGTTTTCTTCTTTTGGTCCTTTGAATATATCATTCCATTCTCTTTTAGCCTTGATATACTTGGATATTTGACCCCACTCAAATCTGATGTTGAAATATATTCCCCAATATTGGAGGTAGGGCCTGGTGGGAGGTGATTGGGTCTTGGTGGCAGATCCCTCATGAATGACTTAGTGCTGTCCTCTTAATAGTGAGTGAGTTTGCATGAAATCTTGTATTTAGAAGTATCTGGCACCTACCCACTTCCTCTTGCTCCTGCTTTTGCCATGTAATGTGCCTTCTCCTGATTCACCTTCTGCCATGAATAAAAGCTTCCTGAGGCCTCCCTAGAAGCCAAACAGATGCTGGTGCCATGCTTTCTGTATAGCCTGCAGAACCATGAGCAAATTAAACTTCTATTATTTATATATTACCCAGTGTCAAGCATTTTTTATAGCAATGCAAGAATGGCCTAACAGTTAGAATGGAGATCATTAAAAAGTCAGGAAACAACAGGTGCTGGAGAGAATGTGGAGAAATAGGAACACTTTTACACTGTTGGTGGGACTGTAAACTAGTTCAACCATTGTGGAAGTCAGTGTGGCGATTCCTCAGGGATCTAGAACTAGAAATAACATTTGACCCAGCCATCCCATTACTGGGTATATACCCAAAGGACTATAAATCATGCTGCTATAAAGACACATGCACACGTATGTTTATTGCGGCACTATTCACAATAGCAAAGAGTTGGAACCAACCCAAATGTCCAACAACGATAGACTGGATTAAGAAAATGTGGCACATATACACCATGGAATACTATGCAGCCATAAAAAAGGATGAGCTCATGTCCTTTGTAGGGACATGGATGAAACTGGAAACCATCGTTCTCAGTAAACTATCGCAAGGACAAAAAACCAAACACTGCATGTTCCACTCATAGGTGGGAATTGAACAATGAGAACACATGGACACAGGAAGGGGAACATCACACTCTGGGGACTGTTGTGGGGTGGTGGGAGGGGGGAGGGACAGCATTAGGAAATATATCTAATGCTAAATGACGAGTTAATGGGTGCAGCACACCAACATGGCACATGGATACATATGTAACAAACCTGCACATTGTGCACATGTACCCTAAAACTTAAAGTATAATAATAATAATTAAAAAAAAAAAAAGAATGGCCTAACACAGAAAATTGGTACTAAGGGGTGAAGCATTACTATAGAGAGACTTGAAAATATGGAAGCAGCTTTAGAATTAGGTGACAGGCAGATATTGGATGAGTTTGGGAGCCTTAGAAGAAGACAGAAAGATGAGGGAAAGTTTGGAACTTCTTAGAAATGACCAAATGCTGATAGTGAAATGGACAGTGAAGTCTAGGCTGCCAAGGTCTTAGATGGAAATGAGGAACTTATTGGGAACTGGAGCAAAGGTCACCCATATTATGCCTTAGTCAAGGGCTTGGCTGCACTGTGTTCATGCTCTAGGAATATTTGGAAGATTGAACTTGAGTATGATGACAGAGTATCTGGCAGAAGAAATTTCAAAGCAGCAAAGCATTGAAGATGTGGCCTGGCTGCGTCTAACAGCATATTCTCACTTGTGGGAGCAAATAAATTACTTAAAGTTGGAATTTATATTTAAACAGGAAGCAGAGCATACAACTTTAGACAATTTGCAGGCAAGTCATATAGCAAAGAAAGAAAAAGGGTTTTTTGGAAGAGGAATTTAAGCAGGCTATGAAACAACCACTTGCTATAGATATTTGCATAACTAAAAGGGAACCAAGTGCTAATATCCAAAAAGATTTTGAAGGAATTTCAGAGACCTTTATGGCAGCTCCTCCCATCACCATCCCAGAGGCCTAGGAGCAATAATGGTTTCATAGGCCAGACCCAGGGCTCTACTGCCCTGCACAGCTTCAGGACACTGCTTTCCATATTTTATCTACTTCAGCTCAAGCCAGGGATCAAAGGGGCCCAGGTACAGTTTGAACTGCCACTTTGGAGAATGCAAGTCTTAAGTCTTGGTATCTTCCATGTGGTATTACACCAGTGGGCATGCAGAGTACAACAGTGAAGGCTTGACAGCCTCTACCTTGATTTCAGAGGATGTATGAGAAAGCCTGGGTGCCCAGGCAGAAGCCTGCTTCCAGGGCACAGCCCTCACAGCAAGTCTCTGTGAGGATAGTGCCAAGAGAGAATATGTGGTTGGATACCCCACACCTAGTGGAGCTGTGGGAAGGGGCCTGCCACACACCAGCCCCTGGAATGGTAGATCCACTGGCAGCTTGCAAACTTAATGTGGAAAAGCCACATGGGCAGAGCTGCCCAAGACCTTGGGAGCCCACTCCCTTGTACCAGTGTGCCCTGGATGCAAGATATGGAGTCAAAGGAGACTATTCTGGAGATTTAAGATTTAATGACTCTCCTTCTTGGTTTCAGACATACATGGGGCCCATTGCCCCTTTCTTTTGGCTGTTTCTCTCTTTGGAATGGGAATGTTTACCTAATGCCTCCATCTCCATTGCAACTTGGAAGTAAATAACTTTTTTTTTTTTTTTACAAGCTCATAAGTGAAAGGAGATGAGTCTCAGATGAGACTTTGGACTTGGACCTGGACCATTTAAGTTAATGTTAGAATGAGCTAAGACTTTGGGGAACTATTTGGAAGGCATGATTGTATTTTTCAATGGGAGAGAAACGTGATATTTGAAGGGCCAGGGGCAGAATAATATAGTTGAATATTTGTTCTTACCCAAATCTCATGTTGAAATGTTATCCCCAGTGTTGGACTTAGGGTTTGGTGGGAGGTGATTGGATTATGGGAGCAGATCCCTTATGAATGTCTTAGTTCTTATAATAGTGAGTGAGTTATCATCAGAAATGTTATTTAACAGTGTAACACCTCCCCGCATCTTGCTACTGCTCTTGCCATGTGATGTGCCCTATCCTGCTTCACCTTTTGCCATGAGTAAAAACTCCCTGAGGCCTCTCAAGAAGCTGAGCAGATACCAGTCCATGCTTTCTGTACAGCCTGCAGAACTGTAAGCCAATTAAACTTCTTTTCTTTATAAATTACACAGTCTCTTGTATTTCTTTATAGTGGTGCAATAATGGCCTAACACAGGCCTATTGGGTTTCTGATGATAAATTCACTCTTTGTCTGATGGGGATTTCCTTACATGTTACTTGACACTTTTTTCTTGCTGCTTTTAGGAGTGTTTTTTACTTTTGATAGTTTATCTATAATGCACCTTGGAGAAAACTTTTTAGGTTGAATATATTTGGGTATTGTTGAGCTTCCTATATCTGGATGTCTGCATCTCTTGCAAGAGTTGGGAAGTTTTCAGATATTATTTTGTTAAATAGTTTTTCTATGCCTTTGCTCATCTATTCTCTTTCTAGAACTCAGAAAATGAATATTTCACCACTTTATTGTATCTCATATGTCACATTGGCTTTTTTTCTTCTTTTTAAAAATTGTCTGACAGGGTTGTTTCAAAAGATCTGTCTTCTCATTTTCAAAAATTATTTCTTCAGTTCTTGTCTTTTGTTGAAGCTCTTGATTGTACTTTTATTTCATTCATGGAATTCTTTAGTAACAGGGATTCTGTTTTTTATGGAATTTATCTATCTTTGGCATTTTTTATTCAGATCAGGAATTTTTTTATTATGTCTTTGTATTGTTCATGTGTATTCTCTTTTATCTAACTGAACTGTTTGAAGACTATTATTTTGAATTATTTTTGAGGAATTTCATAGATTGTCTTTTATTTGAAACCTATTACTGGAAAATTATTGTGTTGCTTTGCAGGTGTCATGTTTTCTTGCTTTTTTATGTTTTTTTTTGTCTTTATGTCAATGTCTGCACTACTGGTATTAGTTGTTTGTTTCAATCTTATGAATTATCTTTTTTTTAAAGATTATCTATAGTCTTAGTTGGGTAGCATTCTTTGGCTCTGATTTTGGATGAGCACAGAATCGTAGTTTTCATATGATTTCTTTGGGCTGAGATGTGGTTGTTAGTGGAGACTATGGCAAAGCTTTGTTTGGTATCGTCATGCCAAGCAGGATGGTTCTGGGTCACTAGTAGTGGTGATAACAAGCCAGGCATGCCAATCCTCAATCCCTAGGGCTGTGTATGTGGGGTACCATCAATGGTGGTGATGTGTGTAGATGAGCCTGTCCTTAGTATCCAGGATGGGATGTAGGGTGTGGTGAGTCATTTCCCAGGTCACTAGACACTGTGTGGGGGCACGAGTTTCTGTACCAGCTGTGGTAGGTGGAGAGGGCCTGCCCTCAGGCCCCTCAACGGAGGGTACCAATAGACAGATGGGTTAGCCCCCAGCCCCTGGATAATGTATGTGGGCATTATTAGTGGCAGTGGCAGGAGGGAAGAGCCCGTCTGTGTGTGTGCTGAATGTGACAGGCAGAGCATGTACTTCTGTAGTCCTTCAGACAACATGCTCATGTGCCAGAGGCAGTAGCAATGAATGGGGCAGGCTTGTTCTTAGCCCCATGATGACATGCGTGAGTGCCAGTGGTGGTCAGTGATGTAGGCCTTTCTTCAGGCCTCAGTAAGTGCATCAGTGGGCCAGTCCTCAGGTTCCCTGAATTTGCATGCAGGTGTATAGTGGCCCAGCTGCTGGAAGGGATAGGATTGCTGTCATTAGCAGTAACCGCCCACGGGCAGCTGTAAGGCTATGGGAAGTGCAAGTTTGGGATCCCTTTGTCCTGTGGGCAGATTTTCTAGTGCATTACACTGCCTGTTATCTGGAATGTTGGACACTGTGTGGGCTAGACTGCTGAGAAACCATCCTCACCACTGGGTCCAGCTGATGTGTTGCTGTAGACCTCCCTTTGAACATAGGGGAATATCAACAGGGCTCCAGGGATGTGGAGATGCAGGGGATGTTGGGTTCCAGGGCAGGATGTAGTCTAGCATGGGGCTGGGCTCTCATAATTGTACTGTGTTTCAGCTACTTGAATCTCAGTGTGTTTGTGGAACCCAACATGAACTCTTTCTGGACAAGTGCCATCATATGTACACCAGGCACCTTCCTATATGGTCCTCAGGGCCCATGTAGGCCAAGTTTTTCTTCTGTGGCTATGATTGTAGAAGTCCACATTGAGAATGTGGACCACTGAGTATCCCTCTCTTTTCCTTGCAAAAGGAAGTTCTTCCTGGCTATGAGTCAATCCCAGCCAGGTCAGCTACTTTGCTTTCTTCTGCTTTTATACCTCATAGGTTACCTGTCACTTCTATATGGAATTCTGGTGTTCCAAAGCTCTAATCAACATGTGGTTATCTACTTGCGTTTGGGTCCATCTTTGTGGAAAAAGTGAGCCCTGACACCTCCAGCCAGCCATCTTGGAGCCTGCTTTTTAAAATTGATACATAGTAATTGCACATATTTTCAGAGTACATGTGATACTTTGATACATCCATACACTATGTAATGATCAAATAAGGGCAATTGGGGTACCTATCACCTCAAACAATTATCATTCTTTTATGTGGAGAACATTTCAAAGCTTCACTTCTAGCCATTTTGAAATATGCAATACATTATTGTTAGGTATAGTTGCCCTACTGTGCTATTGAACAATATAACTTATTCCTTCTACTTACCTGAATTTTTTACCCATTAACCAACCATTCTTTATTCCTCCTCACCCACTACCCTTCCCCACCTCTGACATTCACCATTCTACTCTTTACTTCCATTAGATCAGTTTTTTCGCTCCCACATATGAGTGAAAACGTGATATTTGTATTGCTGTGCTTGGCTGGTTTTGGTTAACATAGTATACTCCAGTTCCATCTGTGTTCCTGCAAATGACTGGATTTTATTTTTTATAGATGAATAATAATCCATTGTATACATATGCCATATTTTTAAATCTATTTTACTGTTGATGGACACTGAGGTTGATTCTATATCTAGGCTGTTGTGACTAGGGCTGCAAATAAACATTTGTGTGCAAATGTCTCTTTGCTAGACTAAATTTCTTGCTTTTGGATATATACCCAGCAGTAGAATTTATGGATTGTATGGCAGTTTTAATTTTTTTAAGGAAACTCCATACTGTTTTTCATAGTGACTGTGCTAATTTACATCCCTACCAACAGTGTAGGTGCGTTCCCCTTTCTCTGCATCCTTGCCAGCATCTCTTATTTGCTATCTTTTTAATAGTATCACTTTAACTGGGGTAGATGATATTGATTTTGTTTTTTATTTTCATTTTCCTCATAATTAGTAATATCAAACAGGTTTTATATACCTGTTGGCTGTTTGTCTTTTACTTTAACTGATACATAACAATTGTACATATTTATGTGGTACATGTGATTTACTGATGCATACATATGATGTGTAATTATTAAATCAGGGTAATTAGAATATTTATTATGTCAAATGTATCTCTTCTTGGTTGGGGATATTTCAAATCTTTTGTAGCTATTTGGAAATATACAATAAATTATTGTTAACTATAATCATCTTACTGTGCTATCTAACACTAGCAGTTATTCCTTCTACCAAGATGTATTTTCATACCCATTAATCAGCCTCTCAATATTAACCCCCTTCCATTCCCAACCCATAGTATCTATCTTTCTACCTTCATGAGATTTACATATTTGGCTCCCAAATATGAGTAAGAACATGCAATATTTGTCTTTCTGTGACAAGCTTATTCAATTAGCATAATGGCGTCCTGTTCCAACCATGCTGCTGCAAATGACAGGATTTTACTTTTTATGGTTGAATAGTATTCCTCTGTGTATGTGTAGCACATGTTCTTTACCAATTCATTGATAGATGGACACTTACATTGATTCCGTATTTTGGCTATTTTAAATAGTGCTGCAATACACATGGCCATGCAAATTTATTTTTTATTTTTTAACTTTTATTTTAGATACAAGGGGTACATGTGCAGATTTGTCCCATGGAAATACTGTGTGATGGTGGATGCTGAGGTTTGGAGTATACATCCCATCACCCTGGTAGTGAGAATAGTACCCAATAAGTAGTTTTTTAACAGACCTCCTCCCTCCACTGTCCAGTTGTCCACAGTGACTATTGTTCCCATATTTATGTCCATGTGTGCTCAATGCTTACCTCCCATTTGTAAGTGAGAACATGCAGCATTTGGTTTTCTGTTCTTCTGTTAATTTGCTTAAGATTATGGCCTCCAGCTCCATCCATGTTACTAGAAAGTACATGATTTCATTCTTTTTTATGGCTGCATAGTGCTCCATAGTGTATATGTCGCATATTTTCTTTATCTAATCTACCACTTATGGGCACCTGGGTTGATTCCATGTTTTTGCTATTGTGCCTAGTGCAGCTATGAACATATGAGCCCCTGTGTTTTTTTGGTAGAATGATTTATTTTCTTCTGAGTATACACATGTTAATAGGATTGCTGGGTTGAATGGCAGCTCTGTTTTAGGCTTTTTGAGAAATCTCCAAACTACTTTTCACAGTGGCTGAACTAATTTACATTTCCACTATCCCTTTTCTCTGAAGCTTCTCCAGAATCTGTGGGTTTTTTGAATTTTTAATAATAGTCATTCTGACTGGTGTTGTATGGTACCTCATTGTAGTATTGATTTGCATTTCTCTGATGATTAGTGATGCTGAGCATTTTTTAATGTTTGTTGGCCATTTTATGTCTTCTTTTGAGAGCTGTCCATTATATAATTTGCCCACTTTTTCATGGGGTTATTTGGTTTTTGCTTGCTGATTTAAGTTTCATATAGATTTGGGATATTAGGCCTTTGTTGGATGCATAGTTTGCAGATATCTCCTCCTATTATGTACATTGTCTGTTTGCTCTATTGATAGTTTCTTTGGCTGTGCAGAAGCTCTTTAGTTTAATTACATCCCACTTGTCTATTTTTGTTTTTGTTGCAATTGTTTTTGAGGATTTAGCCAAAAAATTTTGCCAAAGCCAATGTTGAGAATAGTATTTCCTAGGTTGACTTCTAGGATTTTTATAGTTTGAGATCTTAAGTTTATATTATTTTTTTGTATATGGTGAAAGGTAGGGGTCCAGCATCGATCTGCATGTCACTAGCCAGCTATCCCAGCACCATTTATTGAATAGAGACTTCTTCCCCATTGCTTGTTTTTGTCAGTGTTGTTGAAGTTCAGATGGTTGTTGGTGTATGGCTTTATTTCTGAGTTTTATGTTCTGTTCTATTGGTCTATGTGTCTGCTTTTGTACAGTACCAAGCTATTTTGCTTAATGCGGCTTTATAGTATTTTTTGAAGTCAAGTAGTGTGATTCTTCCACCTTTGTTCTTTTTTGCTTAGGGTTGCTTTGGCTATTTGGGCCTTTTTTTTGGCTCCATATGTATTTCAGTTTTTTCTAATTCTCTGAAGAATTATGTTTGTAGTTTGATAGGAATAGCATCAAATCTGTACATTGCTTTGGGCTTTTTGGCTGTTTATATAATATTGCTTCTTCCAGTTCATGAGCATGGAATGTTTTTCCACTTCTTTGTGTCATCTCTGATATCCTTCAGCAGTGTTTTGTAGTTCTTTTTCTGGACATCTTTCAACTTTTTGGTTAGCTGTATAGCTTATTTTCTGTTTTGTTTGTATACTCAGCAGTGGGATTGCTGGATCATATGGTAGATCTATTTTTAGTGTTTTAAGGAACCTGCATACTATTTTCCATAGTTGATTTACTAGTGTACTGCGGGGACCTGACCCGCAGACCCTGACCCAGCAACAGATGAATGAAGTACACCGATACACAGATATTCTGCTTTGCCAGTCTAGCTGACTGTTCGAGCCACTTACAGACTCCATGGAGAGTACTGTAAACAGTTGCCACTGTGGCCTCGATCAGTGAGTGAGACTTGCATTTATTTAGTAAAGATTAAGTGACAAAGGTCGTGACTAAACACCATTAGAGGGTAATTGATATTGTGGACTTCCTGAGTAGAAAGCAATGAAGCACCCATGGTAAATCAAAGGGTGGTCTTAGGAGAACAAGTTAGTTAGATAAACTACTCTACATTCTTTTATATTTGCACCTTAAGCTCTCTGGCTACCGCAAAGAGACTCTGGCTGCCTTCAGCCAGACAATCTGAAGCTATGCAAACTCTCAGGCTTTCCAAAACATATTGTGGCTATTACTATAACTATGTTTAATATTTTTCCCACCAGGCTGATTGAACCCCGAAATCTCCCCGTTTTTTTTTTGTTTGTTTCTTTGTTGTTTTTTTTCTTTCTTGTTACTTATTTTCTGTCTTATCATTTTGTACTTTTATATTTTTTAATGCTTTTTTACTATTTACTTTCATGGTCTTTTATTTTTTTTTCCTTTTTAAAATTTTATTATTATTATACTTTAAGTTCTAGGGTACATGTGCACAATGTGCAGGTTTGTTGCATATGTATACATGTGCCATGTTGGTGTGCTGCACCCATTAACTCATCATTTAGCATTAGGTATATCTCCTAATGCTATCCCTCCCTCCTTCCCCCACCCCACAACAGTCCCCGGAGTGTGATGTTCCCCTTCCTGTGTCCATGTGTTCTCATTGTTCAGTTCCCACCTGTGAGTGAGAACATGTGGTGTTTGGTTTTTTGTCCTTGTGATAATTTGCTGAGAATGATGGTTTCCAGTTTCATCCATATCCCTACAAAGGACATGAACTCATCATTTTCTGTGGCTGCATAGTATTCCATGGTGTATATGTGCCACATTTTCTTAATCCAGTCTATCGTTGTTGGACATTTGGGTTGGTTCCAAGTCTTTGCTATTGTAAATAGTGCTGCAATAAACATACGTGTGCATGTGTCTTTATAGCAGCATGGTATATACCCAGTAATGGGATGGCTGGGTCAAATGATATTTCCAGTTCTAGATCCCTGAGGAATCGCCACGCTGACTTCCACAAGGGTTGAACTAGTTTCCAGTCCCACCAACAGTGTAAAAGTGTTCCTTTTTCTCCACATTCTCTCCAGCACCTGTTGTTTCCTGACTTTTTAATGATCGCCATTCTAACTGGTGTGAGATGGTATCTCATTGTGATTTTGCTTTGCATTTCTCTGATAGCCAGTGATGATGAGCATTTTTTCATGTGTCTTTTGGCTGCATAAATGTCTTATTTTGAGAAGTGTCTGTTCATATCCTTCACCCACTTTTTGATGGGGTTGTTTGTTTTTTTATTGTAAATTTGCTTGAGTTCATTGTAGATTCTGGATATTAGCCCTTTGTCAGATGAGTAGGTTGCAAAAATTTTTGCCCACTCTGTAGGTTGCCTGTTCACTCTGATGGTAGTTTCTTTTGCTGTGCAGAAGCTCTTTAGTTGAATTAGATCCCATTTGTCTATTTTAGCTTTTGTTGCCATTGTTTTTGGTGTTTTAGACATGAAGTCCTTGCCCATGCCTATGTCTTGAATGGTACTGCCTAGGTTTTCTTCTAGGGTTTTTATGGTATTAGGTCTAACATGTAAGTCTTTAATCCATCTTGAATTAATTTTTGTATAAGGTGTAAAGGAGGGATCCAGTTTCAGCTTTCTACATATGGCTAGCCAGTTTTCCCAGTACCATTTATTAAATAGGGACTCCTTTCCCCATTTCTTGTTTTTGTCAGATTTGTCAAAGATCAGATACTTGTAGGTATGTGGCATTATTTCTGAGGGCTCTGTTCTGTTCCATTGATCTATATCTCTGTTTTTGTACCAGTACCATGCTGTTTTGGTTACTATAGCCTTGTAGTAGAGTTTGAAGTCAGGTAGCGTAATGCCTCCACCTTTGTTCTTTTGGCTTAGGATTGACTTGGAAATATGGGCTCTTTTTCGGTTCCATATGAACTTTAAAGTAGTTTTTTCCAATTATGTGAAGAAAGCCATTGGTAGCTTGATGGCATTGAATCTATAAATTACCTTGGGCAGTGTGGCTATTTTCATGATATTGATTCTTCCTACCCATGAGCATGGAATGTTCTTCCATTTGTTTGTATCCTCTTTTATTTCATTGAGCAGTGGTTTGTAGTTCTCCTTGTAGAGGTCCTTCATGTCCCTTGTAAGTTGTATTCCTAGGTATTTTATTCTCTTTGAAGCAATTGTGAATGGGAGTTCACTCATGATTTGGATCTCTGTTTGTCTGTTATTGGTGTATAAGAATGCTTGTGATTTTTGTACATTGAGTTTGTATCCTGAGACTTTGCTGAAGTTGCTTATCAGCTTAAGGAGATTTTGAGACGATAGGGTTTTCTAGATATACAATCTAGATATACAATCTAGATATACAATCATGTCATCTGTAAACAGGGACAATTTGACTTCCTCTTTTCCTAATTGAATACTCTTTATTTCCTTCTCCTGTCTAATTGCCCTGGCCAGAACTTCCAACAGTATGTTGAATAGGAGTGGTGAGAGAGGGCATCCCTGTCTTGTGCCAGTTTTCAAAGGGAATGCTTCCAGTTTTTGCCCATTCAGTATGATATTGGCTGTGGGTTTGTCATAGATAGCTCTTATTATTTTGAGATACATCCCATCAGTACCTAATTTATTGAGAGTTTTTAGCATGAAGGGTTGTTGAATTTTGTCAAAGGCCTTTTGTGCATCTATTGAGAT
>NW_026652282.1:50744899-50745179 GCF_009828535.3 Hylobates moloch | reverse complement strand
CTCCACATTCTCTCCAGCACCTGTTGTTTCCTGACTTTTTAATGATCGCCATTCTAACTGGTGTGAGATGGTATCTCATTGTGATTTTGCTTTGCATTTCTCTGATAGCCAGTGATGATGAGCATTTTTTCATGTGTCTTTTGGCTGCATAAATGTCTTATTTTGAGAAGTGTCTGTTCATATCCTTCACCCACTTTTTGATGGGGTTGTTTGTTTTTTTATTGTAAATTTGCTTGAGTTCATTGTAGATTCTGGATATTAGCCCTTTGTCAGATGAGTA
>NW_026652282.1:50739599-50744799 GCF_009828535.3 Hylobates moloch | reverse complement strand
TTTTGCTGTGCAGAAGCTCTTTAGTTGAATTAGATCCCATTTGTCTATTTTAGCTTTTGTTGCCATTGTTTTTGGTGTTTTAGACATGAAGTCCTTGCCCATGCCTATGTCTTGAATGGTACTGCCTAGGTTTTCTTCTAGGGTTTTTATGGTATTAGGTCTAACATGTAAGTCTTTAATCCATCTTGAATTAATTTTTGTATAAGGTGTAAAGGAGGGATCCAGTTTCAGCTTTCTACATATGGCTAGCCAGTTTTCCCAGTACCATTTATTAAATAGGGACTCCTTTCCCCATTTCTTGTTTTTGTCAGATTTGTCAAAGATCAGATACTTGTAGGTATGTGGCATTATTTCTGAGGGCTCTGTTCTGTTCCATTGATCTATATCTCTGTTTTTGTACCAGTACCATGCTGTTTTGGTTACTATAGCCTTGTAGTAGAGTTTGAAGTCAGGTAGCGTAATGCCTCCACCTTTGTTCTTTTGGCTTAGGATTGACTTGGAAATATGGGCTCTTTTTCGGTTCCATATGAACTTTAAAGTAGTTTTTTCCAATTATGTGAAGAAAGCCATTGGTAGCTTGATGGCATTGAATCTATAAATTACCTTGGGCAGTGTGGCTATTTTCATGATATTGATTCTTCCTACCCATGAGCATGGAATGTTCTTCCATTTGTTTGTATCCTCTTTTATTTCATTGAGCAGTGGTTTGTAGTTCTCCTTGTAGAGGTCCTTCATGTCCCTTGTAAGTTGTATTCCTAGGTATTTTATTCTCTTTGAAGCAATTGTGAATGGGAGTTCACTCATGATTTGGATCTCTGTTTGTCTGTTATTGGTGTATAAGAATGCTTGTGATTTTTGTACATTGAGTTTGTATCCTGAGACTTTGCTGAAGTTGCTTATCAGCTTAAGGAGATTTTGAGACGATAGGGTTTTCTAGATATACAATCTAGATATACAATCTAGATATACAATCATGTCATCTGTAAACAGGGACAATTTGACTTCCTCTTTTCCTAATTGAATACTCTTTATTTCCTTCTCCTGTCTAATTGCCCTGGCCAGAACTTCCAACAGTATGTTGAATAGGAGTGGTGAGAGAGGGCATCCCTGTCTTGTGCCAGTTTTCAAAGGGAATGCTTCCAGTTTTTGCCCATTCAGTATGATATTGGCTGTGGGTTTGTCATAGATAGCTCTTATTATTTTGAGATACATCCCATCAGTACCTAATTTATTGAGAGTTTTTAGCATGAAGGGTTGTTGAATTTTGTCAAAGGCCTTTTGTGCATCTATTGAGATACTCAAGTGGTTTTTGTCTTTGGTTCTGTTTATATGCTGGATTACATTTATTGATTTGCATATGTCGAACCAGCCTTGCATCACAAGGATGAAGCCCACTTGATCATGCTGTATAAGCTTTTTGATGTGCTGCTGGATTCAGTTTACCAGCATTTTATTGAGGATTCTTGCATCAATGTTCATCAAGGATATTGGTCTAAAATTCTCTTTTTTGGTTGTGTCTCTGCCAGGCTTTGGTATCAGGATGATGCTGGCCTCATAAAATGAGTTAGGGAGGATTCTCCCTTTTTCAATTGATTGGAATAGTTTCAGAAGGAATGGTACCAGCTCCTCCTTGTACCTCTGGTAGAATTTGGCTGTGAATCCATCTGGTCCTGGACTTTTTTTGGTTGGTAAGCTATTGATTATTGCCACAATTTCAGAGCCTGTTATTGGTCTATTCAGAGATTCAATTTCTTCCTGGTTTAGTCTTGGGAGGGTGTATGTGTCGAGGAATTTATCCATTTCTTCTAGATTTTCTAGTTTATTTGCATAGAGGTGTTTGTAGTATTCTCTGATGCTAGTTTGTATTTCTGTGGGCTCGGTGGTGATATCCACTTTATCATATTTTATTGCATCTTTTGATTCTTCTCTCTTTTCTTCTTTATTAGTCTTGCTAGCGGTCTATCAATTTTGTTGATCTTTTCAAAAAACCAGCTCCTGGATTCATTAATTGTTTGAAGGGTTTTTCGTGTCTCTATTTCCTTCAGTTCTGCTCTGATTTTAGTTATTTCTTGCCTTCTGCTAGCTTTTGAATGTGTTTGCTCTTGCTTTACTAGTTCTTTTAATTGTGATGTTAGTGTGTCAATTTTGGATCTTTCCTGCTTTCTGTCATGGGCATTTAGTACTATAAATTTCCCTCTACACACTGCTTTGAATGTGTCCCAGAGATTCTGGTATGTTGTGTCTTTGTTCTCGTTGGTTTCAAAGAACATCTTTATTTCTGCCTTCATTTCATTATGTACCCAGTAGTCATTCAGGAGCAGGTTGTTCAGTTTCCATGTAGTTGAGCAGTTTTGAGTGAGTTTCTTAATCCTGAGTTCTAGTTTGATTGCACTGTGGTCTGAGAGACAGTTTGTTATAATTTCTGTTCTTTTACATTTGCTGAGGAGAGCTTTATTTCCAACTATATGATCAATTTTGGAATAGGTGTGGTGTGGTGCTTAAAAAAATGTATATTCTGTTGATTTTGGGTGGAGAGTTCTGTAGATGTCTATTAGGTCCACTTGTTGCAGAGCTGAGTTCAATTCCTGGGTATCCTTGTTAACTTTCTGTCTTGTTGATCTGTCTAATGTTGACAGTGAGGTGTTAAAATCTCCCATTATTATTGTGTGGGAGTTTAAGTCTCTTTGTAGGTCACTCAGGACTTGCTTTAGGAATCTGTGTGCTCCTGTGTTGGGTGCATATATATTTCGGATAGTTAGCTCTTCCTGTTGAATTGATCCCTTTACCATTATGTAATGGCCTTCTTTGTCTCTTTTGATCTTTGTTGGTTTAAAGTCTATTTTATCAGAGACTAGGATTGCAACCCCTGTCTTTTTTTGTTTCCTATTTGCTTGGTTGATCTTCCTCCATCCCTATATTTTGAGCAGAGGCACGTGAGATGGGTTTCCCGAATACAGCACACTGATGGGTGTTGACTCCTTATCCAATTTGCCAGTCTATGTCTTTTAATTGGAGCATTTAGCGCATTTACATTTAAAGTTAATATTGTTATTTATGAATTTGATCCTGTCATTATGGTGTTAGTTGGTTTTTGTGCTTGTTAGTTGATGCAGTTTCTTCCTATCCTTGATGGTCTTTACATTTTGGCATGTTTTTGCAGTGGCTGCTACCAGTTGTTCCTTTCCAAGTTTAGTGCTTCTTTTGGGAGCTCTTTTAGGGCAGGCCTGGTGGTGACAAAATGTCTCAGCATTTGCTTGTCTGTAAAGGATTTTATTTCTCCTTCACTTATGAAGCTTAGTTTGGCTGGATATGAAATTCTGGGTTGAAAATTCTTTTAAGAATGTTGAATATTGGCCCCCACTCTCTTCTGGCTTGTAGAGTTTCTGCCAAGAGTTCCGCTGTTAGTCTGATGGGCTTCCCTTTGTGGGTTACCCGACCTTTCTCTCTGGCTGCCCTTAACATTTTTTCCTTCATTTCAACTTTGGTGAATCTGACAATTATGTGTCTTGGAGTTGCTCTTCTCGAGGAATATCTTTGTGGCGTTCTCTGTATTTCCTGAATCTGAATGTTGGCCTGCCTTGCTGGATTGGGGAAGTTCTCCTGGATAATATCCTGCAGAGTGTTTTCCAACTTGGTTCCATTCTCCCCGTCACTTTCAGGTACACCAATCAGACGTAGATTTGGTCTTTTCACATAGTCCTATATTTCTTGGAGGCTTTGTTCGTTTATTTTTATTCTTTTTTCTCTAAACTTCCCTTCTCGCTTCATTTCATTCATTTCATCTTCCATCGCTGATACCCTGTCTTCCAGTTGATCGCATCAGCTCCTGAGGCTTCTGCATTCTTCACGTAGTTCTCGAGCTTTGGCTTTCAGCTCCATCAGCTCCTTTAAGGACTTCTCTGCATTTGTTATTCTAATTATCCATTCGTCTAATTTTTTTTCATAGTTTTTAACTTCTTTGCCATTGGTTTGAATTTCCTCCTGTAGCTTGGAGTAGTTCAATCATCTGAAGCCTTCTTCTCTCAACTTGTCAAAATCATTCTCCATCCAGCTTTCTTCTGTTGCTGTGAGGAGCTGCATTCCTTTGGAGGAGGAGAGGCGCTCTGCTTTTTATAGTTTCCAGTTTTTCTGCTCTGTTTTTTCCCCATCTTTGTGGTTTTATCTACTTTTGGTCTTTGATGATGGTGATGTACAGATGAATTTTTGGTGTGGATGTCCTTTCTGTTTGTTAGTTTTCCTTCTAACAGACAGGACCTTCAGCTGCAGGTCTGTTGGAGTTTGCTAGAAGTCCACTCCAGATGCTGTTTGCCTGGGTATCAGCAGCGGTGGCTGCAGAACAGTGGTGGCTGTAGAACAGCGTATTTTGGTGAACCCCAAATGCTGCTGCCTGATCGTTCCTCTGGAAGTTTTGTCTCAGAGGAGTACCCAGCCGTGTGAGGTGTCAGTCTGCCCCTACTGGGGGGTGCCTCCCAGTTAGGCTGCTCGGGGGTCAGGGACCCACTTGAGGAGGCAGTCTGCCCGTTCTCAGATCTCCATCTGCGTGCTGGGAGAACCACTACTCTCTTCAAAGCTGTCAGACAGGGACATTTAAGTCTGCAGAGGCTACTGCTGTCTTTTTGTTTGTCTGTGCCCTGCCCCCAGAGGTGGAGCCTACAGAGGCAGCCAGGACTCCTTGAGCTGTGGTGGGCTTCACCCATTTGGAGCTTCTGGGCTGCTTTGTTTACCTAATCAAGCCTGGGCAATGGCAGGCGCCCCTCCCCCAGCCTGGCTGCGACCTTGCAGTTTGATCTCAGACTACTGTGCTAGCAATCAGCAAGACTCTGTGGGTGTAGGACCCTCCGAACCAGGTGTGGGATATAATCTCCTGGTGTGCCGTTTTTTAGCCTGTTGAAAAAGTGCAGCATTAGGGTTGGAGTGACCTGATTTTCCAGGTGTCGTCTGTCACCCCTTTCTTTGACTAGGAAAGGGAACTCCCCAACCCCTTGCACTTCCCGAGTGAGGCAATGCCTTGCCCTGCTTCAGCTCACGCATGGTGCGCTGCACCCACTGTCCTGCACCCACTGTCTGGTACTCCCTACTGAGATGAACCCGGTACCTCAGATGGAAATGCAGAAATCACCCGTCTTCTGCATTGCTCATGCTGGGAGCTGTAGACTGGAGCTCTTCCTATTTGGCCATCTTTGTTCTACCCCCCCCCCCA
>NW_026652282.1:50728342-50739557 GCF_009828535.3 Hylobates moloch | reverse complement strand
TCTTCCGATCTTTTTTTTTCTGCATCGGGTTTTTTTTTATTGGAAAGCATAGATATGTGCAGCAACAAGTCAGGTGTGGCAGCCATTATGCTTATTCTGGCTTTGCATCCTAGAATTAGCAAATAACATAAAACAATCGTGAGTACAATTAGCAACATTCTTTCCCAAAGAGTGACCCTGAGGAGCAGGGGTCTAACCAGGAGAGATGATCTTGCACACCCTTCCATATGGCCTATGTTGGGTGTGTAGATCTATGGCATGAAGGGATTCTAAAATTTTAGTTTTAAGTTGCTTTCCATCTGCTGTTAAATTGTCATGCAAGGTTCCCGAGAGGTGTTTTTCAACCTCATCCCAACTATGTATTGATTGATTCCATGGTAGAGAAGTGATGCAGATACGTTTATGTTCCTAGTCACAGTTTAATTGTTGATGGAATGCTAGTGCATCTTGTTGCTCTCCCACATATTCTAAAGCATTCTCGATGGCTTGCAGACATGCAAGAATTTTTTGATCAATACTTTGCTGTAAGAGAAGTTCATTAAACACATTTTTGGCCAGATTATCTGCAAAAGCAGCTGTTTGTACTGATTCAGTAATAGATGCCACAGCAATGCTAGCAGTTTCCAGGATGACTATGGCTAAGATTATAAAGGCCATAAGTGTAAATACGAATCTTTTGTGTCTAACCTGGGACAGGGAACATTCTAAGGTGGCAAGGGCAGAGGAACCTTGCCAGTCGCGTGTCAGATTGACTGGTAGAAATGTCGCAGATTGTCTCCTTAATACCATGACACTAGAATTTTTAAATTAGATATATTGTGATTAGTGACACATGAGGCAAACCAAGCCTGTCCTTGCACCCGTGTCACAAACATGGAGTTTCGGAGTGTAATGGAAATGTTAGTTCTGATAAGAAAACATATGGATGGTCAGTGCAAATCATGCACTGATCAGTGTGATTATGAATAAAGGTTATAGTATAGTTGCAACTGGAATTATGGTATGTCCCATGCCAGGTGTTAAGGGAGGTGCTAAGATGCCCCAAGCGCCATAAGGTGTCTTGAGGTGGCATGGACTTTACTCAGGGTCTGGGATATCCCATCCCCCAATTGGCCCAAATTATAGGAGAACGAGATGTGGCTATGAAACTGTGATTGATGCTATGATGGACAAAGACATTAGTAAGGTTGCCCTGCAATCAGCCATGGGGGATCCAGTCTAAGATGTTATAATTGCCTAACTGGAGGCTGTGGGCTTGTTTTCCATGACAGACCTCCCAGCTAAAGTGGAATCCATTTCTTTCCTGTCTTAGTTGTTTAGCACAGGAAGGAATGTTTGGAAAAGCAGCATGGATCATATTGCCCGGTTTGAGACTACCTGTAGCTAAAATTGTTAAGGCATTTTCTTTTCCATGATGTAGCCATACTTGTCTTTGGACAGGTACACAGTAAGGGTTAGAGCCTTTATAACTTACACACAGTGGGAGGATAGTGAAGTTATATGTAGTGTTATCTTGTAGCAGGCTTTTTAAGGAATCAGAGAAACAAATGGGGTTCAGGAAGATATTTATTATTTAGGTGCACCAGCCCAGTCAGATTAACTTCCAAAGGACTGAGCCCTGAATAAAGAGTTAAGTTACCTTTTAAGCATTCTGTGGGGCAGGGGGAGATCTGTGCAGGGGGAAGCATATTACAGAAGCGAGAAACAAAGACAGTTATTCAATTAATTGAGACATGCATTACATCTTTCTTACTTTTCAAAGAAAAACATGTTTTATGACTTGAGTTTATCTGTCTAGTGACCTTGCAGCTGCACAGCTAGAGAAACAGGGTCTTCATAATGCCTGGGAAAGGAGGAGAGATAAGACTCACTAGCCACAAAAAAACAGGCAGTTAATTTTTAAAGGACTCCAGCTCTTTCTCTTTCTCAAGGGGAATTGGGTTTTCTGACATACAACTGAGTTTCTGCTTACACATTTTAAAATTTCATTTAATTCCTGTTCCAATCTGGCACCTTAGTCCAATGTGTGCCATTACTGAGAGACCACACTGGGGGTAAATCTGTCCATCCTATCCAAGCAGTCACATTATTATAGGCTGGGAAGGGAGTGTCTTCCCAGGTAATGGTGAAAGAAAGGCGGGTCTAAGATATGAGCCCAATAGAAGGTAGCAGGTACAGGTTGCAGACAAAGTGAGAGCATAAAAAGGATTAATAACCTACGTGAGATGCAATGTACAACAGAAAGCATAGCAAGAAACAAATTATCTGGAGTAAATGGGACTGTGTCCGGAACCAGATTTGTTCAGCCTCCTGAGTTGTCCTTTTCGGCATCCACCAGGTAATGTCCGGGGCTTGTGTCGTCCACAGAAGCCGCATCATTCGGGGCTGTGGGTCTTGCAGGGTTAACTCCTTCATTTCTGGTACTGGTTGGGTCCTAGCCACAACATGGAATACTATAATGGCCTGTGTCACTTGACCTCCAGCCAGTAGGTGGCAATGGCAAAAGAGCAACAGATGCAGTAGTACCAGTGGGATTTGTGCTTGCCCTATGTTGCCGGGGGAGATATTCTGGTTTCTCAGGTGATGGGTGAGGCCATAATGCTCTCACAAGTTTCTGTCTTTTATATTAAGCTACCAGATCAGGTGGAGGGGCACAGCAAGGTGGCAGCTGGGTCAGGTTGGTCTATGCTATGACTCTCCAAATGCAGGGCAATCCATGGCCTCTCTGGGGGCTGGGGGGTGGTCCCCAGGCTACTGGAGTAATGTTTCAGAGGTTAGTGTAACTTTCTCTCTTGGAAAGAAGAGTTCATGCAGGGAGTGAGGAGTAGAAAGCAACAGTAAGCCCCATGCAGATCCCATGCATTTGGCAAGGTGAGTCTCACTCCTGCAGTGCTCACCTAGATGCAGCAAACTAAGTTCCAGTCAACCTTTGCTCAGAACTCAAACCTGCCTCAGGCCATAAGCTTTCCCTACAAAGGCAACTTTTAGGCCATGCCCCTCCCTGTCTGCCTGCAAAGCCAGGTGCCTGGCTTCTGTGCTCCTGGCTGCAGCACGCTTCCCACTCATCTTTCGGGTTCTGACCAGGAGAGTTTGCCTTCACTTGAGGTTGTCCTGTGAAATTCTGTTGGGAGCTTCTTTCAGCCTGTGATCACTGCTTGAGCTAGTTTTTAGAATTACACGAGGTCCCGTGTGAGATATAACAAGGAATGGCTTCCCCCCATGAGCACTGGAGACTGGGAATGCATGCAAGGCACTTTCCACCGCTGCTTCTATTTTTATATTTCTTACTGCACCCTAAATCCCTTCTAGACTTGTCTAGAGTTAAGACCTTTTCCCATGGTCTGGATTTTCAGGTTCTCTCATGGGGGTGTGTATCCTGAAGGCAATCTGTCCCCCCTCACACTTTGGGGACTTACAGATTTTTGCCTGGCACATAGTGTAGGTTGTAGCCTGCTGCTTCTTTCAAAGGGTCTGTGTATTCTTTCAGTTTTCCCAAGTTCCTGCATTGCTTCAAGAAAAAAAAAATTACAATGCGAACTTCTACATACTATTACATCCTCCTAGGTGGTAAAGACATACTAACACTGCCTTCAGTCCACCATCTTGGAAAACAAGCCATTATAGATTCTAATATTAGGCCTTTGTTGGCTGCATAGTTTGTGAATATTTTCTCCCATTCTGTAGGTTATCTGTTTACTCTAGTGGTAGTTTCTCTTTCTGTGCAGAAGCTCTTTCATTTAATTAGGTCCCACTTGTCTATTTTTGGGTTGTGTTGCAATTGCTTTTGGGGACTTAGCCAAAAATTGTCTGCTAAGGTCGATGTTGAGAAGGGTATTTCCTAAGTTTTCTTTTAGTAATTTTTAGAGTTTCAGATCTTACAGCTAAGGCTTTTATCCACTGAGTTAAGCTTTCGTTAAAGACAAGTTTCATTCTTCTACATATGGCTAGCCAGTTATCCAAGCACCATTTATTGAAAAGTGAGTTCTTTCCCCACTGCTTACTTTTGTCAGCTTGTTTAAGGTCAAATGATTGTAGGTGTGTGGCTTTGTTTCTGGGTTCTCTATTTTGTCTCTTTGGTCTCTGTGTCTATTTCTGTAGCACAAGTTGAAGTATTGTCTTGTATGCTTCAAATTATTCTTGAAGTATAGTATGGCTTTGTATTATAGTTTGAAGCTGAATGAAATGATGCCTCCAGCTTTGTTTTTGTTTGTTTTTTAACTTATGATTACTTTGGCTATTGAGATCCTTTTAAATTCCATATGAATTTTAGAATAATTGTGTCTAATTCTGTGAAAAACTACATTGGTAGCTTCATAGGAATTGTGTTGAATATGTAAATTGCTTTTGGGTAGTAATTTTCTCGATGTTGATTTTTCCAGTTCATTAGCATAGAATTTTTTTCCATCAGTTTGTGTCATTTCTGATTTTTTTTCAGCAGAGTTACATAATTCTTCTTGTAGAGATCTTTGTTCCCTTGTTTAGATTTATTCCTAGGTATTTTATCTATTTTGTGTCTGTTGTACATGGGGTTGAGTTCTTGATTTGACTCTCAGCTTGAATGTTATTGGTATATGGAAATCCCACTGATTTTTGCACATTCATTTTTACTGAATTCCTAGTCTGTTTTAGGAGTCTTTTAGCAGAATCTTCAGGGTTTTCTGGGTATAGAATAATATTATCAGCAAAAAGAGATAGTTTGACTTCTTTTCCTATTTGGACTCCTTTTTATTTGTCTTGTCTGGTTGCTCTGGCTTGGACTTCCAATACTATGTTAAATAGAAGTGGTGAGAAGGGGCATCCTTATCTTGTTTTAGTTCTCAAAGGGTTGCTTCCAGCTTTTGCCCATTTGGTATGCTATTGACTATAGGTTTGCCACAGATAACACTTACTATTTTGGGGTATGTTTCTTTGGTGCCTAGTTTTTGATGGTTTTTATCATGAAGGGATTTTGGATTTTATTGAAAGATTTTTTGAATCTATTGAGATGATTGTATAGTTGTTGTTTTTAATTCTGTTTATGGGATGGATTACATTTATTTGTTTGCATTTATTGACCCAATCTTGCATTCCAGGAATGAAACCTACATGGTGAATTAACTTTTTGATGTGCTGAGCAATTCAATTTGCTAGTATTTTGTTCAGGATTTTCCTGTCTAAATTCATTGGTCATATTGGTCCATATTTTTTATTATTTTCATTACATTTCTCCCAGATTTTGCCATCAGAATGATGCTGGCTTAGTAGAATGAGTTAGAGAGGAGTTCCTCCTCCTTGAATTTTTGCAAAAATTCAGTAAGGTTGGTACCAGCTCTCTTGTTGTTGTTGTTCTGATAGAATTTAACTGTGAATCAATCTTGCCCAGGGCTTTTTTTGTTGGTTGTGGATTTATTACTAATTTAATTTTGGAACTGATTATTGGTCTATTCTGAGTTTCAATATATTTCTGGTTTGAACTTCGAAGTTTCTGTGTTTACAGGAATTTAATAATTTTTTCCTGGATTTTCTAGTTCGTGTGCATAGACATATTCATAATAGTCTCTGAGGACCTTTATATTTCCTTGTCATTGATTATAATGTCATAGTTGTCATTTCTGATTATGCTTATTTGGATCTTCTCTTTTTTCATTGTTATTCTAGCTAATGGTCTATCAATATTTTTTATTTTTTCAAATAGCTTTTGGTTTCATTGATCATTTGTATGGATGTGTGAGTCTTAATTTCATTCAGTTATGCTCTGATTTTAGTTATTTCTTTTCTCTGCTAGCATTACGGTTACATTTTCTTGTTTTTCTAGTTCCTCTGGGTGCAATGTTAGATTGTGAATTGGAAATCATTCTAGGGAGGGGCCAAGATGGCCAAGTAGAAGAAGCTGCATTGTGTGTTCCTCATGAAGAGGAACGAAAGGCATGAAAAATCCATGTACTCCTATTGGGACTGATCAGGAAAACAACTACAGCCATGGAGAATGAAGAAAAGCAAGGCAGGGTGATGACCCAGCTGGTAGTGACAAGGAGGCAATGAAACCCCTACCCACAGCCAAGGGAAGTGGTGAGTGAATGTGCGACACTGGGAAACCATGCTTCTCCCATGGATTTTTGCAACCCTCAGATCTAGAGATCCCCTCATGAACTCATGCCACCAGGGCCTTGAGTCTGACACATAGAACTGTGTGGAGTGTCAGCAGAGCAGCTGCTCATGCATGCACAGAGACCTGGGAACTTTACATACTCTGGCCCTGGGATGCTTGGCAAGGCAGGAGGTCTGCATATACCCCTAGGAAGGGGTCTGAATCTAAGTGGGCGAGCAGCATTTGTCTGCAGGCCTCACTTCTATCGCACTTCACAAGATAAGACCAACTGGCTTGGAATTCCAGCCAGCCACAAACAATAGGGAAGGGCCTGCCTGAGATTGAACAAAGCCCCCAGAGGGAGGGGTGGGCCATCTTTGCTGCTTGGTCAACTCAGTTATTCAAACCTGTGGGCTTTGGAGCATCCAAATGGTCTGGGTGAGGAAGGGTCCTCCCAGCACAGCACAGCTACTTTGCCAGAACATGGCCAGAGTGCTGCTTTAAGTGGGACCCTGATCCATTTCTCCTCATGGGGCGGGACTTCTCAGCTGGGGCCTCCAGCTACCCCTGCCTTCCCATATCTTACAGACAGAGCTTAGATCTCTCCTTGGGATGGAGTGCCTAGATGGAGGGTCTGGCCACCACCATGGTTGTTTGAATGATTCAACTGTTCCAGCCTGCAGGCTTTGGAGAGTCCAAGCCAACAAGGGAAGAGGGAGTTCCCCAACACAGCAGGGCTGTTTTGTCGAGGCATGGCCAGACTATTTCTTTAAGCAGAGCCTTGATCCTTTCCTTCACACTGGGCAGGCGCTCTCAGCTGGGGCCTCTAGCCACCCCTACCCACTCATATTCTACAGACAGAGCTTTGATCACTTCCTAGGACAGAGTCCCTGGGGGAAGGGGGTGGGGTGCAACCTTAGTTGTTTGGATGACTCAGCCATTCCAGCCTGTGGGCTTTGGAGAATTCAAGTCGACCTGGGCGGAGGTGGTTCCCCAGAACAGCATGGCTTTTCACTGAGGCATGGCCAGACTGCTTCTTTAAATGGGATCCCAATCCAGTCCTCCTTGTGGGGTGGCTCCTCCCAGCTAGGGACTCTGGCTACCCCCACCCGTATCCTATGGACAGACTTCTAATTTCTCTCTGAGATGGAGTGCTCAGGGAGAGAGATAGGCCACCATCTTTGCTGTTTGGGTGATTCAGCCATTCCAGTCTGCAGGCTCTGGAGAGTCCAAACTGATTGGGGACTGAAGGGATCCTCAACACAGCAAAGATACTCTGTGTAAACACTGCCAGACTGCTCCTTTAAGTGGGTTTCTAATCCCATTCTTCCTGACCAGGTGAGACCTACCAAATGGGGTCTCCAGCCACCACATACAGGCAAGTTTGGGCTGGCAACAGGTCAGTAACTCCCTGGGACAGAGCTTTCAGTGGAAGGGGCAGGCTGGCATATTTGTTGTTTCACAGCCTTCACTTGTGATACCTCCAGGTACTAGAAAAAACAAGGCACTAGGTTCTGGAGGGGAAGCCCAGCAAACCACAGCAGCCCCACAGAAGAGTGGCCAGACTGTTAAAAGAAAAACAAACAACAAAAACAACAACACACCCACAAAAACGTCACCCAAAGGTCAGCAACCTCAAAGATCAAAGGTAGATAAACCCACAAAGATGAGAAATTATCAGCGGAAAAATGCTGAAAACTCAAAAAGCCCAAGTGCCTATGTTTTTCCAAATGACTGCAACACTTCTCCAGTAAGGGCTCAGAGCTAGGCTGAGGCAGAGATGGGTGAAATGACAGAAGTAGACTTAAGAATGTAGATAAAAGCAAACCTTGCTGAGCTAGAGGAGCACATTGCAACCCAATGCAAAGAAGCTAAGGATCATGATAAAACAATGCAGGAGCAGACAGCCAGAATAGCCAGAATAGAGAGGACCCTATGTGACGTGATAGAGCTGAAGAATGCAGTACAAGAACCTCACAATGCAATTACAAGTATTGATACCAGAATAGACCAAGCAGAGGAGTCTCAGAGCTTGAAGACTGTCTTTTTGAAATAAGACAGGCAGACAAGAATAGAAAAAAAAAAACAATGAAAAGGGATCAATAAAAGCTCCAAGAAATATGGGATTATGTAAAGAGACAAAATCTAAGACTGACTAGGGTACCTGAAAAGATGGGGAGAATGGAACCAATTTGGAAAACGTATTTCAGGATATTATCCAGGAGAACTTTTTCAACTTAGCTAGACAGGCCAACATTCAAATTCAGGAAAGGCAGAGAATCCCAGTAAGATACTCCAAGAGAAGATCATCACTGAGACACATAATCGTCAGATTCTCCAAGGTCTAAATGAAAGAAAAAATGTAAAGGACAGCCAGAGAGAGAGCCCAGGTAACCTATAAAGGGAAGCCCATCATAGTAACAGCAAACCTCTCTGTGGAAACTCTACAAGCCAGAAGAGATTGGGAGCCAATATTCAACATTTTTATAAGACTTTTTTCAACCCAGAATTTCACATCTGGCAAAATAAGCTTCATACATGAAGGAGAAATAAGATTCTTTACAGAAAAGCAAATGCTGAGAAAAGTAGTTACCACCAGACCTGCTTTACCAGAACTATTGAAGGAAGCACTAAATATTGAAAGAAAAAAAAATGACCAGCCACTACAAAAACACACTTAAGTACAAAGACTGGTGACACTATGAAGCAACCACATAAACAAGTCTTCAAAAATAACCAACATCATGATGACAGGATCAAATCCACATACTAACCTTAAATGTAAATGGGCTAAATGCTGCAATAAAAAGACACATAATGGCAAGCCAGATACAGAACCAAGATCCATCTGTATGTGGTCTTCAAGAGACCCATCTCACATAGGCTCAAAATAAAGGGATTCCATTTACTATGCAAATAGAAAATGGAAAAAAGAAGGGGTTGCAATCCTAGTTTCTGACAAAACAGACTTTAAACCAACAGAGGTTAAAGACAAAGAAGGGCATTACGTAATGGTAAAGTTCAATTCAACAAGAAGAGCTAACTATCCTAAATATATATGCACCCAATACAAGAGCACACACATTTATAAAGCAAGTTCTTAGGATCATTGAGTCAAATAATTAACAAAGATATGCAGGACTTGAACTCAGCTCTTGATCAAGTGGATCTGATAGATATCTACAAAAGACTCCACCTAAAAACAACAGAATATACATTTTTCTCATCACCATACGGCACTTACTCAAATATTGGTCCCATAATCAGAAGTAAAACACACCTCAGCAAATGCAACAGAACTGAAATCACAACAGACAGTATCTCAGACCATAGCAAAATCAAATTACAGCTCAAGATTAAGAAGTTCGCTTGAAACCATACAACTACATGGAAACTGAACAGCATGCTCCTAAATTACTTTTGGGTAAACAATGAAATTTAGGTAGAATTCAAATTCTTTGAAACTAATAAGAACAAAGATACGATATACCAGGATCTCTGGGACACAGCTACAGCAGTGTTAAGGAAATTTATAGCACTAAATGCCCACATCAAAAAGATAGAAAGATCCCAAGTTAACAACCTTACATCAAATTAAAAGAACTAGAGAACCAAGAACAAACAAACCCCAAAGCTAACACTAAACAAGAAGTAACCAAGATCAGATCTGAACTGAGGGAGCTAGAGACACAAAAACCCTTCAGAAAATCAATGAATCTAGGACATGATTTTTTAATAAAATAATAAAATAGACCACTAGCTAGACTAATAGAAGAAAAGAGATAAGATTCAAATAAATACAATTAGAAATTATACCCCACAGAAATACAAACTACCATCAGAAAATATTATGAACACCTCTATGCACATAAACTAGAAAATCTAGATGAAGTGGATAAATTCCTGGAAACATACATCTTCCCAAGACTGAGCCAAAAAGAATTTCAATCACTGAATACAACAATAACAAATTCTGTAATTGAAGCAGTAATAAATAGTCTATCATCAAAAAAAAAAAAAAAAAAGGCCAGGACCAGAAGGATTCACAGCTGAATTCTACCAGAGGTACAAAAAACAGCTGGTACCATTTCTACTGAAACTATTCCACACAGTTGAAAAGGAATGACTTCTCTCTAACTCATTCTGAGGCCATGCATCATCCTCATACCAAAACCTGGCAGAGATAAAAGAAAAAAAAGAAAGAAAGAAAAGAAAACATCAGTATTTTATTCTTGATGAACATCCATGCAAAAATCCTTATCAAAATACTGGTAAACCAAATCCAGCAGCACATAATAAAGCTCATCCACCATGATCAAGTAGGCTTCATCCCCAGATGCAAGGTTGGTTCAGCATACACAAATCAATAAATGTGTTTCATCACATAAACATATCTAAAGGCAAAAACCGCCTGATTATCTCAATAGATGCAGACAAGGCCTTGGATAAAATTCAACACTTTTCATTTTAAAAACTCTCAGTAAACTATATATTGAAGGAAAATACCTCAAATAATAAGAGCCACGCATGACACACTACAGCCAATATCTTACTGAATGCGCAAAAGCTGGAAGCATCCCCCTTGAAAACTGGCACAAGATAAGGTTGCCCTCTCTCATCACTCCTCTTCAACATAGTAGGGGAAGTTCTGGCCAGGGCAGTGAGGCAAGAGAAAGAAAGAAAGGTATTCAAATAGGAAGAGAGGAAGTCAAACTATCATTGTTTGCAGATGACATGATCCTATATCTAGAAAACCCTACTGTCTCAGCCCAAAAGCTTCTTAAGCTGATAAGCAACTACAGCAAAGTCTCAGGAAACAAATTCATTGTGCAAAAATCGCTAGCATTTCTATACACAGAAAACAGGCAAGCTAAGAGACAAATCACAAATGAACTTCCATTCATAATTGCTACAAAAAGAATAAAATATCTAGGAAAACAGCTAACAAGGGAAGTAAAGGACCTTTTCAAGAAGAACTACAAACCACTGCTCAAAGAAATCAGAGATTGCACAAACAAATGGAAAAACATTCCATGCTCACAGATAGGAAGAAGCAATATCATTACAATGGTCATACTGCCAAAAGTAACTTATAGATTCAACGTGATTCTCATTAAATTACCATCGATATTCTTCACAGAATTAGAA
>NW_026652282.1:50649729-50718614 GCF_009828535.3 Hylobates moloch | reverse complement strand
CGTCTCTAATGCTGGGAGCTGTAGACTGGAGCTGTTCCTATTCAGCCATCTTGGAACCGCCCTTCGATACTTATAATTGTTATAATCTATTGCTGGATTGATGACTTTTTTATTATGTAGTGATCTACTATGTCTCTTTTTACAGTCTTTCACTTGTGGTATATTTTATCTTATATAAGTATAGCTACACCTGCTCTTTCTAGGTTTCCATTTACATGGAATAGCTTTTTTCCATTTCTTCATTTTCAGTTTATGTGTGCATCTATAAGTGAAGTGAGTTTCTTATAGGCAGTTGTGTCTTAGTTTTCTTTTTTTTTTAAATCCATTCACTCTATGGCTATTAATGGAGACATTCATTTATATTCAGTGTCACTATTGATAGGTAAGGACTTAATTCTGCTGTTTTGTTACTTTACTTTGTTCATTTTGGAGATTTTCTATTGATTTCTTCCTTTCTTACTGACTTGTGATTATTTTCTCTGGTAGTACTTTTTATAAAAATTTGAAATTTTATTTTGGATTTGGAACTGCATGTGCACATTTGACATAGGAAGATATTGCATGATGCTGAGGTTTGCGGTACCCCAAACCTCATCACCCAGATAGTGTGCATAGTACCCAACAGGTAGTTTTCCAACTCATGCTCACCTCTATCCCTCCCCCTATAGTAATCCCTAGTGTTTTTGTTCCCACCTTTATGTCCATTTGTACTCAATGTTTAGCTCCCACTTGTAAGTGAGAACATGCACTATATGATTTTCTGTTTCTGAATCATTTGCTTAGGATAATCACCTCCAGCATGATCTATGTTGCTGCAAAGGACGTGATTTATTCTTTTTTATGACTGTCAAGTATTTCATGGTGTATAAGTACCACAATTTCTTTATCCAGTCCACCATTTATGGTCACCTAGATTGGTTTCATATTATTGCTATTATGAATAACACTGCAATAAACATAGGAGTGCACGTACCTTTTTGGAAGAACAATTTGCTTTCCTTTGGTTATATACCCAATCATGGGATTGGTAAGTTGAATTCTAGCTCCGTTTTAAGTTCTTTGAGAAAACTCCAAACTGCTTTTGCAGTGGCTAGACTAGTTTAAATCTTTACCAACAGTGTGTAAGCATGTTTTTGTTTGCAGCCTTGCCAGCATCTGTAATTTTTTGACTTTTTAATATTAGCCATCTGATTAGTGGGAGCTAGTATCTCATTATAGTTTTTATTTGCATTTCTCTGATGATTGATGATGATAAGCATTTTTTTGTGTTTGTTGGCTGCTTGTATGTCTACTTTTGAGAAATTTCTTTTCATGTCTTTTGTCCATTTTTTAAAAGGGGTTGTTTTTTGCTTGTTGATTTGTTTATGTTCCTTATAGATTCCGAATATTAGTCCATCTTCAGATGCATAGTTTGGAAGTATTTTCTCCCATTTTATTTTCTGTTTACTCTGTTGATTATTTCTTTTGCTGAATGCTCTTTAGTTTAATTAAATCTCACTTCTCAGTTTTTGTTTTGGTGCAATTGCTTTTGAGAATTAGCTAAAAATTCTTTGCCAAGGCTGATATTGAGAGGTTATTACTTTTTTATTATACTTTAAGTTTTAGGGTACATGTGCACAACATGCAGGTTTGTTACATATGTATACATGCACCATGTTGGTGTGCTGCACCCATTAACTCGTCATTTAACATTAGATATATCTCCTAATGCTATCCCTCCCCCCTCCCCCCACCCCACAACAGGCCCTGGTGTGTGATGTTCCCCTTCCTGTGTCCGTGTGTTCTCATTGTTCAATTCCCACCTATGAGTGAGAGCGTGTGGTGTCTGAGAGGTTATTGCATACGTTTTATTCTTGGATTTTTATAGTATGTGGTCTTACATTTAAATATTTTATCCATTTTGCATTAATTTTTGTACGTGGCAAAATATATGAATCCAGTTTATTTCTTCTGGATATTGCTAGCCCGTTATTTCAATACCATTTATTGAATAGCCAGTTCTTTCCCCATTGCTTTTTTTTTTGTCAGATTTCTTGAAAATCAGGTGTTGGTAGGTGTGTGGTGTTCTTTCTGGTTTCTCTATTTTGTTCCATTGGTCTATGGTCTGTTTTTGTACCAGTACCATTCTGCGGCCTTGTAGTATAGTGTTTTTTTAATTATAATTTAAGTTCTGGGATACATGTGCAGAACATGCAGGTTTGTAACATAGGTATACACATGACATGGTGGTTTGCTGCACCCATCAACCCATCATCTATATTACGTAATTCTCCTAATGCTATCCTTCCCCTAGCCCCTGACCCACTGACAGGCCCCAGTGTGTAATGTTCTCTTCCCTGTGTCCATGTGTTCTCATTGTTCAACTCCCACTTTTAAGTGAGAACATGCAGTGTTTGGTTTTCTATTCCTTTGTTAGTTTGCTGAGTATGGTGGTTTCCAGCTTCATCCATGTGCCTGCAAATCTCATGAAATCATTTTTTATGTCTGTGTAGTATTCCATGGTGTATATGTGCCACATTTTCTTTATGCAGTCTATCATTGATGGGCATTTGGATTGGTTCCAAGTCTTTCCTATTGTGAACAGTGCTGCAATATGCATACACCTGCATGTGTCTTTATAGTAGAATGATTTATAATTCTTTGGATATATACCCAGTAATGGGGTTGCTGGGCCAAATGGTATTTCTGGTTCTAGATTCTTGTTGAATTGCCACACTATCTTCTACAATGGTTAAACTAATTTACACTCCCACCAACAGTGTAAAAGCATTCCTATTTCTCCACATCCTCTCCAGCATCTGTTGTTTCCTGACTTTTTAATGATCACCATTCTAACTGGCGTGAGATGGTATCTTATTGTGGTTTTGATTTGCGTTTCTCTAATGACCACTGATGATGAGCTTTTATCATATGTTTCTTAGCTGCATGAATGTCTTCTTCTGAGAAGTGTCAGTTCATATATTTCACCCACTTTTTGATGGGATAGTTTTTTTTTTTCTTGTAATTTTGTTTAAGTTCCTTGTACAGTCTGGATATTAGCCCTTTGTCAGATGGATAGATTGCAAAAAATTTCTTCCATTTTGTAATTTGCATTTTCACTCTAATGATAGTTTCTTTTGCTTTGCAGAGCTCTTTAGTTTAATTAGATACTACATGTCAATTTTGGCTTTTGTTGCCATTGCTTTTGATGTGTTAGTCATGAAGTCTTTGCCCATTCCTATGTCCTGAATGGTGTTGCCTAGGTTTTCTTCTAGGTTTTTTATGGTTTTAGGTCATATATTTAAGATTTTAATCCGTCTTGAGTTAATTTTTATAAGGTGCAAGAAATGGGTCCAGTTTCAGTTTTCTGCATATGGCTGGCCAGTTTTCTCAACACCATTTATTAAATAGGGAATCCTTTCCCCATTGCTTGTTTTTGTCAGGTTTGTCAAAGATCAGATGGTTGTAGATGTGTGGCATTATTTCTGAGGCCTCTGTTCTGTTCCATTGGTCTATATATCTGTTTTGGTACCAATACCATGCTTTTTTGGTAACTGTAACCAGGTAGTATAGTTTGAAGTCAAGTAGCGTGATGCATCCAGCTTTGTTCTTTTTGCTCAGGATTGTCCTGGCTATACGGATTGTGTGTGTGTGTGTGTGTGTGTGTGTGTGTGTGTGTGTGGTTCCTTATGAAATTTAAAGTAGTTTTTTCAAATTCTGTGAAGAAAGTAAATGGTAGCTTGATGGAGATAGCATTGAATTTATAAATTACTTTCAGCAGTATGGCCATTTTCACGATATTGATTCTTCCTATCCATGAACATGAAATTTTTTTTCCATTTGTTTGCGTCCTCTCTGATTTCCTTGAACAGTGGTTCCTAGTTCTCTTTGAAGAGGTCCTTCACATCCCTTATAAGTTGTATTCCTATGTATTTTATTCCCTTTGTAGCAATTGTGAATGGGAGTTCACAGATGATTTGGATCTCTGTTGGTCTATTATGTGTGTATAGGATTGCTTATGATTTTTGCACATTGATTTTGTATACTGAGACTTTGCTGAATTTGCTTATCAGCTTAAGGAGATTTGGGGCTGAGATGGTGGGGTTTTCTAAATATACAATCATGTCATCTGCAAACAGAGACGATTTGACTTCCTCTCTTCCTATTTGAATACGCTTTATATCTTTCTCTTGCCTGATTGCCCTGGCCAGAACTTCCAATACTATGTTGAACAGGAGTGGTGAGAGAGGGTATCCTTGTCTTGTGCTGGTTTTCAAAGGGAATGCTTCCAACTTTTGCCCGTTCAATATGATATTGGCTGTGGGTTTGTCATAAATAGCTCTTACTATTTTGAGATACGTTCCATCAATACCTAGTTTATTGAGAGTTTATTGCGAGTTTATTGCATGATGGGGTGTTGAATTTTATTGAAGGCCTTTTCAGCTCCTATTAAGATAATCGTTTGGTTTTTGGCATTGGTTCCATTTATGTGATAGATTACGTTTACTGATTTACATATGTCGAAACAGCGTTGCATCCCAAGGATGAAGCCTACTTGTTCGTGGTAGGTACGCTTTTTGATGTTGTGCTGCTCGATTTGGTTTTCCAGTATTTTATTGAGGATTTTCACATCGATGTTCATCAGGGATATTGGTCTGTATTTTTGTTCTTCTTGTTGTGTCTCTGCCAGGTTTGGTATCAGGATGATGCTGGCCTCATAAAATGAGTTAGGAAGGAGTCCCTCTTTTTTTATTGTTTGAAATAATTTCAGAAGAAATGGTACCAGCTCCTCTTTGTACCTCTGGTAGAATTCGGCTGTGAATTCATTTCATCCTGGGCTTTTTTTCGTTGGTAGATTATTAATTACTGCCTCAATTTCAGAACTTGTTATTGGTCTATTCAGGGATTTGACTTCTTCCTGGTTTTGAAATGGGAGAATGTATGCGTCCAGGAATTTATCCATTTCTTCTAGATTTTCTAGTTTATTTACATAGAGGTGTTTATAATATTCTCTCATGGTAGTTTGTATTTCTGTGGGATCACTGGTGATATCCCCTTTATCATTTTTATTGTGCCTATTGATTCTTTTCTCTTTTTTCCTTTATTAGTCTGGGTAGTGGTCTATTTTGTTAATCTTTCTAAAAACCAGCTCCTGGATTCATTAACTATTTGAAGCGTGTTTCGTGTCTCTATCTCCTTCAGTTCTGCTCTGATCTTAGTTACTTCTTTTCTTCTGCTAGCTTTTGAATTTGTTTGCTCTTCTTCTCTAGTTCTTTTAATTGTGATGTTAGGGTGTCAATTTTAGATCTTTTCTGCTTTCTTCTGTGGACATTTAGTGCTGTTAATTTCCCTGTAAACAGTGCTATAGCTGTGTCCCAGCAATTCTGGTACATTGTGTCTTTGTTCTCATTGGTTTCAAAGCAGTTATTTATTTCTGCCTTCATTTTGTTTTTTACCCAGTAGTCATTCAGGAGCAGGTTGTTCTGTTTCCATGTAGTTGTGCAGTTTTGAGTGAGTTTCTTAATCCTGACTTCTAATTTGTTTGCACTGTCACCTGAGAGACTGTTATGATTCTCATTCTTTTGCATTTGTTGAGGAGTGTTTTACTTCCAATTATGTGGTCAGTTTTAGAATAAGTGCAATGTGGTGAAGAATATATATTCTGTTGATTTGGGGTGGAGAGTTCTGCAGATGTCTATTAGGTCTGCTTGGTCTAGAGCTGTGTTCAAATCCTGAATATCCTTGTTTATTTTCTTTGTCAATGATTTGTCTAATATTGACAGTGGGGTGTTAAAGTCCCCCAATATTATTGTGTGGGAGTCTAAGTCTCTTTGTAGGTCTCTAAGAGCTTGCTTTATGAATCTATGTGCTCCTGTATTGGGTGCATATATATTTGGTATGGTTAGCTCTTCTTGTTGCATTGATACCTTATCATTATGTAACGCCCTTCTTTGTCTTTTTTGATTTTGTTGGTTTAAAGTCTGTTTTATCAGAGACTAGGATTGCAACCCCTGCTCTTTTTTTCTTTCTATTTGCCTGGTAAATATTCTTCCATCTCTTTATTTTGAGCCTATGTGTGTCTTTGCAAGTGAGATGGGTCTCCTGAATACAGCTCATCGATGAGCCTTGACTATCCAATTTGCCAGTCTGTGTCTTTTAATTGTAGCATTTAGCCCATTTACATTTAAGGTTATTATTGTTATGTGTGAATTTGATCCTGTCATTATGATGCTAGCTGGTTAATTTTGCCTGTTAGTTGATGCGTTTTCTTCATAGTATCAATGGTCTTTACAATTCGGTATGTTATTGCTGTGGCTAGTACTGGTTTTTCCTTTCCATATTTAGTGCTTCCTTCAGGAGCTCTTTTAAGACAGTCCTGGTGGTGACAAAATCTCTCAGCATTTGATTGTCTGTAAAGGATTTTATTTCTCCTTCACTTTTGAAGCTTAGTTTGGCTGGATATGAAATTCTGAGTTGAAAGTTCTTGTCTTTAAGAATATTGGGCCCCACTCTCTTCTGGCTTGTAGGGTTTCTGCAGAGAGATCTGCTGTTAGTCTGACTGGCTTCCCCTTGTGGGCATTCCGACCTTTCTCTCTGGCTGCCCTTAACATTTTTTCCTTCATTTCAACCTTGGTGAATCTGATGATTATGTGTCTTGGGGTTGCTCTTCTCGAGGAGTATCTTTGTGGTGTTCACTGTATTTCCTGAATCTGAATGTCAGCCTGTTCTGCTAGGTTGGAGAAGTTCTCCTGGTTAATATCCTGAAGAGTGTTTTCCAACTTGGTTCCATTTTCCTTGTCACTTTCAGGTACACCAATCAAACGTAGCTTTGGTCTTTTCACATAGTCCCATATTTCTTGGAGGATTTGTTTGTTCCTTTTCATTCTTTTTTCTCTAATCTTGTCTTCATGCTTTATTTCATTAAGTTGATCTTCAATCTCTGCTATGCTGTCTTTTGCTTGATCGATTCGGCTATTGATACTTGTATATGCTTCACGAAGTTCTTGTGCTGTGTTTTTCAGCCTCATCAGGCCATTTATGTTCTTCTCTTAACTGGTTATTCTAGTTAGAAATTCCTCTAACCTTTTTTCAAGGTTCTGAGCTTCCTTCCGTTGGGTTAGAACATGCTCTTTTAGCTCAGTGGAGTTTGTTTTTACCCATCTTCTGAAGTTTACTCCTGTCAATTCATCAAACTCATTCTCTGTCCAGTTTTGCTCCAGTGCTGGTGAGGAGCTGTGATCTGTTGGAGGAGAAGAGGCATTCTGGGTTTTTTAATTTTCGGCCTTTTTGCGCTGGCTTTTCCTCATCTTCATGTATTTATCTACCTTGGTCTTTGATGGTGGTGACTTTCGAATGGGGTTTCTGTGTGGACATCCTTTTCGTTGCTGTTGATGCTACTCCCTTCTATTTGTTAGTTTTTCTCCTAACAGTCAGGCTCCTCTGCTGCAGGTCTGCTGGAGTTTGCTGGAGGTCCACTCAAGACCCTAGTTTCCTGGGTATCATGAGCAGAGGCTGCAGAACAGCAAAGATTGCTTCCTTTTCCTTCCTCTAGAAGCTTTGTCCCAGAGGGGCACCTGCCAGATGCCAGCTGGAGCTCTCTGTTATGAGATGTCTCTTGGCCCCTGCTGGGAGATGTGTCCCAGTCAGGAGGCACGGGGGTCAGGGACCCACTTGAAGAGGCAGTTTGTCCCTTAGCAGAGCTCGAGCACTGTGCTGGGAGATTCACTGCTCTCTTCAGAGCTGGAAGGCAGGAATGTTTAAGTCTGCTGAAACTGCACCCACAGCTGCCCCTTCCCTCAGGTGCTCTGTCCCAGGGAGTTGGGAGTTTTATCTATAAGCCCCCGAATGGGGCTGCTGCCTTTCTTTCAGGGATGCCCTGCCCAGAGAGGAGGAATCTATAAAGGCAGTCTGGCTATAGCTGCTTTGCCAAGCTGCAGTGGGCTCCACCCCGTAGTATAAAGTCAGATAGTGTGATGCCTCAGACTTTGTTCTTTTTGCTTAGGATTGCCTTGGCTATTAAGACTCTTATGGTATTTATATTAATTTTAGAATAATTTTGTCTAATTGTCTAAAAATGTCATTGGTAATTTGATAGGAATAGCATTGAATCTGTAAACTGTTTTGGGCAGTATGGCCATTCTCATGATATTGAGTCTTCCTATTCATTAGCATGAAGTGTTTTTTGTTTGTTTGTTTGTTTGTTTTTAAGACAGAGTTTCACTCTGTCACCCAGGCTGGAGTACAGTGGCACAATCTCGGCTCACTGCAACCTCTGCCTCCTGTGTTCAAGTGATTCTTCTGCCTCAGCTTCCCAAGTAGTTGGGACTACAGGCGTGCACCACCACACCCAGCTAATTTTTGTATTTTTAGTAGAGACGGGGTTTCACCATATTGGCCAGGCTGGTCTCGAACTCCTGACCTCATGATCCACCTGCCTCGCCCTCCTAAAGTGCTGGGATTACAGGCGTAAGCCACCACGCCCAGCGTTGTTTTTTTTTCCCTTTATTTGTGTTATCTCTGATTTCCTTCAACAGTGTCTTGTCATTCTATTTGTTGAAGTCTTTCAGCTCCCTTGTTATCTGTATTCCTAGATATTTCGTTTATATTGTGTCTATTATAATTGGGATTATGCTATTGATTTTACTCTCAGTTTGAATGTTATTGGTGTATAGACATGCTACTTGTTTTGTGCATAGATTTTGTTTCCTAAAATTTTACTAAAGTCTTTAACAGTTCTAGGACTCTTTTGGTACAGTCTTTAGGGTTTTGTATGTATAGAATCATATTGTTAGCAAAAAGAGATGGTTTGGCTTCCTTTCCAATTTGGATGGCTTTTATTTCTTTCTCTTGCATGATTGCTCTGGCTAGGACTTCCAATACTATATTTAGTAGGAGTGGTGAGAGTGGGCATCCTTGTCTTCTTCCAGTTGGCAGCATGTTTAATGCCTTGCTTTTTATTTTTAGTGTATCTATTATGGTTTTTGCTTTGTGATTACCGTGATATAAGAAACATCTTATGGACGAAGGCATTGAGAGTGGACAGAGGGAAGACACAGATGCTGGGCTGAAGGGGGAGGAAGTTTGGACCCTTCATGGGTCTACTGTGCACAAGGACTCATTCCTGGCCCCCAACAGCTCCTAAACAGGAGCTGTTGAGCAAGCTTGTGGTGGCCTACTTTCACCAAAATCCTCTGGAATCCTGGAAGCAAGAGACCCCATGACCCCCATGGACAATTGAGCTGGCAGAGAGAGCTGTTAGGAGAGGTGGTGTGGGCAGAAGTCCATCTGGTGCAGAGCCCGGGGGGTTAGGTGTGGGACAGTGTGTGGTGGAGCATGGCCAGGAATGCCCATCCTCCAAAGCTCATCTTGCTCCCCTAAGAGACTTTAGCTTTAGGGGAACTGTCAGACCTGCATAGTTCAGGGTGATCTTGCCCATGAGATGGGGCTGCTCTGACCTGAGTGCCCCCCATCTGCTAGTCCCTCCCAGGGCACCAGTCTGGCCATTGTGGCTTGCAGTGCAGCCTCAGATCTGCAGTTGTGGTGCCTCACAGAGACCCACATGATAGCTTCAGCACTGGCAGACTGTGCCTGACCATTGAAAAGCTCCAGCCAAATGACCTGCACACACCAGCCCACCCATGCCCTCACCCCACTGCTGCTTCCCCTATGCTGCTTTGCTGGCATGCACTGGCCCACAGTCATCCTCCACATTAATTTGCTGGTACATGTACACATGGGTGGACTTCAACTCTCTTTCCCTGCTGGTGCGCATGTGCATGTGCATTGCACTAAGCCACTGTTGCTGGAATAAGCACAACCTGCCCTGCCCCCAATTGTGCCACCATTGCCAATGTAAAGGTGCGTAAGGAGACCAGCAGCCTCACCTGCCCCTTGCCACCATCATCACTGGCACATTAATGCATACAGAGACTGTCAGCTCCATGCCCATCAGTGCCCTGCTCCCATGCTGATACTGCCACAGGCATGAATCTGTGCACAGAGACCAGCAGCCCCATGTCCCATTCTGTGTGGCTGCTGCTACTGGCATGAACATGTGCATAGAGGTTGCTATCCCTGTGTTCACCAGTGCCCTTCTTCATGCCAATACCACCACTGGTGCAAATGCAAACACAGATGCCTACAGTCCCCTATGGTCCACCCCTCCTCCACGGTGCTGCCATCACTGCCACTGCAAACATCCACATGGTGGATGAAAATGAGCATGGATCTAGCTAACACCACATGACAAAGCAATTTGCCTGGTACCACCCATCAGAGTGTTGTGAACAGTGATTAAGGAACACCTGGGTCCCTCCTGCACAGCAGGTTTCTAACCTCAAGAGGCCAGAAAACAAAGCCAATGGCTTGATATTAGTGGCCCTAGAGTTAAAGCATGCATTCCAGGCATCCTGAGCTCAGCCTTGGTGTCCTAAAATTTTCCAGAAATGTAGCCAGTTGACTAAACCCCCCTTATACTACAATCAAATTCCCAAGGACATTAAGGAGGGTAGAAGAACAAAAAGCCCATCCAAAGGAAAGCAAATTCAGACTGAAAGAACATCAACCCACAAAGATGAGAAAGAACCATCACAAGAACTCTAGTAACTCAAAAAGCCAGAGTGTTTTCTTAACTCTAAATGGCTGAACTAGTTCCCCAACAATGGTTCTTAACCAGGCTGAAATGGCTGAAATGACAGATATAGAATGTCAGTAGAAATGAAGATTACTCATATCCAGGAGAACATCAAAACCCAATCCAAGGTTTCTAAGGAATAAAATAAAATAAGATGAAGGAAATAAAAGGTGAAATGGACTTTATAAGAAAAAAATCCTGATAAGATAGAACTAAAAAACTCACTTCAAGAATTTCATTATGCAATCACAAGTATTAGCAGCAGAATTGACCAAGCTGAGGAAAGAATCCCAGAATTAGAAGACTGGCTCTTTGAAATAACTCAGACAAAAATAAAGAAGAATAAAGAAGAAAGAAAAAAACCTGAGAAATATAGGATTTTGTAAAGAGACCAAATTTATGACTCATTGGTGTCTCTGAAAGAGGAAACAAAGCAAGCAACTTGCAAAACACATTTTAGGATATTGTCCATGAAACATTTCTCTGCTAGATAGGACAAGATTCAAACTTAGGAAATGCAGAGAACCTCTATGAGATACTACAAAAGACAGCCACCCCCAAGACACGTAATAATCAGATTCTCCAAGGTCTAAATGAAAGAAAAAAATGTGAAGGTAACTGAAGAGGTGGTTTACCTACAAACGGAATCTCATCAGGCTAACAGTGGACCTTTCAGCAGAAATCCTACAAGCCAGAAGGGATTGGGGCCTATATTTAGCATTCTTAAAGAAAGGAATTTTCAACTGAGAATTTCTTATCCAGACAAACTAAGCTTCATGAGCAAAGGAGAAATAAGATCCATCTCAGACAAACAAATGCTAAGGGGATGCATTTCCACAAGACAAACCTTATAAGAAGTCCCGAAGTGAGTGCTAAATATGGAAAGGAAACAACATTACTGGACACTACAAAAACTCACTTAAGTACATAGAACAGTGACACTATAAAGAAACCACACAAACAAGTCTGCATAATAACCAGTTAACAACATATTGACAGGATCAAATTTGCACATATGAATACTAACCTTGATTGTAAATGACCTAAATGCCCCAATTAAAAGGCACAGAGTGGCAACTTGGATAAATAAGCAAAACCCAGCATTCTGAATTTAAGAGACTCATCTCACAAGCAATGACATGTATAGATTCAAAGTAAATGGATGGAGAAAAATCTACCAAGCAAATAAAAAACAAACAAACAAATGAAAAAAGTGGGTTGCTATTCTAATTCTAGGCAAACCAGACTTTCAAACAACAAAGATCATAAAAGACAAAAGGAGGCAGAGCAAGATGGTAGAATTGAAGGCTACACCAATTGTATTTCTATAAGGACACCAATTTACAACTATCTACACAGAGAAAACCCCTTCATGAGAACCAAAAATCAGGTGAGCCCTTGTAACACCTGATTTTAACTTCATATCACTGAAAGAGGCAAAGAAAATATAGAAAAAAAGTCTTAAGTTGCCAATGCCACCTCTCCCCAACCCCATCCTCCTGCCCTGGCAGTAGCAGCATGGTATAGAGATCATCTCTGGGTGCTGAGGGAGGGAGAACAGCAATTGTGAGGCATTGAACTCAGTGCTATCCTGTTAGAGCAGAAAGGAAAACCAGACCAAACTCAGCTGACACTTGCACACAGAGGTAGTATTTAAACCAGCCCTTGCCAGAGAGGAATTGCTGATTCTAATGTTCTGAACTTGAGTACCCACAAACCTTACCACCAAAAGCCAAAGTGATCTGGGTCTTTAAGTAAACATGAAAGGCATCTTCAGACATAAGGACTGCAAGTCTTAGACTAGTCCTAGGGTTGACCTGGGCCCAGAGACAGTTAACTGAGGGTGTGGTGTGGGTTATGTGACCTAATAAGCCACCAGCTGGGGAGGCTAAGGGAGTGCTGGCATCATCCCTCCCCTAACTTCAGGATGCACAGCTTGTGGCTCCAAAAAAGACATGCTTCTTCCTCATGAGGATAGGAGAGGAAAGAGTGGGAAGGACTTGGTCTTGCATCTTGGATACCAGCTTAGCTACAGCAAGATAGGGCACTGGTCAGAGTTGTCAGGCCCCCATTCCAGGCCCTAACTCCCAGGTGACATTTCTAGACGCACTCTGGGACAGATGGGAACCTGCTGCCTTGAAGCGGGGAAAAAACAGTCCTGACAGCATTTATTACCCACTTCGGAGACGTGCTAGCTTCAGATGAGATTCAGCACATTATCAGCTATGGTGGCTATGGGATGAAACTCCTGCTTAAGAAAGGGGACTTTGTCTTGAACCTTACGTGCTAGAATGTCCACAGTGGGATAGAGAACCATGTGGGCTCTTGGGGTCACTCATGTCAGGAATTAACTCTGGGATGGCATCTCTGGACGTGCCCTGGCCCAGAGGGGAGCCCACTGCCCTCAAGGGTGAGCCCCAGGCCAGGCAGTATTCACCATAAGCTGACATAAAAGTCCTTGGATCTTAAGAGAACATGAGTAGTAGTCTGGAAGAACTCCCCATGGACTTTGATGGTGGTGGCTATGGGGTGAGGCTCCTCAGCCTTTGGAAAGGGGAGGGAAAAGTGGAAAGGACTACCTCTTATGGTGTGACTGCTAGCTCAGCTTCAGTACAATAGAACACCAGGAAGATGTCTAAGGTTTTTGACTCTAGTCCATGACACCCAGACAGCACTTCTGGGCCCATACAGGGCCTGGGGGAACTCACTGCCATGAAATGTAGGACTCAGATCTAGGTGGATTTACAATTGCTGATTGTAGAGCCCCAGGGCCATGAGAAAACATAGGCAGTAGCCAGGGACTGGTTACAGCAGGCGTCGGGCTAATCTCAGTCTTGTGCTGGCTTCAGGTCTGACCCAGCAGAGTCATAGTGTTAGTGGCCACAGGGGTGCTAATATGACTCCACTCTCAGCTTTAGGAGGCCCAAAACTGAGAGAGATACTCCATTTCTTTGGGAAAATTCAGGCTAGAGAACAAGACATCTGCCTGGTAATCCAGAGAATTCTTCATCTTTTTTCAAAATCATCAAGGCAATAACTCTATGAGTCTGCAAGAACTACAGTTTTATTAGGCTTGAGGTGCTCCTTAAAGCAGTTGCTGCTTAGCTCTTGATACCCAAGTCCTTTCAAATATCTGGAAAGCCTTCCCAAAAATGTTGGATACAAAGAAGACAAGATATAGAAGATTACAATAAATATCAAATTCTTCAATGCCCAGACACTGAAGAATGTCTACTAGCATCAACACCATCCAGGAAACATGACCTCATCCAAGGAACTAAATAGGTAACCAGGAACTAATCCTGGATAAACAGAGATATGTGACTTTTCAGAAAGGGAATTTGGTACAGCTGGGTTCAGGGAACTCGAAGAAATTCAAGATAGCACAGGCAAAATCAGAATTCCACAGATAAATTTAATAAGAGAATGAAATAATTGAAAAGAATCTAGCTGAAATTCTGGAGCTAAAGAAATGCAATTTGCATATTTACGAATGCATCAGAGTCTTTTTAAATTATACTTTAAATTCTAGGGTACATGTGCAGATTGTGCAGGTTTGTTATGTAGGTATACACGTGCCATGGTGGTTTGCTGCACCCATCAACCTGTCATCTACATTAGGTATTTCTCCTAATGCTATCCCTCCCCTAGTCCCTACAACCTGACAGATCCCGGTATGTGATGTTCCCCTCCCTGTGTCCATGTGTTCTCATTGTTCAACTCCCACTTATGAGTGAGAACATGCAGTGTTTGGTTTTCTGTTCTGGTGTTAGTTTGCTGAGAATGATGGTTTCCAGCTTCATCCATGTCCCTACAAAGGACATGTCCCTCCAAAGGACACACAGGTCTGTGTCCTTTCGTTCAGGGCAGTGAGTTCCCCCACACCCTGTGTGGGTCCAGAAGTGCTGTCTGGGTGTCATGGACTACAGTCAAAAACCTTAGAGATCTTCCTGGTGTTCTAGTTTTTATGGCTGCATAGTATTTCATGGTGTATATGTGCCACATTTTCTTTATCCAGTCTATTATTGCTGGGCATTTGGGTTGGTTCCAAGTCTTTGCTATTGTGAACAGTGCCACAATAAACATATGTGTGCATGTGTTTTTATGGTAGAATGATTTTTAATCCTTTTTATATACACCCAGTAATGGGATTGTTGCATCAAATGGTATTTCTGGTTCTAGATCCTTGAAGAATTGCCACAGTGTCTTCTACAATTGTTTACTAATTTACACTCCCACCAACAGTGTAAACGTATTCCTATTTCTCCACATCCTCTCCAGCATCTATTGTTTCCTGACTTTTTAATGATCACCATTCTAACTGGTGTGAGATGTAATCTCATTGCAGATTTGATTTGCATTTCTCTAATGACCAGTGATGATGAGCTTTTTTTTCATATATTTGTTGGGTAGATAGATGTCTTCTTTTGAGAAGGATCTGTTCATATCCTTCACCCACTGTTTGATGGGGTTCTTTGTTTTTTTCTCGTATATTTGCTTAAGTTCTTTGTAGATTCTGGATATTAGCCCTTTGTGTGATGGATAGATTGCAAAAATTTTCTTCCATTCTGTAGGTTGCCTGTTCACTTTGATGATAGTTTCTTTTACTGTGCAGAAGCTCTTTGGTTTAATTACATCCTATGTGTCGATTTTGGCTTTTGTTGCCACTGCTATTGGTGTTTTAGTCACGAAGTCTTTGCTCATGCCTTTGTCTTGAATAGTATTGCTTAGATTTTCTTCTAGGGTTTTTATGGTTTTAGGTCTTACATTTAAGTTTTAATCCATCTTGATTTAATTTTTGTATAAGGTGAACAAATGGGTCCAGTTTCAGTTTTCTGCATATGGCTAGCCAGTTTTCCCAACACCATTTATTAAATAGAAAATCCTTTCCCCATTGCTTTTTTTAATCAGATTTTCAAAAGATCAGATGGTTGTAGATGTGTGGTGTTATTTCCGTGGGCTTTGTTCTGTTCCATTAGTCTATATATCTGTTTTGGTACTAGTACCATGCTGTTTGGGTTACTGTAGCCTTGTAGTATAGTTTGAAGTCAGGTAGCATGATGCCTCCAGCTTTGTTCTTTTTGCTTAGGATTGTCTTGGCTATATGGGTTTTTATTATTTTGGTTCTATATGAAATTTAAAGTAGTTTTTTCTAATTCTGTGAAGAAAGTCAATGGTAGCTTGATGGGGATAGCATTGAATCTGTAAACTATCTTGGGCAGTGTGGCCGTTTTTACAATATTGATTCTTTCTATCCATGAGAATGGAATGTTTTTCCATTTGTTTGTGTCCTCCCATTTTTTTCAGCAGTGGTTTGTAGTTCCCCTTGAAGTCCTTCACATCCCTTGTAAGTTAGATTCCTAGGTATTTTATTCTCTTTGTAGCAATTGTGAATCAGAATTCACTGATGATTTGGCTCTGTGTTTGTCTATTATTGGTGTATAGTAATGCTTGTGATTTTTGCACATTGATTTTGTATCCTGAGACTTTGCTGAAGTTGCTTATCAGGTTAAGGAGATTTGGGGCTGAGACAATGGTGTTTTCTAGATATACAATCATGTCACCTGGAAACTGAGACAATTTTACTTCCTCTCTTCCTATTTGAATGCCCTTTATTTCTTTCTCTTGCCTGATTGTTCTGGCCAGAACTTCCAGTACTATGTTGGTGAGAGAGGGCATCCTTGTCTTGTGCTGATTCTCAAAGGGAATGCTTCCAGCTTTTACCCATTCAATATGATATTGGCTGTGGGTTTGTCATAAATACCTCTTATTATTTTGAGATGCATTCCATCAATACCTAGTTTATTGAGAGTTTATAGCATGAAGGGGTGTTGAATTTTATCAAAGGCTTTTTCAGCATCTATTGAGATAATAATTTGGTTTTTGTCCTTTGTTCTGTTTATGTGATGGATTATGTTTATTGATTTGTGTATGTTGAACCAGCTTTGCATCCCAGGTATGAAGCCAACTTAATCGTGGTGGATAAAGTTTTTGATGTGTTGCTGGATTCAGTTTCCCTGAATTTTATTGAGGATTTTTGCATTGATGTTCATCAGGGATATTGGCTTGAAATTTTCTTTTTTTTGTTGTGTCTCTGCCAGGTTTTGGTATCAGGATGATGCTGGCTTCATAAAATGAGTTAGGGAGGAGTCCCTTTTTTTATTGTTTGTAATAGTTTCAGCAGGAATGGTACCAGCTCTTTTGGTATTTCAGTTTGATTTTCCTGTTTAGAATAAAGGGTATATGTTTCAAGATTTATTTTTTTTATTTTTCTTTTTTTTTTCTCTCATGGTAGTTTGTATTTCTGTAGCGTCAGTGGTGGTATCCCCTTTATCATTTTTTATTCTGTCTATTTGATTCTTCTCTTTTCTGTTCTTTATTTGTCTCACTAGGAGCCTATCTATTTTGTTGATCTTTTCAAAAAACTAGCTTCATTGATTTTTTGATGGGTTTTTCATGTCTCTATCTCCTTCAGTTATACTGTGATCTTAGTTATTTCTTGACTTCTGCTAGCTTTTGAATTTGTTTGCTCTTGCTCCTCTAGTTCTTTTAATTATGATGTTAGGATGTCAATTTTAGATCTTTCCGGCTTTCTCTTGTGGGCATTTAGTGCTATAAATTACCCTCCATGCACTGTTTTAAATGTGTCCCAGAGGTTCTGGTATGTTGTGTCTTTGTTCTCATTGGTTTCAAATAGCTTATTTATTTCTGCCCCAATTTCATTATGTACCCAGTAGTAATTCAGGAGCAGGTTATTCAGTTTCCATGTGCTTGTGTGGTTTTGAGTGAGTTTCTTCATCCTGAGTTCTAATTTGATTGCACTGTGGTCTGAGAGACTGTTTATGATTATCATTCTTTTGCATTTGCTGAGGAGTGTTTTACTTCCAATTATGTAGCCAATTTTAGAATAAGTACAATGTGGTGCTGAAATGAATGTATATTCTGTTGATTTGTGGTGGAGAATTCTTTAGCTGTCTATTAGGTCAACTTGGTCCAGAGCTGCTTTCAAGTCCTGAATATCCCAATTAAATTTTCTGTTTCATTGATCTGTCTTTTATTGACAGGGGGGTGTTAAAATCTCCCACTATTATTGTGTGGGAGTCTATGTCTCTTTGTATGTCTCTAAGAACTTGTTTTATGAATCTGGGTGCTTCTGTATTGGGTACCTATATATTTAGGATAATTAGATCTGCTTGTTGCATTGATCCCTTTACCATTATGGAATGCCCTTCTTTGTCTTTTTTTAATCTTTGTTGGTTTCAAGTCTGTTTTATCAGAGGCTAGTATTGCGACCCCTGTTTTTTTTTCTTTCCATTTGCTTGGTGAATATTCCATCATCCCTTTATTTTGAGCCTATGTGTGTCTTTGCATGTGAGATGGGTCTCCTGAATACAGCACACTGATGGGTCTTGATTTTATCCAGTTAGCCAGTCTGTGTCTTTTAATTGGGGAATTTAGTCCATTTACATTTAAGGTTAATATTTTTATGTGTGAATTTGATCCTGTCATTATGATGCTAGTTGGTTATTTTGTCCAATAGTTGATGCAGTTTCTTCATAGTGCCAATGGTCTTTACAATTCACTATGTTTTTGCAGGTGCTGGTACCGGTTGTTCCTTTCCATGTTTAGTGCTTCCTTCAGGAGCTCTTGTAAGGCAGACCTGATGGTGGCAAAATCTCTCAGAATTTGCTTGTCAGTAAAAGATTTTATTTCTCCTTTGCTTATGAAGCTTAGTTCGGCTAGATATGCAATTCTGGGTTGAAAATTCTTTTCTTTAAGAATGTTGACTATTGGCCCCCAATTTCTTCTGGCGTAAGGGTTTCTGCCAAGAGATCCACTGTTAGTCTGATGGACTTCCCTTTGTGGGTCATCTCACCTTTCTATCTGGCTGCCCTTAACATTTTTTCCTTCATTTCAACCTTGGTGACTCTAATGATTATATGTCTTGGGGTTGCACTTCTCAAGGAGTATCTTTGTGGTGTTCTCTGTATTTCTTGAATTTGAATGTTGGCCTGTCTTGCTAGGTTGGGAAGTTCTCCTGGATAATATCCTGAAGAGTGTTTTCCACCTTGGTTTCATTCTCCCCATCACTTTCAGGTACACCAATCAAATGTAGATTTGGTCTTTTCGCACAGTCCCATATTTCTCAGAGGTATTGTTCGTTCCTTTTTACTATTTTTTTCTCTAATTTTGTCTTCATGCTTTATTTCATTAAGTTTATCTTCAATCTCTGGTATTTTTTCTTTTGCTTGATCAATTCAGCTATTGATACTTGTGTATGCTTCACGAAGTTCTCGTGCTATGTTTTTCAGCTCCATCAGGTCATTTATATTCTTCTCTGAACTTGTTATCCTAGTTAGCAATTCCTCTAACCTTTTTTCAAGATTCTTAGCTTTCTTGCATTGAGTTAGAACATGCTCCTTTAGCTCAGAGGAGTTTGTTTTTACCCACCTTCTGAAGCCTACTTCTGTCAGTTCGTCAAACTCATTCTCCATCCAGTTTCGTTCCATTGCTGGTGAGGAGTTGTGATATTTGGAGGAGAAGAGGCATTCTGGTTTTTGGAATTTTCAGCCTTTTTGCATTGGTTTCTCCCCATCTTCATGGATTTATCTACCTTTGGTCTTTGATGTTGGTGACCTTCAGATGGGGTTTCTGAGTTGACCTCCTTTTTGTTGATGTTGATGCTATTCCTTTCTGTTTGTTAGTTCTCCTTCTAACAGACAGGCCCCTCTGCTGCAGGTCTGCTTGAGTTTGCTGGAGGTCTACTCCAGACCCTGCTTGCCTGGGTATCACTGGCAGTGGCTGCAGAACAGCAAAGATTGCTGCCTGTGTCTTCCTCTGCAAGTTTTGTCCTAGAGGGGCACCCACAAGATGCCAGCTGGAGCTCTCCTCTATGAGGTGTCTGTCAGCCCCTTCTAGGAGGTGCCTCCCAGTCAGGAGACACAGGGGCCAGTAACCCACTTGAGGAGGCACTCTGACCTTTAGCACAGCTTCAGTGCTGTGCTGGGAGATCTGCTGCACATAGCTGGCCAGCAGGGACATTTAAGTCTGCTGAAGCTGTGCCCACAGCTGCCCCTTCACCCAGGTGCTGTGTCCCAGTGAGATGGGAGTTTTATCTGTAAGCCCCTGACTGGGGCTGCTGCCCTTTTTTCAGAGATGCCCTGCCCAGAGCGGAGGAATCTAGAGAGGCAGTCTAGCTACAGAGGCTTTACTGATCTGCAGAGGGCTCCATCCAGTTAGAACTTCCAAGAGTCTTTGTTTACACTTTGATGGGAAAACCACCTACTCAAGCCTCAGTAACAATGGAAGCCCCTCCCCACACCAAGCTCGAGCTTCCCAGGTTGACTTCAGTCTTCTGTGCTGGCAGTGAGAATTTCAAGCCAGTGGATCTTAGCTTGCTGGGCTCTGTGGGTGTGGAATCTGCTGAGCTAGACCACTCAGCTCCTTGGCTTCAGCCCTCTTTCCAGGTGAGTGAACGATTCTGTCTCAATGACATTCCAGGCACCATTGGGGTATGAAAAAAAAAAAAAAAACTGCAGCTAGCTCGATGTCTGCACATACAGCCACCCAGTTTTGTGCTTGAAACCCAGGGCCCTGGTGGCATAGGCACTGGAGGGAATCTCCTGGTTTATTGGTTGCAAAGACCGTGGGAAAAGCATAGTATCTGGGCCAGAGTGCACCATTCCTCACGGCACAGTCCCACACGGCTTCCCTTGGCTAGGGGAGGGTATTTTCTGACCCCTTGCAATTCTCGGGTAAGGCAGCACCCCACCCTTCTTTGGATCACCCTCCACAGGCTTCACCCACTGTCTAAGCAGTCTCAATTATTTGAACTGGGTACCTCAGTTGGAGATGCAGAAATCGCCCACATTCTGCATTGATCTCACTGGGAGCTACAGACTGGAGCTGTTTCTATTCAGCCATCTTGCCAGAAGACCAGAGTCTTTTAATAGCAGAATTAATCAAGCAGAAGAATTAGTGAGCTTGAATAACAACTATGGACAAATCTGAGAGTTATTGGCATTAAAGAGAAGGTACAGAAAAAGACAGCAGTAGAGCATTTATTAGGAGAAATAATAACAGACAAGTTTCCAAACCTAAAGAAAGATATCAAGATCCAAATACAAAGAAAGTTATAGAACACCAAGCAGATTTAACTCAAAAAGTACTTCAAGGCATTTAATAATCAAACTCTTAAAGATCAAGGATAAAGAAAGGATCCTAAAAGCAGCAACAGAAAAGAAAAAATAACACACAATGGAGCTCCAGTACATCTGACAGCAGACTTTTCAGTGGAAACATTACAGACCAGAAGAGATAGGCATGACATATTTAAACTTCTGAAGAAAAATAAAGACTTTTAGCTTAGAATAGTATATCCAGTAAAAATATTTTTCAAACAAAAAGGAGAAATAAAGACTTTCTCAGACAAACAAAAATGGAGGGATTTCATCAACACCAGATCTCACCTACAAGACATGCTAAAGGGAGCACTTCAATCAGAAAGAAAAGGTGTTAATGAGCAATAAGTAATCACTTGAAGGTAAAAACTCACTGGTAATGGTAAGTAAACAGAAAAACAGAATATTATTACACTGAAACTGTGATGTGTAAACAACTCTTATCCTAAGTAGAAAGACTAAATGATGAACCAATGAAAACTAATAGCTACAACAACTTTTCAAGACATAGATAGTACAATAAGATATAAATAGAAACAACAAACAGTTAAAAAGCTGGTGGACAAATTTCAGGTGTAGATTTTTTTATTAGTTTTCTGTTTACTTACTTGCTTGTTTATGGAAACAGTGTTAAGTTCTCATCAGGTTAAAATAATGAGTTGTAAGATTGTATTCATAAGCCTCATGGTAATCTCAAATCAAAAAACAAAATGTACACACAATAAATAAAAAGGAAGAAACTAAATAATATTACCAAATAAATCACCTTTGCTGAAAGAAGACAGGAAGGAATGAAGGAAGAGAACACCACACACACACACACACGAGAAAACAAATGAGAAAATGGCAGAAGTAAGTTCTTACTGATCAATATCATTGAATGTAAATAGATTAATGTTAATGTAATGGACTAATGTAATAGACTAATATAATGTAAATTTGCAGCATAGTACTCATACAAAAATAGACACATACACTAATTAAACAGAATACAGACCCTGAAATAATGCTGTACACCTTCAATTATCCTTAACAAAAACAAGCATGGGGAAAGGACTCTATTCAATAAAATAGTGCTAGGATAACTGGCAAGCAATATGCAGAAGATTGAAAGTGGACGAGTTCCTTACAGCACGTAAAAAAAAAAAAATCAACTCAAGATGTATGTATTAGGATTCTCTAGAGGAACAGAACTAATAGGATAGATGTGTATATAAAGTGGAGTTTATTAAGTATTAACATGCACAATCACAAGGTGAGGCCCCACAATAGACTGTGTGCAAGCCGAGGAGCAAGGAAGCCAGTCTGAGTCCCAAAGCCTCAAAAGTAGGGAAGCCAACAGTGCAGCCTTCAGTCTGTGGTCCATGGTCCAAGAGTCTTAAAGCCAAAGTACTTGGAGTCTGATGTTCAAGGGCAGGAAGTATCCAGCATGAGAGATAGACGGAGGCTAGAAGATTTAGCCAGTCTGGCCTTTCAGCGTTCTTCTGCCTGCTTTTTATTCTTGCTGTACTTTCAACTTATTAGATTGTGCCCACTCAGGTTGAGGGTGGGTCTGCCTTTCCCAGTCCACAGACTCAAATGTTAGTCTCCTTTGGAAACACCCTAACATACACACCCAGGAACAATACTTTGTATCCTTCAATCCAATCAAGTTGACACACTCGATATTAACCATCACAATGGATTAAAGACTTAAATGTAAAACCTAAAACTATAAAATCCCTCAAAGATAATCTAGAAAATACTATTCTGGACATAAGACTTGACAATTATTTTATGATGGAGATGCCAAAAGCAATTGCAACCATAGTAATAACAATAATAATAATAATAATAATAAACAAATGGGACCTAAATCAGCTGAAGAACTTCTGCACAGCCAAAGAAACCATCAGCAGAGTAAATAGACAACCTACAGAGTGAGAGAAAATATTTGCAAGCTATGCATCTGACAAAGGTCTAATATTCAGAATCTATAAAGAACTTAAACAGATTTACAAGCAATGAAACAATTATATTAAAAGGTGGGCAAAGGACATGAACAGACACTTCCTAAAATAAGACATCCTCACAGCCAACAAGTATGTGAAAAAGTTCTCAACATTACTATTTGTTAGAGAAATGCAAATCAAAGCGAAAATGAGATACCATCTCACAACAGTCAGAATGCATATTATTTAAAACAAAAAATAACAGATCATGATGAGAATGTAGACAAAAATGAACATTTATACACTGCTGGTGAGAATGTAAATTAGTTCACTCTTTTAGAAAGCAGTTTGATCATTTCCCAAAACACTTAAAACAGAATTACTGTTTGACCCAGAGATCCCATTATTGAGCACACACTCAAAGCAATATAAATTGCTCTACCATAAAGACACATAACACATATGTTTATTGCAGTACTGTTCCCAATAGCAAAGACATGGAATCAACCAAAATATCTATCAATAGTAGACAAGATGAAGAAAATATGGTACATATACACAATGGAATACTATGCAGCCTTAAAAATGAGATAATATTCTTTGTAGCAACATGGATGGAGCTGAAGGGCATTATTCTAACCAAACTAATTCAGGAACAGAAAGCCAAATACCACATGTTCTCACTTTTAGTGGTAGCTAAATTTTGAATACATATAAACACAAAGAAGGGAACAACAGACTCCAGGGCCTACTTGAAAGTGGAGGGTGGGAGGAGGGTGAGAATCAAAAACTACCTATTGGGTACTATGCTTATTACTAGTATGATGAAGTAATCTGTCCACCGAATCCCCACGACACCCAATTTACCCATATGACAAACCTACACATGTACCCCTGGACCTAAAATAAAAGTTGAAAAACGAGCACCTTATAATAAGGTAAGTAGAATACAAATTAACATTAATCACTACAAAAAAAGGAAACAAGGAAACAAAAACTATATGTTTTAACTCACTGTCCTCCACATTATGACTTTTTATTTTCTCCACTTATGTATGTTTTATATTGCCTATCTCTTAACAAATTTTGTAGTTATTATCTTTTGTACATTTATATATTTTATTCATGTCAGAGATATGAGTGGTTACATACCATAGTTACAATATTAGAATATTCTGTATTTTTTTGTGTACTTTTACCAGTGAGGTTTTTATCTTCAGATGTTTTATTATTGCACATTTGCATTCTTTTCTTTTAGATTGAAGAACTTTATCATTTATCTCTAATCAAATCTAGTAGTAATTAATGCCCTCAGCTTTTGTTTTTCAAGGAAATTTTTTTTTCTCCCTCATGTTTGAAGAATAGCTTTGCTTGGTACAGTATCTCAGTTGACATTTCCTTTTCTTCAGCAGTTGGAAAATGTCACCTCACTCCCTCAAAGTCTGTATCGTTTCCACTGAGAATTCTGTTGCCATATTAATTGAAGCTTCATTATATATTAATAATTTTTCACTTGCTTTTTTAGGGTCCTGTCTTTAATTTGGCTTTTTAGAGTATGATTATTCTGTATCTTGGAGCAGTCTTACCTTGATTTAATCTTTTTAGTGATGTTTTGACCTTTTCATACCTGGGTATGTATACCTTTCTGTAGATTCAGAAAGTTTTGTGTTATGATTTTTTTAATAAGCTTTCCACTGCTTGATGTGCCTTAACTCCCTATTGAAAGCCAGTGAGTCTTAGATCTGCTCTTTTCAGGCTGTTTTCTAGATCTCATAGCTGTTATTTTTCCTTTTTATTATTTTTTCATCTCCTCTGATGTTGTGTTTTCAAATATTCTGTCCTTGAGCTCACTGATTCTTTCTTCTGCTTGATTAATTCTGTTTTTGAGAACCTCTTATGTATTTTTTTATTTCATCCAATGTGTTTCTCCATTCCAGGATTTCTGTTTGATTTTTTAAATTATTTAAATCTCTTTGTTAAATTTCTCTCATAAATTTCTTATTTACTTTCCTGTGTTATCATAGAATTCACTGAGTTTCTTCAAACTTCTATTTTAAATTTTTGATTTGAGAGTTCACACTTCACCAGTCACTCTCTCCTTGCTTTTTTTTCATTTATGGAGATCATGATTCCATGTATGTTGTGGTTTTCTATGAAAGTATGTTAATGTCTCCACATCAAAGTATTATTTATTCCAGTCTCCTCTATCTGGGTTGGTTTGCACATGTCTAGCACATGTGTATTTAGTGGTTCTGTATAGTTTGCCTGTTAAGTTGCCTTGGCCCTGAATCACCACTTCCTTTTTAGCAGTAAATGGCTCCCTATTCCATATTTGCTGTGCTTTTCACGAAAATTCAGATTGATGCCCATTCCAGCTTGGATGAAGCATACAATAGGAGATTCTCCAGCTGTGTGGGAAGGTTATCTAGGAGCTTTTTGCCCAGATTGAGAAGTGAAGCCAGTTGGACTTCTAGATTGGGTGGGGACTTGGAGAACTTTTCTTTCTTACAAGAGAGTTGTAAAATGCACCAATCAGTGCTCTGTAAAAACACACCAATCAGCACTCTATGACTAGCTAGAGGTTTGTAAAATGGACCAATCAGCACACTGTAAAATGGACCAATCGGTGCTCTGTAAAATGGACCAATCAGCACACTGTAAAATGAACCAATCAGCAGGACATGGGTGGGGACAAATCAGGGAATAAAAGCTGGCCACCCCAGCCAGCAGCAGCAACCTGCTCGGGTCAATTTTCACGCTGTGGAAGCTTTATTCTTTTGCTCTTCACAGTAAATCTTGCTGCTGCTCACTCTTTGGGTCTGTGCCACCTTTAAGAGCTGTAACACTCTCTGCGAAGGTCCGTGGCTTCATTCTTGAAGTCAGCGAGACCAAGAACCCAGTGGAAGGAACCAACTATGGACACATCTTGGTGACCCAGATGGGACTATCACCAAGCGGTGAGTACCATTGCACCCCTTTTGCTTGCTATTCTGTCCTATTTTTCCTTAGGATTCGGGGGCTAAACACCAGGCACCTGTCAGCCAGTTAAAACTACTAGCGCGGCCACCAGTCTAAAGACAGTTGTCAGGCTTTCTGGGAAAGGGCTCTCTAACAACCCCTGACTCTTTGGAGTTGGGAGCGTTGGTTTGCCTGGAACCAGCTTCCACTTTTCCTGTACTTCTGGGCTGAGCCAAGGGTCAACAAAGAGGAAAGCCGTTCAGCTCCGGAGTCCCAACAAAAAGTTGGTTGACCCTGTAGCCATGAGTGGAACTCTCAAACTCACATCGCCCAAGCGAGACTCACCCATCTATCCTATCTATCCTGACCCTTGCCTCCTGGGTCCTAATGCCTGTCAGACAAACTTCATCCTGCCTCTCTTCTCTGAGGCTAGTCCTGCTTCTAAAAACCACGCCCTGTCTGTCTCTGGTGCTTTACTAGTTTCTCCTATAAGAATGATTTCTGGTATAAATTTCGGGACTCTGTTCCTTTCTTTAGGCAGCCAGGCTCACCAATCAGAAAGATATAATTTTCGCCCAAAGCCCCGTCATGGGGGGGAGACTATCTGGAATTTTAGGATCCCTCCTCAGACAAGCAGGCCTAACAAAAGCTATTCCTGAAGCTAGGATATGGGGAGCCTCAGAAATGATATCCTTCCTATTCATATGATGAGAAGTGAGGACAAAACACATCACTCTTCCAACCCTGGACATCCCTTCCCTCCCTCAGGGTATAGCCCTCCACTCCATTTTTGGGGCATAGCATCTTTATAGCACAGGGGTAAGGTCCCAATACTAACAGGAGAAAATGCTTAGGACTCTAACAGATTTTTGAGAATGTGTCGGTAAGGGCCACTAAATCCGATTTTTTTCAGTCCTCTTTGTGGTCTAAGAGGAAAAGCAAGGGTGCAGGTTTTTGAGAATGCATCAGTAAGGGCCACTAAATCTGACCTTCCTCAGTCCTCCTTGTGGTCTAGGAGGAAAACTAGTGTTTCTGTTGTTGCATTGGTGAGCACAATTATTCCAATCAGCAGGGTCCAGGGACCGTTTGGGGTCATTGGGCAAGAGGGGGATCAGCTGCTGCATGGGTAAGCACAACTATTCTGATCAGCAAGGTCCAGGGACCATTGTGGGTTCTTGGGCGGGGGGGATAAAACAAACCAAAACCACAGGCAGTTTTTTCTTTCTGATGGGAAACACAGGCATCAACAGCCTCGCCCTTGAAATGCATCCTAAGCCACTGGGATCAATTTGACCCACAAACCCTGAAAAAGCAGTGGCTCATTTTTTCTGCACTATAGCCTGGCCCCAATATTCTCTCTCTGATGGGGAAAAATGGCCACCTGAGGGAAGTATAAATTACAGTACTATCCTGCAGCTTGACATTTTCTGTAAGAGGGAAGGCAAATGGAGTGAAATACCTTATGTCCAAGCTTTCTTTTCATTGATGGATAATCCACAACTATGCAAAGCTTGCAATTTACATCCCACAGGAAGACCTCTCAGCTTACCTCTGTATCCTAGCTTTCCTACAGCTCCCCTTCCTATTAATGATAAGACTTCTCTAATCTCCCCTGCCCAAGCAAAGAAATCTCCAAGGGACCACAAACCACCGCCCAGGCTATTTGTTGTGTCCCTTTCAAGCTGTCAGGGGAGGGGAATTTGGCCCAACCCAGGTACATGTCCCCTTCTCCCTCTCTGATTTAAAACAGATCAAGGTAAGACCTGGGGAAGTTTTCAGATGATCCTTATTTGTACATGATGTCCTACAGGGTCTAGGGCAAACCTTTGACCTCACTTGGAGAGATGTCATGCTATTGTTAGATCAAACCCTGGCCTTTAATGAAAAGAATGCAGCTTTAGCTGCAGCCCTAGTTTTTGGAGATACCTGGTATCTCAGTCAAGTAAATGATAGGATGACAGCTGAAGAAAGGGACAAATTCCCTACCAGTCAGCAAGCCATCCCCAGTATGGATCCCCACCGGGACCTTGACTCAGATCTTAGGGACTGGAGTCATAAACATCTGTTGACCTGTGTTCTAGAAGGACTAAGGATAATTAGGAAAAAGCCCATTAATTACTCAGTGATGTCCACCATAACTCAGGAAAAGGAAGAAAATCCTTCTGCCTTCCTTGAGTGGCTATAGGAGGCCTTAAGAAAATATGCTACCTTGTCACCTGACTCTCTTGAGGGTCAATTGATCCTAAAAGATAAGTTTGTTACCCAATCAGCTGCAGATATCAGGAGAAAGCACCTAAAGTGAGCCCTGCACCCTGAACAAAATCTGGAGGCATTATTAAACCTGGCAACCTCGATGTTCTATAATAGGGACCAAGAGGAATAGGCCAAAAAGGAAAAACGAGATCAGAGAAAGGCTGCAGTCTTAGTCATGGCCCTCAGACAAACAAACCTTGGTGGTTCAGAGAGGACAGAAAATGGAGCAGGCCAGTCACCTGGTAGGGCTTGTTATCAGTGTGGTTTGCAAGGACACTTTAAAAAAGATTGCCTAATGAGAAACAAGCTACCCCCTCCCCCATATCCACTATGCTAATGCAATCACTGGAAGGCACACTGCCCCAGAGGACAAAGGTTCTCTGGGCCAGAAGCCCCCAACCAGGTGATCCAACAACAGAATTGAGGGTTCCCGGGGCAAGCGCCAGCTCATGTCATCACCCTCACTGAGCCCTGAGTATGTTTAATCATTGAGGGCCAGGAAGTTGACTTCCTCCTGGACACTGGCATGGCCTTCTCAATGTTAATCTCCTGCCCCAGACGGCTGTCCTCAAGATCTGTTACCATCCAAGGAATCCTGGGACAGCCTGTAACCAGGTAGTTCTCTCACTTCTCGGTTGTAATTGGGAGTGCTCTTTTCAAATGCCTTTCTTGTTATGCCTGAAAGTCCCACACCCTTATTAGGGAGGGACATACTAGCCAAAGATGGAGCTATTATCTACATGAATATGGGGAACAAGTTACCCATTTGTTGTCCTCTGCTTGAGGAGGGAATCAACCCTGAATTCTGGGCATTGGAAGGACAATTCAGAAGGGCAAAAAATGCCCGCCCAGTCCAAATCAGGCTAAAAGACCCCACCACTTTTCCTTATCAAAGGCAATATCTCTTAAGGCCTAAAGCACATAAAGGATTACAGGATATTGTTAGACATTTAAAAGCTCAAGGCATAGTAAGAAAATGCAGCAGTCCCTGCAACACCCCAATCATAGGAGTACAAAAACCAAATGGTCAGTGGAGGCTAGTACAAGATCTTAGACTCATAAATGAGGCATTAATTCCTCTATATCCAGTTGTACCAAACTCCTATACCCTGCTCTCTCAAATACCAGAGGAAGCAGAATAGTTCACTGTTCTGGACTTCAAGGATGCCTTCTTCTGCATTCCCCTGCACTCTGACTCCAAGTTTCTGTTTGCCTTTGAAGATCCCACAGAGCACATGTCCCAACTTACATGAACGGTCTTGCCTCAAGGGTTTAGGGATAGCCCTCATCTGTTTGACCAGGAACTGGCCCAAGATCTAGGCCACTTCTCAAGTCCAGGCAGTCTGGTCCTTCAGTATGTGGATGATTTACTTTTGGCTACCAGTTCAGAAGCCTCATGCCAGCAGGCTACTCTAGATCTCTTAAACTTTCTAGCCATCAAGGGTACAAGGCGTCTAAATCGAAGGCCTAGCTCTGCCTACAATAAGTCAAATATCTAGGCCTAATCTTAGCCAGAGGAACCAGGTCCCTCAGCAAGGAATGACTACAGCATATACTGGCTTATCCTTGCCCTAAGACATTAAAACAATTGTGGGAAGTTCCTTGGACTCACCGGCTTTTGCCAACTGTGGATCCCCAGATACAGCGAGATAGCCAGGCCCCTCTATGCTCTACTCAAGGAGACCCAGAGGGCAAATACTAATCTAGCAGAATGGGAACAAGAGGCAGAAACAGCCTTGAAAACCTTAAAGCAGGCCCTAGTACAAGCTCCAGCCTTAAGCTTTCCCACAGGACAAAACTTCTCTTTATACATCACAGAGAGAACAGGACTAGCTCTTGGAGTCCTTACTCAGAATTGTGGGACAACCCCAAAACCAGTGACATACCTAAGTAAGGAAATTGATATAGTAGCAAAAGGCCAGCCTCACTGTTTACAGGTAGTTGTTGTGGCAGTGGGTGTCTTAACATCAGAGGCTATCAAAATAATACAAGGAAAGGATCTCACTGTCTGGACTACTCATGATGTAAATGGCATAGTAGGTGCCAAAAGAAGTTTATGGCTGTCAGACAATCACCTGCTTAGATACTAGGCACTACTCCTTGAGGGACCAGTGCTTCAAATACACGTGTGTGGCCCTCAACCCTGCCACTTTTCTCCCAGAGGATGGGGAACCAATCGAGCATGACTGCCAACAAATTGTAGCCCAGACTTATGCTGCCTGAGAAGATCTCAGAAGTCCCCTTAGCTAATCCTGACCTTAGCCTATATACCAATGGAAGTTCATTTGTGGAGAATGGGATACAAAGGGCAGGTTATGCCATAGTTAGTAACAGTGCTTGAAAGTAAGCCTCTTCCCCCAGGGACCAGTGCCCAGTTAGCAAAGCTAGTGGTGCTTACCCAAGCCTTAGAACTGAGAAAGGGAAAAAAAATAAATGTGTATACAGATAGCAAGTATGCTTAACTAATCCTACAGGCCTATGCTGCAATATGGAAAGCAAGGGAGTTCCTAACCTCTGGGGGAACCCCCATTAAATGCCACAAGGAAATCATGGAGTTATTGCGTGCAGTGCAAAAACCCAAGGGGGTGGCAGTCTTACACTGCTGAAGCCATCAAAAAGGGGAAGGAGAGGGGAGAACAGGAAAGACCAGCAGAAGGGAAAGAGAGAAAGAGACAGAAATTCAGAAAGAGAGAGAGGAAGAGACAGAGAGACAAAGAGAGAGTCAGAGAGGGAGAGAAAGAGACAGAAAGTCAAAGACACAAGAAAAGAGAGGGAGGAAGAGACAGAGAGAGAAAGAAAAAGAGACAGAAAGAGAGGAAGAGACAAAGAAGGAGTCAAAGAGTGAGAAAGAGATAGAAGTAGTAAAGAAAGAACAGTGTACCCTATTCCTTTAAAAGCCAGGGTAAATTTAAAACCTATAATTGATAATTGAAGGTCTTCTCCATAACCCTATAACATTCCAATACCACATTATTGTCAGTGTAAACAAGGGTGTAGCCCGAAAGCACTGAGGCCACTGACAAACCCATAGCCTTACTATCAAAAATCCTTAAACCAGCAGATTTCCTAACAGGCGATCTTAATCAATTACCATACAAAGGTCCAAGCAGACCTAGGAGGAACTCCCTTCAGGACAGGATGATAAATGGTTTCTCCTGGGAGATTATGGGAAAAAGACACAATGGGTATTCAGTAAGTGATAAGGAAACTCTTGTAGAAGCAGAGTTAGGAAAATTGCCTAATAATTGGCCTGCTCAAACGTGTGAGCTGTTTGCACTCAGCCAAACCTTAAAGTACTTACAGAATCAGGAAGGAGCCATCTATACCAATTCTAAGTTAATATGGACTCAATGAGGGCTTATTAATAGCAAATAATAATTGAAATCCCAAACTTACAAAGTTTTCAACAAAAGTAAAGTTTGCTAAAAGTTAACAATGTAACGTATATTACCCTAACTTCTAATCTTGTGGAAATCAGACCCTATCAGTGCTCCTCAAAGCTCAAGTCCACCAGCGCAGGGCCATACAACTAATACCCCTACTTATAGGGTTAGGAATGGCCACTGCTACAGGAACCGGAATAGCAGGTTTATCTACTTCATTATCCTACTACCACACACTCTCAAAGGATTTCTCAGACAGTTTGCAAGAAATAACAAAATCTATCCTTACTCTACAATCCCAAACAGACTCTTTGGCAGCAGTGACTCTCTAAAACCACCGAGGCCTAGACCTCCTCACTGCTGAGAAAGGAGGACTTTGCAGCTTCTTAGGGGAAGAGTGTAGCTTTTACACTAACCAGTCAGGGATAGTATGAGATGCTGCCCGGCGTTTACAGGAAAAGGCTTCTGAAATCATACAATGCCTTTCAAACTCTTATACCAACCTCTTGAGTGGGGTGACATGGCTTCTCCCCTTTCTAGGTCCTGTAACAGCCATCTTGCAATTACTTGCCTTCAGTCCCTGTATTTTTAACCTCCTTATCAAATTTGTTTCCTCTGGGATCGAGGACATCAAGCTACAGATGGTCTTACAAATGGAACCCCAAATGAGCTCAACAAACAATTTCTAATGAGAACACCTGGATGGACCCACTGACCCTTTTTCTGGCCTAGAGAGTTCCCCTCTGGAGGACACTACCACTGCAAGGCCCCTGCTTCACCCCTATCCAGCAGGAAGTAGCTAGAATGGTCATCGCCCAATTCCCAACAGCAGTTGGGGTGTCCTGTTTAGAGGGGGGATTGAGAGGTGAAGCCAGCTGGACTTCTAGGTCAGGCAGGGACTTGGAGAACTTCTCTGTCTTACATGAGAATTGTAAAATGCACCAATCAGTGCTCTGTAAAAACGCACCAATCAGCATTCTGTGTCTAGCTAGAGGTTAGTAAAATGGATTAATCAGCAGCACACTGTACAAGGGACCAATCAGTGCTCTGTAAAAGGGACCAATCAGCACACTGTAAAGTGGGCCAATCAGCACTCTGTAAAACTGACCAATCAGCAGGACATGGCCGGGGACAAATAAGGGAATAAAAGGTGGCCACCCCAGCCAGCAGCAGCAACCCGCTCAGATCCCCTTCCACACTGTGGAAGCTTTTTTCTTTTGTTCTTCACAATAAATATTGCTGCTGCTCACTCTTTGGGTCCATGCCACCTTTAAGAGCTGTAACTCTCACCCCAAAGGTCCACAACTTCATTCTTGAAGTCAGTGAAACCAAGAACCCACCAGAAGGAGCCAACTACAGACACAAGAGGACCTGTGGAGCATGCCTTCTGCAGTGTGCAGGTCTGTTTGTGTTACTATAAAGAAATACCTGAGCTGGATAATTTATGATAAAAAAGGGTTATTTGGCTTACAGTTCTGTAGACTGTACAGTAAGCATGGGCTGACATCTGCTCCTGGTGAGGGCCTCAGAAAACTTATAGTCATGGCAGAAGGCAAACGGGGAGCAGGCGTATGGTGAGAGCTGGAGTGAGAGAAAGAGGGCAATATGCCAGGCTCCTTTTTAAACAAGAAGATCTTGTATGAACTACTAGAGCAAGAACTGATTACCAAGAGGATGACACCAAATCATTCATGAGGGAACTGCCCCCAAGGCCCAAACACCTCCCACTAGGCTCTACCTTCAACATGGGAAATTACATTTCAACAAGAGATTTGGAAGGGACAAACATCCAAATTATAACATGCACCATGGTGCTGCTAAGTAACTTCTCTAATTTGGCACCTCCTTTGGCTGAGATGTAGAGCACCCCTGAGTTTTGCACACTGGGGTTCCCATTCCCACCTCTGCCATTTGTCTCTTGCTGTCTCCATGGTATTTTTTTTTTCTCTTAAAGATGCTTGTGATGATTCCTGTGGGTTGAGGCAGAAATGGCTTTCCTGTGATGGAAGCCAAGGTGATGGGGACAATTGCTGTCTGCTTCAGTCTCCCTTTTTGTATTGTAAAAACTTGGAGTCCAGGGGTATTTTTTCATATGGTGCCTGGAAGCTTGGGAGAGGGGCATTGCAGATAGATAAGTTCATTTATCTTACCTTCTTCATGCATTATTTTTTTACCTTTCTGTGGCACCAGGGATTGCCACGGCCTCCATTTTAAGTTCTGGGATGTTGGTGGAAAAAATATTGGCACTGGATAGTTTATTTGGTTTCCTGGGGAACAGGAGGGGAGGGAAGAGTAAAAACTAATATTGCATCTATTCCACTATTTTGGTGTCATCACTAGAGCAGTCTAACTCTTAATCACTCTCATAACAAAATCCTAGGTGTCCAATGGCTTGGGTTCAAATCCTAGCTTTGCTTCTCACTTATAATGGGACCTTGAGAAAACCACCGTACCTTTGTAAGCTTTATTTACACATTTCCCATGTGTGAAACTGGGAAATAAAACCTAGCTTTGCAGTGTCAACAAAGGTTGAATGTATATAAAATTATTTGAAATCCGTGAAGTGGTACACATATGAGAAGAAAAACCTAGAACTACAGGATTCTTTAATCCATTTTTAGAACAAATAATTTTTGTGAAGCATAATTTTAAAGAGAAATAAAAGTAGAAAAGTTTTAATCTAAATGGGATAACAGGCCATGTTACATTATAATCAGTATTAGAAAAAATATTTTCAGTTTAGTTTGGGGCTACAATAAGACTAATATTCAGATAAAACCTTCAAAATAATATGTATTTTACCAGATTTTTCCAAATAGTTGGCTATTTGTGCCAGTGTATGTAGTACAGATATATATACCATATGTATATACCATATATAGTAGTGATATATATATAGACATATATATATGTAGAGAGAGAGACATATATATATATAGTGTAACACCATATATTTATTTAATGCTCAGGATAATTGAAGGAAATTAATGTACATTATAAATGTTTACCTAATGACTATTGTTTCTTTTAAGAAAGAAAAATATGTCCTATCCCATTTAACAGATGAAGAAACTGAAACAAGGACAGATTCAAGGATAAGACTGAGTTTACATAGTTACTTGGTGATGGAACAACAGTGCAATCCCAGGCTCCCTGACACCTTGCTGTGATAATATTAATTTTCTGCAGCATGCAACCTATTGAGCCCCATGGAGCCAGGCTCTGCATACGGCTGCTGTTTTTTTATTTTTTAAAAATATATATTTTACATAGTGACCTAGGGAAAACTCAAACAAACAAGACTCTTATGAAACAATATTTAACTTGGCCAAAGTCATGGACTCTAAAAATTTATATCCCCATTCTATTATTCCATTCTATTCTATTCTAGTATATTTGATTTAAAAGAATAAGCATGTCCCAATAAATTGATTTCATTACTACATTAATTTCCTAATTTAGAAGCTTAAAACAACACCCATTTGTTAATTCACTTTTGTAGGTCACAAATCCAGGCACAATGTAGTCGGATTCTCTGCTCACAGTCTCAAAGGCTGGAATCACGCTGTAGACTAAAACTGTGGTCTCATCTTAGGCTCTGGAGAAGAATCCACTTCCAAGCTCAGCCAGGTTCTTGGTAGAATGCAGATCTTTGCAGTTGTAGAAATGAGGTCTTTTTCTTCTTCCTGGCTGTAGCCTGGAGATTACTCTCAGCTCCTAGTGGCTGCCTACCATTTCCTACCACATGAGCTCCTCCATATTCAAGGCCAGCAATGGAGAATCTTCTTTGTAAGCAATCCTCACCGTTCTAATCTCTGACTTGCAGAAGATCCCCATTCCATTTAAGCGATTATCTGATTAGGTCAGGCTTGCCCTAGATAATCTACCTTTCTTAAAGTCATCTGTGCCTTATTATACACGCTAATAATGAGAGTGACATCTATTATAGTCACAGTCCCTGAAATTATGCAGGGCATGTAAACAAGAGCTCAGGGATATTGGAGGCCATCATAGAATCTTGTCTAACACAGTTCATTCACAAAAATTTATATACTCCCATATTATAAAGTATATTCACCTCATTCTAGTATCCCCAAAAGTTTAATCTCATTACACCTAAATAAACATTTTATCTAAATCTCATTAGCTCAAATACAAAGTCACATGTAAATCATCTAACTTTGTGGGTCTTTATGGATTTCACCAGTATTCACTCGATTAGACAAAAGCCACACCCACAATTATTATTGATATAATTAATACCTTATCTATCTTTGACCTCTGCTGAGATGGCTCAAAGACAGCACCCTTAAGCTTCTGAGAGACTCTCTAGTTTGGTTGAAAAGACCTGTGAAGTACACCTTTTATCTCCTGAAGGAGCCTTTTGTGCTACTGAACACATCTACACTTGGTATTTCTGAGCTTTCAGGAAGTTTGTATAGCCACATCCTCAGGTTTTTCTCTAAGATGTACTTTGAGAAAAGTCTCTTAATTTTAGTGGGTTTTTTTTTTAACCATCTGGAGAGGCTAAGAATTTTCAAAATCATTAGTCCTGGTTTCTTTGTGTTGACAAATGTTCTTTTTTTTTTTTTTTTTTTTTGACAAAATTAGCCAGGATCCTCTAAGCCCTTTTCTCAACTAGGCCTCCACCTTGGCCTATAAAAACTTTGAACACTAACATAGTTTCTAACACTTTAAGGTTGCATCTTTTGACCCCAGTGCCCTCAAAGTGCCTGCCTGAAAAAAATAGATTCTGAAAAGTGTTTGGTATTAATTCCAGTCAACACCTGAAACCCAGTTTCTGTAGGGAGGGTAGGAGGCTAACTTCAAGAAAATTCAATTAGCAAACCCAGTGGGTTTCACACAGACAAATCCCATGTTCCTATGTTTTGTATTTTTTCACTTTTCAGACTCTATCCCTGCTCCGTCATTCTCCCTTTAAAATACTTGTCACTTCTGTACAAATAGAAGTTGAGTTTAGTTCACACTGAAATCTTTTTTCTATTGCAATAGTTATTACTGATTAAATATGTTTATACCATGTTAACTAGTGTATGTCTTTATTTATTTTTATCAGTATTCAACAGTTTTTCCCTCAACTTATCTCTCATGTGTTTTACTGGAAGCAGCAAGAAGAAATCAAGCCATACCTTCAACAACTTGTTTGGAAATATTCTCAACTAAATAGCCAAGTTTATTGTTTACAAGTTCTGTTTTCCAAATAATGGGAGGATTAAGTTTTATGAATAATTGTTTTACTATGTAGCATTTTTCAATAGTATGTACCTCAAATCCTTGTGTGCCCTCATTTGCAGCATCCTCCACATCCAGATTTATACTAGCAGTCTGATAGCCCTAACCAGTATTGTCCTTAAAGTTCAGATTTATATTAACACTCTGTTCAAGATATAGGGGTGACAAAAGTCCACCTCCATCCCCATGGCAAGGTCAGAGAATTAAATTGACATGACATAGATTAACAGGAGAAAAGCATACAAATTTATTTACATATTTCAGGTGGCCTGGAAGCCCTTATAGGGAAATGAAGACGCAAAGAAATAGTTTCCTATATACTGCTTATATATTGAATTCAACAAGATATAGTAGACTGTGAAAATGTGATAAGCAAAGGGGCTTGAACTAGGGTAGTTAATTGTTTAGAAAAGCTAATTGTACAGAGAAGTAGCTAGGAAGATAAGGATTAGTTTAACAAGGCTAGTTTGTGCAGAATTACGTTGGTCTCAACTTTCTCATTCTTGATGATTAAACTGTTACATCTTTCACATAAGAATTTCATATTTTGTTTTTAAGACACAGCACTAATGTCATAGTGATCTTTTTTCTCCTGCTGTTTTTCAGGTGCCCTTGAGTTAAATAGTCAATATGACAGAGTGGTATATTTTTAACTCTCTCATAGGCTTCTACTACTGTGCTTCTCAAAATTATTCCAACCTCTGGTCACTGTCCATTTCTATAACCACTCCCACATTGTTAGGTTTTATTACAGTAGCCAAAATTTCAGTTACCAAAATTTGCATTCGTTTTCTATTACTACATAGAAAATCATCCAAAACTTAGTAGCTTAAACCAACAACAATTTGGTATATGACATTAGGTCAGAAGTCTGGGCATAGTTTAGCTGGGCTTTTTGCTCAGGGGTCATAAGGCTGAAAATTAAGGTATCAGCAAAGGCTATGATCTCATCTGAGGCTCACAGTCCTCTTTCAAGTACACTGGTTTTTTTTGTTTGCAGAATTTTGTTCCTTGTGGTTGTAGAATTGAGGTTTTTGTTTTCATGCTAGCTGTCAACTAACTGGTGTCTGTTATTTGCTCCTGAGATCACCCACTGTTCCTTGACAGATAGCCCTCTCTAAAGCAATGGATATTTTCTCTTTCTAAATCAGCAGGAAAATATCTCTAGATTTGAATCTCTTCACCAGGCAAAGCCTAGTTGAGCTCACCTAATTAGGTCAGGCTAAACCAGCAATCTCCATATCTAAATGTCAACTAATTTGGAACATCAATTATATATGCAAGATTTCTTCACAGCAGTACTTAAATTAGTGTTTTTGTTAATAGCGTGGGAAAGATGTGTGTATACCAGGGTCCAGAAATCTTGGAGACCATCATAAAATTCTGCTTACAACAATGACTTACTAATGGGCTCTAAACCATAGTTTGAAAAATACTGATATACAAGATAAGGTGGAGAAGAATAAGAAATATGAAATAGAGAAAAGCAGTTAAGGAAGAGTGGGAGAATGAATAATCTCTAATCATCAGAGAAATGCAAATCAAAACTGCAATGAGATACCATCTCACGACAGTCAAAATGGCTATTATCAGAAAGAAAAAAAAAACAGATTCTGGTGAGGCTATGAAGAAAAGGGAATGTTTGTACACTCTTGATGGCAATATAAACTCGCTCAGCCATGGTGGAAAGCGGTTTTGAGGTTTCTCAAAGAACTTAAAGCAGAGTTACCTTTTGACCCAGTGATCCCATTAGTTGGGCATATACCCAAAGGAAAATAGATAATTATACCAAAAAGGCACATGCACTTATTTATTCATCGCCATCATATTTGCAATAGAAAAGAAAACATAGAATCAACCTATGCGCCCATCAATGATGGATTGGATAAATAAAATGGGGGTACATATAAACCATGGAATACTGTGCAGCCATAAAAAGAATGAAATCATGTCCTTTGCAGCAATGTGAATGGATCTGGAGGCCATTAACTTAAGCAAATTAACACAGGAATAGAAATCCAAATACCACATGTTCTCACTTATAAATGGGAGTTAAACATTGAGCACACAGGGAAAAAAATGAAAATAATAGACACTGCTGACTACTAGAACGGGGAGGGAGGGGGGTTTGAAAAACTACCTATTAAGTACTATGTTCACTACCTGAGTGCAATATACCCATGTAACAATCCTGCATATGTACCCTTTCCATCTAAAATAAAAGCTGGAATTTAAATGAAAATAAAGAGAAACAGGTTTTTATGATGGAAAGCCATGGAGAAAAAGGGTTTCCACTAATTGTATCAACTGATGCTTAGTGACTATACCCATACTTTTTCGGTTATAGTCTAGTGATTAATCAGTCAAAAACATTTTTCAGCTTACTAGACTGGGGGCTAAGTACACAAGGCATAAGACAAAGGCTAAAGATAGGGCTCAGGGCAGTTTTAGTGGGTATTTTATTTACCTTCACATTCCGTAATATTAATCTCACTGCATGTGGAAGTTATATTTCAGCCTGAAGTTACAACTTAGTGTGTTCAGGAGTAAACCAAAATTTCAGGTTTGATATTAAATTATATTGGAATGATATAGTACACTTTATCCTCATACTATGTTCTGTTGATATTATTTATGAATTTATGTTTCTCTAGTATAAATACATTTTAAATGACAGACATTTGTGGATACATTAATGATGACTCAATTGGAATATTTTTTAAATATTTGTTTTCCTTATACGTGCTTCTAAAGAATAACAACCAGAAAATCAGCTACTTAGAATTTGCAATAAATGTTTGCATTTTAAAAATTTCTCCATTTGGGAATAAGACTAAACTGTTAATATTCAACATGATGAGGATATGACACTCTAGACCTATCCTGCAGTTGTGATATTTAGAAAATGAAGAAGGATTTAGAAATTATGATTTCCAGGTGGGGAGGTAAGGAAGATGTAGGAAGTAAAAAAATAGGTAATAGAGCTCACATTCCAAGATGGCCGGATAGGAACAGCTCTGGCCTACAGCTCCCAGCGTGATTGATGCAGAAGACAGGTGATTTCTGCATTTCGAGCTGAGGTACCCAGTTCATCTCATTGGGGCCAGTTGGACAGAGGGTGAAGCCCATGGAGCGCAAGCTGAAGCAAGGTGGGGCATCTCCTGACCTGGGAAGCACAAGGGGCTGGGGGATTTCTCTTTCCTAGCCAAGGGAAGCTGTGACAGACAACCTGGAAAAATGGGACACCCCCTGACCAAATATGTCACTTTTGCCTAGCTCTCAACAACCAGCAGACAAGGTGATTCTCTCCCGTGCTTGGCTCGGTGGGTCCCATGCCCATAGAGCCTTGCTCACTGCTAGTGGAGCAGTCTGCAAGGTGGCAGTATGGCTGGGGGAGGGGCATCTGCCATTGCTGAGGCTGGAGTAGCAAAAAGTGGCTGGGAAGCTTAAACTGGGTGGAGCCCAGTTGGGCTGTGGTAGCCCAACAAGGCTTACTGCCACAAGACTACTTCTGTGGGCAGGGCATAGCTGAACAAAAAGCAACAGACAACTTCTGCAGACTTAAACGTCCCTGTCTGACAGCTCTGAAGAGAGCAGTGGTTCTCCCAGCATAGTGTTTGAGCTCTGAGAACGGACAGATTGCATCCTCAAGTGGGTCCCTGATGCCCATGCAGCCTAACTGGGAGATATCTCCCAGTAGGGGGCGACAGACACCTCAAATAGGAGGCTGCCACTCTGGAATGAAGCTTCCACAGGAAGTATCAGGCAGCAATATTTGCTGTTCTGCAGCCTACACTGGTGATACCCAGGAAAACAGGGTCTGGAGTGGAACTCCAGCAAACTCCAACAGACCTGCAGTTGAGGGACCTGACTATTAGAAGGAAAACTAACAAACATAAAGGAAGAGCATCAACATCAACAAAAAGGTGATCTACACCAAAACCTCATCTGTAGGTCAACAACATAAAAGACCAAAGGTAGATAAAACCCCAAAGATGGGGAGAAACCAGAGCAGAAAAGCTGAAAATTCTAAAAATCAGAGAGCCTCTTCTCCAAAGGATCACAGCTCTATTGCCAGCAATGGAGGAAAGCTAGAAGGAGAATGACTTTGACGAGTTGACAGAAGTAGGCTTCAAAAGATCGGTAATAACAAATTTCTCTGAGCTAAAGGAGGATGTTTGAACCCATTGCAAGGAAGCTAAAAACTTGAAAAAAGATTAGACGAATGGCTAACTAGAATAAACAGTGTAGACAAGACCTTAAATGACCTGATGGAGCTGAAAACAATGGCATGAGAACATCGTGATGCATGCACAAGCTTCAATAGCCTATTTGATCAAGCAGAAGAAAGGGCATCAGTGACTAAAGATCAAATTAATGAAATAAAGTGAGAAGACAAGCTTACAGAAAAAAACAGTAAAAAGATACAAAGCCTTCAAGAAATATGGGACTATGTGAAAAGACAAAATCTACGTTTGATTGGCGTACCTGAAAGTGATAGGGAGAATGGAAACAAGCTGGAAAACACTCTTCAGGTTATTATCCAGGAGAACTTAGCTAACCTAGGAAGGCAGGCCAACATTCAAATTTAGGAAATACAGAGAACACCAAAAAGATACTCCTCGAGAAGAGCAACCCCAAGAAACGTAATTGTCACATTCACCAAGGTTGAAATGAAGGAAAAAGTGTTAAGGGCAGCCAGAGTGATAGGTCGACTTACCCACAAAAGGGAAGCCATCAGACTAATGGTGAACCTCTCAGCAGAAACCCTACAAGCCAGAAGAGAGTGGGGGCCAACATTCAACAAACTTAAAAAAAAGAATTTTCAACACAGAATTTCATATACAGCCAAACTAAGCTTCATAAGTGAAGGAGAAATGAAATCATTTACAGACAAGCAAATGCTGAGAGATTTTGTCACCACCAGGCCTGCCTTACAAGAACTCCTAAAGGAAGCACTAAACATGGAAAGAATCAACCAGTACCAGCCACTGCAAAAAACTGCCAAATTGTAAAGAACATTGATGCTATGAAGAAACTGCATCAATTAATGGGCAAAATAACCAGTGAACATCATAACGACAGGATCAAATTCACACATAACAATATTAACCTTAAATGTAAATGGGCTAAATGCCCCAATTAGAAGACACAGACTGGCAAATTGGATAAAGAGTCAGCACCCATCAGTTTGCTGTATTCAGGAGACCCATCTCACATGCAAAGATGTACACAGGCTTAAAATAAAGGGATGAAGGAAGATCTACCAAGCAAATGGAAAGCAAAATATGCAGTGGTTGCAACCTTAGTTTCTGATAAAACAGACTTTAAACGAACAAAGATCAAAAGAGACAAAGAAGGCCATTACATAATGGTAAAGGAGTCAATTCAACAAGAAGAGCTAACTATCCTAAATATATATGCACCCAATACAAGAACACCCAAATTCATAAAGCAAGTCCTTAGTGACCTACAAAGAGACTTAGACTATCATACAATAATAATGGGAGACTTTAACACCCCACTGTCAATATTAGATCAACAAGACAGAAGGTTAATAAGGATATCCAGGAATTGAACTCAGCTCTGCAACAAGCAGACCTAATAGACATCTACAGAAAAACCCACCCCAATTCAACAGAATGTGCATTCTTCTCAGCACCACATCCCACTTATTCCAAAATTGACCACACGGTTGGAAGTAAAGCACACTTCAGCAAATGTTAAAACAACAGAAATTATAACAAACTGCCTCTCAGACCACAGTGCAATCAAACTAGAACTCAGGATTAAGAAACTCACTCAAAACCTCTCAGTTACATGGAAACTGAACAACCTGCCCCTCAATGACTACTGGGTAAATAGGGAAATGAAGGCAGGAATAAAGATGTTCTTTGAAACCAATGAGAACAAAGACACAACATACCAGAATCTCTGGGACACATTTAAAGCAGTGTGTGGAGAGAAATTTATAGCACTAAATGGCCACAAGAGAAAGCAGGAAAGATCTAAAATCGATACCCTAACATCACAATTAAAAGAACTAGAGAAGCAAGAGCAAACACATTCAAAAGCTAACAGAAGGCAAGAAATAACTAAGATCAGAGCAGAACTGAAGGAGATAGAGACAGAAAAAAAAGAAAAAACATAAAAATATCAAGGAATCCAGGAGCTGGTTTTTGAAAAGATCAACAAAATTGATAGACCACTAGAAAGATTAATAAAAAGAGAAGAATCAAATAGATGCAACAAAAATTGATAAAGGGGATATCACCACCAATCCCACAGAAATACAAACTACCATCACAGAATACTATAAACACCTATACACAAATAAACTAGAAAATCTAAAAGAAATGGATAAATTCCTGGACACATACACCCTCCCAAGACTTATCCAGGAAGAAGTTGAATCTCTGAATAAACCAATAACAGGCTCTGAAATTGAGGCAATAATTAATAGCCTACCAACCAAAAAAAGTCCAGGACCAGACGGATTCACAGCTGAATTCTACTGCAGGTAGAAAGAGGAGCTGGTACCAGTTCTTCTGAATTATTCCAACCAATAGAAAAAGAAGGAATCCTCCCTAACTCATTTTATGACGCCAACATCATCCTGATACCCAAGCCTGGCAGAGACACAACAAAAAAAGAGAATTTTTGACCAATATCCTTGATGGACATTGATGTGAAAATCATCAATAAAATACTGGCAAACTGAATCCAGCAGCACATCAAAAAGCTCACCCACCACGATCAAGTCAGCTTCATCCCTGGGATGCAAGCCTGGTTCAACATATGCAAATTAATAAATGTAATCCATCACATAAACAGAACCAATGACAAAAAACAAATGATTACCTCAATAGATGCAAAAAAGGCCTTTTGCAAAATTAAACAGCGCTTCATGCTAAAAACTCTCAATAAACTAAGTATTGATGGAACATATCTCAATATAGGAAGAGCTATTTATGACAAACCCACAGCCAATATCATACTGAATGGGCACAAACTGGAAGCATTCCCTTTTTTTTTTTTTTTTTTTTGAGACGGAGTCTCACTCTGTCACCCACGCTGGAGTGCAGTGGCGTGATCTCGGTTCACTGCAAGCTCAGCCTCCTGGGTTCACGCCATTCTCCTGCGTCAGCCTCCCGAGTAGATGGGATTACAGGCGCCTGCCACCACGCCCGGCTAATTTTTTGTATTTTTAGTAGAGACGGGGTTTCACCATGTTAGCCAGGATGGTCTCGATCTCCTGACCTCGTAATCCACCCGCCTCGGCCTCCCAAAGTGCTGGGATTACAGGCGTGAGCCACCGTGCCCGGCCTGAAGCATTCCCTTTGAAAACTGGCACAAGAAAGTGATGCCCTCTCTCACCACTCTTATTCACGATAGTGTTCAAAGTCTGGCCAGGGCTATCAGGCAAGAGAAAGAAATAAAGGGTATTCAATTAGGAAAAGAGGAAGTCACATTGTCCCTGTTTGCAGATGACATGATTGTATATTTACAAAACCCCATCATCTCAGCCCAAAGTCTCCTTAAGCTGATAATCAACTTTAGCAAAGTCTCAGGATACAAAATCAATGTGCAAAAATCACAAGCATTCCTATATACAATTAACAGACAAACAGAGAGCCAAATCATGACTGAACTCCCATTCACAATTGCTTCAAAGAGAATAAAATACCTAGGAATCCAACTTACAAGGGATGTGAAGGACCTCTTCAAGAAGAACTACAAACCAATGCTCAATGAAATAAAAGAGGACACAAATAAATGGAAGAACATTCCATGCGCATGGATAGGAAGAATTAATATTGTGGAAATGGCCATACTGCCCATTATGGATTCAATGCCATCCCCATCAAGCTACCAATGACTTTCTTCACAGAATTGGAAAAAACTCCCTTAAAGTTTGTATGGAACCATAAAAGAGCCTGCATTGCCAAGGCAATACTATGCAAAATTAACAAAGCTGGAGGCATCACGCTACCTGACTTAAAACTATACTACAAGGCTACAGTAACCAAAAGAGCACGGTACTGGTACCAAAACAGAGACATAGAACCAATGGAACAGAACAGAGGCCTCAGAAATAATGCCACACATCTACAACCATCCAATCGTTGACAAGCATGACAAAAACAAGAAATGGAGAAAGGATACCCTATTTAATAAATGGTGTTGGGAAAACTGACTAGCCATATGTACAAAGCTGAAACTGGATCCCTTCCTTACATCTTATACAAAAATTAATTTAAGATGGATTAAAGATTTAAATGTAAGACCTAAAACCATAAAAACCCTAGAAGAAAATCTAGGCAATACCATTCAGGACATAGGCATGTGCAAGGACTTCATGACTAAAACACCAAAAGCAAAGGCAACAAAAGCCAAAATTGACAAGTGGGATCTAATTAAACTAGAGCTTCTGCACAACAAAAGAACTACCATCAGAGTGAACAGGCAACCTACAGAATGGGAGAAAGTTTTTGCAATCTACCCATCTGACAAAGGGCTATTATCCAGAATCTACAAAGAACTCAAACAAATTTACAAGAAAAAAAAACATCAGAAAGTGGGCAAAGGATATGAAAAGACACTTCTCTAAAGAAGACATTTATGCAGTCAACAGACACATGAAAAAAATGGTGATCATCACTGGTTATCAGAGAAATGCAAATCAAAACCACAATGAGATAACATCTCACGCCAGTTAGAATGGCAGTCATTAAAAACTCAGGAAACAACATATTCTGGAGAGGATGTGGAGAAATAGGAACACTTTTACACTGTTGGTGGGAGTGTAAATCAGGGAAAACATTGTGGAAGACAGTGTGGCGATTTCTCAAGGATCTAGAACTACTATTTGACCCAGCAATCCAATTACTGGGTATATACCCAAAGGATTATAAGTCATTCTACTGTAAAGACACATGCAGACATATGTTTATTGTGGCACTATTCACAATAACAAAGAATTGGAACCAACCCAAATGTCCATCAATGATAGACTGGATTAAGAAAATGTGGCACATATACACCACGGAATACTATGCAGCCACAAAAAAGGATGAGTTCCAAAGAATAATCAATGCAAGATGACTGAATAGGAACAGCTCTGGTCTACAGCTCCCAGCATGAGCGATGCAGAAGACAGGTGATTTCTGCATTTCCATCTGAGGTCCTGGGTTCATCTCACTAGGGGCTGCCAGACAGTGGATACAGGACAGTGGGTGCAGTGCACCATGTGCAAGCTGAAGCAGGGTGAGGCACTGCCTCACTTGGGAAGTGCAAGGGGTCAGGGAGTTCCCTTTCCTAGTCAAAGAAAGGGGTGACAGATGGCACCTGGAAAATTGGGTCAGTCCCACCCTAATACTGTGCTTTTCTGATGGTCTTAATAAACGGCACACCAGGAGATTAGATCCCGTGTCTGGCTCAGAGGGTTCTACACCCATGGAGCCTCGCTCATTGCCAGCACAGCAGTCTGAGATCAAACTGCAAGGTGGCAGTGAGCCTGGGGGAGGGGCGCCAGCCATTGCTGAGGCTTCAGTAGGTAGACAAAGTGGCCAGGAAGCTCGAACTGGGTGGAGTCCACTGCAGCCCAGGGAGGCCTGCCTGCCTCTGTAGACTCCACCTGTGGGGGCAGGGCATAGCCAAAAAAACGGCAGCAGAAACCTCTGCAGACTTAAATATTCCTGTCTGACAGCTTTGAAGAGAGTAGTGGTTCTCCCATCACGCAGCTGGAGACCTGAGAATGGACAGACTGCCTCCTCAAGAGGGTCCCTGACACCCGAGTAGCCTAATTGGGAGGCACACCCCAGTAGGGGGAGACTGACACCTCACACAGCCGGGTACTCCTCTGAGACAAAATATCCAGAGGAACGATCAGGCAGCAACATTTGCTGTTCAGCAATATTCGCTGTTCTGCAGCCTCCGTGGCTGACACCCAGGCAAACAGGGTCTGGAGTGCACCTCCGGCAAACTCCAAAAGACCTGCAGCTGAGGGTCCTGACTGTTAAAAGGAACACTCACAAACAGAAAGGACATCCACACCAAAACCCCATCTGTACATCACCATCATCAAAGACCAAAGGCAGATGAAACTGCAAAGATGGGAAAACAACAGAGCAGAAAAACTGAAAATTCTAAAAATCAGAGCTCCTCTCCTCCAAAGGAACACAGCTCCTCACCAGCAATGGAACAAAGCTGGATGGATAATGACTTTGACGAGTTGAGAGAAGAAGGCTTCAGATGATCAAACTTCTCTGAGCTAAAGGAGGAAGTTCGAACCCATGGCAAAGAAGTTAAAAAACCTTGAAAAAAGATTAGATGAACGGCTAACTAGAATAACCAAGGTAGAGAAGTCCTTAAAGGACCTGGTGGAGCTGAAAACCATGGCACGAGATCTTGATGAATGCACAAGCCTCAGTAGCCGATTTGATCAACTGGAAGAAAGGGTATCATTGACAGAATATCAAATGAATGAAATGAAGCAAGAAGAGAAGTTTAGAGAAAAGAGAATAAAAAGAAATGAACAAAGCCTCCAAGAAATATGGGACTATGTGAAAAGACCAAATCTACGTCTGATTGGTGTACCTGAAAGTGACCGAGAGAATGGAAACAAGTTGGAAAACACTCCGCAGGATATTATCCAGGAGAACTTCCCCAATCTAGCAAGGCAGGCCAACATTCACATTCAGGAAATACAGAGAACAACACAAAGATACTCCTCGAGAAGAGCAACTCCAAGACACATAATTGTCAGATTCACCAAAGTTGAAATGAAGGAAAAAATGTGAAAGGCAGCCAGAGAGAAAGGTCGGGTTACCCAGAAAGGGAAGCCCATCAGACTAACAGCAGATCTCTCGGCAGAAACTCTACAAGCCAGAAGACAGTGGGGGCCAATATTCAACATTCTTAAAGAAAAGAATTTTCAACCCAGAAATTCATATCCAGCCAAACTAAGCTTCATAAGTGAAGGAGAAATAAAATCCTTTACAGACAAGCAAATGCTGAGAGATTTTGTCACCAACAGGCCTGCCCTAAAAGAGCTCCTGAAAGAAGCACTAAACATGGAAAGGAACAACCAATACCAGCCACTGCAAAAACATGCCAAAATGTAAAGAACATCAAGGCTAGGAAGAAACTGTATCAACTAATGAGCAAAATAACCAGCTAACATCATAATGACAGGATCAAATTCACACATAACAATATTAACCTTAAATGTAAATGGGCTAAGTGCTCCAATTAAAAGACACAGACTGGCAAACCGGATAAGGAGTCAAGACCCATCTGTGTGCTATATTCAGGAAACCCATCTCACGTACAGAGACACACATAGGCTCAAAATAAAGGGATGGAGGAAGATCTACCAACCAAATGGAAGACAAAAAAAGGCAGGGGTTGCAATCCTAGTCTCTGATAAAACAAACTTTAAACAAACAAAGATCAAAAGAGACAAAGAAGGCCACTCCATAATGGTAAAGGGATCAATTCAACAAGAAGAGCTAACCATCCTAAATATATATGCACCCAATACAGAAGCACCCAGATTCATAAAGCAAGTCCTTAGAGACCTAGAAAGAGACTTAGACTCCCACACAATAATAATGGGAGATTTTAACACCCCACTGTCAAAATTAGACAGATCAACGAGACAGAAAGTTAACAAGGATAGCCAGGAATTGAACTCAGCTCTGCACCAAGGGGACCTAATAGACATCTACAGAACTCTCCACCCCAAATCAACAGAATATACATTCTTCTCAGCACCACACCACACCTATTCCAAAATTGACCACATAATTGGAAGCAAAGCACTCCTCAGCAAATGTAGAAGACCAGAAATTATAAAAAACTGTCTCTCAGATCACAGTGCAATCAAATTAGAACTCAGGATTAAGAAACTCACTCAAAACTGCTCAACTACATGGAAACTTAAAAACCTGTTTCTGAATGACTACTGGGTACATAACAAAATGAAGGTGGAAATAAAGATGTTCTTTGAAACCAATGAGAAGAAAGACACAACATACCAGAATCTCTGGGACACATTTAAAGCAGTGTGTAGAGGGAAATTTATAGCACTTAATGCCCACAAGAGAAAGCAGGAAAGATCTAAAATTGACACCCTAAAATCACAATTAAAAGAACTAGAGAAGAAGGAGCAAACACATTGAAAAGCTTGCAGAAGGCAAGAAATAACTAAGATCAGAGCAGAACTGAAGGAGATAGAGATGCAAAAACCCTTCAAAAAGTCAATGAATCCAGGAGCCGGATTTTTGAAAAGCTCAACAAAATTGATAGCCAGCAAGACTAATAAAGAAGAAAAGAGAGAAGAATCAAATAGATGCAATAAAAATGATAAAGGGGATATCACCACCGATCCCACAGAAATACAAACTACCATCACAGAATACTATAAACATGTCTACGCAAATAAACTAGAAAATCTAGAAGAAATGGATAAATTCCCAAAAAATGTCCAAGACCAGACAGATTCACAGCCAAATTCTACCAGAGGTACAAGGAGGAGCTGCTACCATTCCTTCTGAAACTATTCCAATCAATAGAAAAAGAGGGAATCCTCCCTAACTCATTTTATGAGGCCAGCATCATCCTGATACCAAAGCCTGGCAGAGACACAACAAAAAAAAAAAAAGAGAGAGAGAATTTTAGACCTGTATCTCTGATGAACATCAGTGCAAAAATCCTCACTAAATTCTTGCAAACTGAATCCAGCAGCACATCAAAAAGCTTATCCACCATGATCAAGTGGGCTTCATTCCTGGGATGCAAGGCTGGTTCAACATATGCAAATCAATAAATGTAATCCAGTATATAAACAGAACCAACAACAAAAACCACATGACTATCTCAATAGATGCAGAAAAGTCCTTTGAAAAAATTCAACAACCTTCATGCTAAAAACTCTCAATAAATTAGGTATTGATGGGACGTATCTCAAAATATTAAGAGCTATCTATGAGAAACACACAGTCAATATCATACGGAATGGGCAAAAACTGGAGCCATTCCCTTTGAAAACTGGCACAAGACAGGGATGCTCTCTCTCACCATTCTTATTCAACATATTGTTGGAAGTTCTGGCCAGGGCAACCAGGCAAGAGAAGGAAATAAAGGGTATTCAATTAGGAAAAGAGGAAGTCACATTGTCCCTGTTTGCAAATGACATGATTGTATATGTAGAAAACCCCATCGTCTCAGCCCAAAATCTCCTTAAGCTGATAAGCAACTTCAGCAAAGTCTCAGGATACAAAATCAGTGTGCAAAAATCACAAGCATTCTTATACACTAATAACAGACAAACAGAGAGGCAAATCATGAGTGAATTCCCATTCACAATTGCTTCAAAGAGAATAAAATACCTAGGAATCCAACTTACAAGGGATGTGAACTACGAACCACTGCTCAATGAAATAAAAGAGGATACAAACAATTGGATGAACATTCCATGCTCATGGGTAGGAAGAATCATATTGTGAAAATGGCCATACTGCCCAAGGTAATTTAGAGATCGAATGCCATCCCCATCAAGCTACCAATGACTTTCTTCACAGAATTGGAAAAAACTACTTTAACGTTCATATGGAACCAAAAAAGAGCCCACATTGCCAAATCAATCCTAAGCCGAAAGAACAAAGCTGGAGGCATCACACTACCTGACTTCAAACTATACTACAAGGCTACAGTAACCAAAACAACATGGTACTGGAACCGAAACAGAGATATAGACAAATGGAACAGAACAGAGCCCTCCGAAATAATGCCGCATATCTACAACTATCTGATCTTTGACAAACCTGACAAAAACAAGAAATGGGGAAAGGATTTCCTATTTAATAAATGGTGCTGGGAAAACTGGCTAACCATATGTAGAAAGCTGAAAACTGGATCCCTTCCTTACACCTTATACAAAACTTAATTCAAGATGGATTAAAGACTTAAATGTTACACCTAAATCTATAAAAACCCTATAAGAAAACCTAGGCAATACAATTCAGGACATAGGCATGGGCAAGGACTTCATGTCTAAAACACCAAAAGCAATGGCAACAAAAGCCAAAATTGACAAATGGGATCTAATTAAACTAAAGAGCTTCTGCACAGCAAAAGAAACTACCATCAGAGTGAACAGGCAACCTACAGAATGGGAGAAAATTTTTACAATCTACTCATCTGACAAAGGGCTAATATCCAGAATCTATAAAGAACTCAAACAAGTTTACAAGACAAAAACAAACAACCCCATCAACAAGCGGGTGAAGGATATGAACAGACACTTCCCAAAAGAAGATATTTATGCAGCCAAAAGACACATGAAAAAATGTTCATCATCACTGACCATCAGAGAAATGCACATCAAAACCACAATGAGATACCATCTCCCACCAGTTAGAGTGGCAATCATTAAAAAGTCAGGAAACGACAGGTGCTGGAGAGGATGTGGAGAAATAGGAACACTTTTACGCTGTTGGTGGGACTGTAAACTGGTTCAGCCATTGTGGAAGTCAGTGTGGGAATTCCTCAGGGATCTAGAACTAGAAATACCATTTGACCCAGCAATCCCATTACTGGGTATATACCCAAAGGATTATAAGTCATGCTGCTATAAAGACACATGCACATGTATGGTTATTGAGGCACTATTCACAATAGCAAAGACTTGAAACCAATCCAAATGTCCAACAATGATAGACTGAATTAAGAAAATGTGGCACATATACACCATGGAAAACTATGCAGCCATAAAAAAGGATGAGTTCATGTCCTTTGTAGGGACATGGATGAAGCTGGAAACCATCATTCTCAGCAAACTATCACAAGGACAACAAACCAAATACCCCATGTTCTCACTCATAGGTGGGAATTGAACAATCAGAACACATGGACACAGGAAGGGCAACATCACACACTGGGGCCTGTTGTGGGGTTGGGGAAGCAGGGAGGGATAGCATTAGGAGATATACCTAATATTAAATGACGAGTTAATGCACACCAACATGGTACATGTATACATATGTAACCTGCACGTTGTGCACATGTACCCTGAAACTTAAAGTATAATAAAAAGATTAAAAAAAAAGAAAAATTAGACTGAAGTCATACCACACAGAAGTAAGCTCCTGTTAAGGTGTCAGAATTCCATTTTATACAGAGAACCTGTCGTGTAGAAAACATTTAAACACAATGCTGCAAATATATGGGGTTCTTGCTCTGACTATAAGTTATAAGACATTTCTTTTAGATGTCATTTATAATGAATAATAGTTCATACAAATTATGATTTATTAAAGCATAACATCCCCTTTAAGATAAATGTACACATTCTTAATTAAAATGACCTGTTAGGGCATTGGCTGCTGGAAGGTGTCATATGTTTTCATTAATTTTGAATGTCTGTAAATATTTTAAAAAATATTTTGAATGTTATGGCATCTCCATTTTGAGATGTACTTATACGGGTATAGCATGTCTGTAAAGTCTAGGAAATATTTTCAGGATAATTATCTGTATAAAAACTTTAAATAGGCATATATAAGGGTAAAATTTTCTTTAACAAAATAGTCAATTTGAAGGTAATGATGCATTTTAATTTTTATTTTTGATTCAGGTATTTATTTTCCTTTATTTTTAGATTCAGTGGTACATGTGCAGGTTTGTTACATGGCTGTATTGCATAATGATGAATTTTAGGCTTCTAGTGTATGCAGCACCCAAATAGTAAACACTATACTGAATAGATAATTTATCAATCTTCACCCTCCTCTCACGCTCTCCTTTTTCAGAGTCTCCAGTGTCTATTCTTTCTATCTTCGTGTCCATGTTTATCCGTTGTTTAGCTCCCAATTATAAGTGAGAACACATGGCATTATTTTATGAGGTAATTTTTTGGTCTTGATGATGACAGTGATGAATGTACCAATCACTTCATGGAGTTATTTTGGTAGGAGTAAATAAAAATTATGACGTATTTCACTTGAACCTGGAAATTAAAAAAAAATAAAAGCAATATCTGCATCAAGTAGAAGAAAATGTTCACTCTCTGGTGGTGCATTTGAAAGGCACAAGGACCTATTAAAAACTGGACTTTCGGATGGGATTGAATAGATCTTCAAAGTGAGGTAAGGAACATATTTCTGTGAAATGCACCACTGTTCTGAATTTTCATTAAGAATATAAATTTCCCTTATTATCTGATATTTCTAAAAAAGAATTCAGGCCCAATGAACTGGTTGGTAATTCCAGAAGAATAAATTTAAACTTTCATTGGGTCTACTACACTGGGCTTCTGAGGTGTCACTGAAAACAATGATCAATCTGCATTCTATCATAATACCTTGGTTTGCATATTCTAGAATTTTATATAAATGAAATCATATGGAATTCACTCTTTTTCTTTAGCTTCACTCCACTCCCTACAGAAAACCAAAACCAAATATACAGTGCCAAGATTATCACCAGCAATATCCCAGAACTGAAATAAAGATGAGACAGTTCCTGGGGACACAAAGAAGTGAGAATACTCTATGCAAATCTTAAGAGAATTGGACTTTTATATCCATGAGAGCCTTTCTTCAATCTCCTAGGCACCAAGCATGAATACAATTTTCCCCAAACTCATGGTCAATACACTGAAAAAAGTGAGATCAAAGTGGACACCAACTTTCCCAACATTTTGGATTTCCTAAAAAAAAAAAAAAAGGACCTGCTCCTATTCAAACCATGGGAAGCAGCACGAGGGCATGAAGGAAGATAAAATTCTGATGACAGCCAGAGACAAAGCAGGGGGTGATGGTGGAGAAGGACTAATATTCCCAGACCAGGAAACTCTGCCCTGTGTCTTGGCTGTTTTGGGAGATGCCCTACCTGAGACAGGCAATGCTTCAAAGTTTGCTAGAGCTGAAGCAAACCTGAGCTTTAAGGTGCCATCTTGGGCAAAAAAGGTGGCACCTACCTAGTGGAAGAAAAATACATTCAAAAGGTTTATTACAAAGAACTTTTAAGCAAACATACCAAAAAGCAAAACAAGCCAAGCAGAAGATTGGAATAAATAATTTTCCAATGCAAAGGCATAGATGTATATTCAAAACAAACAACAGCAAATAGAGAATCATGACCTCCCCAAATGGATAAAGCAAGAAACCAGTGACTGACCCTAATGAGATGACAATTTGTGAGCTCTAAGATTTCAAAAATAGCCATTTTAAGAAAACTCAGGGATTTTTAAGATAATACAGAAAAGGAGAGAAAATTCAAGTAAACAAAATCAGAAATAATATGGGATATATTACAACTGACACAACAGAAATACAAACAACCATCAGAGAATACTATAAACAACTTTATGCACATAAACCAGAAAATCTAAAATAAATGAATAAATTCCTGGATACATACACTCTCCCAAGACTGAACCAGGAAGAAAATGAATCCCTGAATAGACCAATAATGAGTTCTCAAATTGTCAGTAATAAATACCTTGCCAACCAAATAAAGCCAAGGACTAGACAGATTCACAGCTGAATTCCACCAGAGATACAAAGAAGAGCTAGTACCATTTCTACTGAAACTATTTCAAAAAATTGAAAAGGAGGTACTCCTCCCTAACTCATTCTATGAGGCTAACATTATCCTGATACTAAAACCTAGCAGAGATACAATAAAAGAAAATTTCAGGCCAATATCCTTTATTAACATCAATGCAAAAATTATAAAAAAAAATACGGGCAAACATAATTCAGCAGCACATCAAAAAATTTATTTACCATGATCAAGTAGGTTTCATCCCTGGGATGCAAGGTTGGTTCGATATCCACAAATCAATACATATGATTCATCACATAAACAGAACTAAAGACAAAAACCACATGATTATCTCAATAGATGCAGAAAAGGCCTTTGACAAAATTCAACACCACTTTAGGTTAAAAACTTTTAATAAACTAGATATTGAAGGGACATAAATCTAAATAATAATATCTATAGATAACAAACCCACAGCCAATATCATACTGAATGGACAAAAGCTGGAAGAATTATCCTTGAAAACTGGCACAAGACAAAGTTGCCCTCTCTAACCACTTCTATTCAACTTAGTAGTAAAATTTCTGGCCAGGGAAATGAGGCAAGAGAAAGAAATAAAGGGTATCCAAGTAGGAAGAAAGGAAGTCAAACAATCTTTGTTGCAGATGACATAATCCTGTATTTAGAAACCCCACTGTCTCAGCCCAAAACCTTCTTAAGCTGATAAGCAACTTCAGCAGAGTCTCAGGATTCAAAATCAATATGCAAAAATCACTAGCATTTCTATACATCAACAACAGGCAAACTAAGAGCCAAATGAAGATAAAGTCCCATTCACAATTGCCACAATAAGAATAAAATACCTAGAAATACTGCTAACAAGGGAAGTGAAGGATCTCTTCAAGGAGAACTACAAACCACTGCTGAATGCAATCAGGGATGACAAAAACAAATAGAACAGCATTTCATATTCATGGATAAAAGTATGCAATATTGTTACAATGGCCATACTACCCATTTACAGATTCGGTGCTATTCCCACTAAACTTCCATTGACATTCTTCACAGAATTAGCAAAACCTATTTTAAAATTTATATGGGAAAAAAAGAGCCTAAATTGCCAAGGCAATTCTAAACAAAAAGAACAAAGCTGGAGGCATGACTTTGTTGATACCTGATTTCAAACTATACTAAACAGCTACAGTAACCAAAACAGCATGGCACTGGTACAAGAACAAACAAATAGACCACTGGAACAGAATAGAGAACTGAGATTTAAGTCTGCATACCTATAAACATCTGATCTTCAACAAATCTGATAAAAACAAGCAATGAGGAAAGGATACCCTATTTAATAAATGGTGCTGGGAAAACTATATAGCCATATGCAGAAAATTGAAACAGTACCTGTTACTTAAAACTTATACAAGAACTGGCCAGGCACGGTGGCTCACACCTGTAATCCCAACACTTTGGGAGGCCAAGGGGAGTGGATCATGAGGTCAGGAGATCAAGACCATCCTGGCTATCATGGTGAAACCCCATCTCTACTAAAAATACAAAAAATTAGCCAGGCGTGGTGGCGGGTGCCTGTAGTCCCAGCTACTTGGGAGGCTGAAGCAGGAGAATGGCATGAACCCAGGAGGTGGAGCTTGCAGTGAGCCAAGATCCCGCCACTGCACTCCAGCCTGGGCGACAGAGTGAGACTCTGTCAAAAAAAAAAAACAAACAAACAAACAAACAAAAAAAAAACTTATACAAGAGCTGCCTCAAGATGGATTAAAGATTTAAATATAAAACTCAAAACTATAAAAACCCTAGAAGAAAACAGAGGCAATACTGTTCAGAACATAGGCATGGGCAAAGATTTTATGACAAAGACATATAAAGCAATTTCATCAAAAGCAAACATTGACAAATGGGATATGATTAAACTAAAGAGCTTCTGTGCAGCAAAAGAAACTATCAACAGAGTAAGCAGACCTACAGAATAGGAGAAAATTTCTGCAATCTACTCATCTGACAAATGTCTAATATCTAGCATCTATAAGAAACTTAAATTTACAATAAATAAAACAACCCTATTTAAAAGTGAACAAAGGACATGAACAGATATGTCTCAAAAAAAAATTCATGTGGCCAAGAAACATATAAAACAAAGCTCAACACCACTGATTGTTACCATGGAAAATTATGCAGCCATAGAAAAAAATGAGTTTATGTGCTTTGCAGGAACACGAATAGAGCTTGAGGCCATTATCCTTAGGAAACTAAGGCAGAAACAGACAACCAAATATCATATGTTCTCACTTTTGAGTGAGAGCTGAATGTTGAGAACACATGAACACAAGGGGGAAAAAATACACACTGGGACCCATCGGAGGATGGAGAGTGGGGGGAGGGGAGTATTAAGAAAAATAGCTGATGGATGCTGGATTTAATACTTGGGTGATGAGATGATCTGTGTAGCAAACCACCATGGCATCTGTTTACTATGCAACAAACCTTCACATCCTGCACATATGCCCTTGAACTTAAGATTAAAAGTTGAATAAATAAATAAATAAAATGCATAAAGTGGCTGAAAGGATATAATAAAGACTCAACTGTATGCTGCCTAAAGAATCCCGACTCACCTATAAAGACATACATAGACTGAAAATAAAGGAATCAAGAAAGGTATTTCATGCAAATGGAATCCAAAAAAGAGCAGGTGGAGCTTTATTTGCATAAGATAAAATATACTAAAAGTCAAAGGCTGTGAAAAGTAATAAAAGGTCATTATATAATAATAAAAAGGGAAATTTAGAAAGCAGATATAACAATATTAATTGGCCTTGCACTCAACACCAGAGTACCCAAGTATGTAGAGCAAATGTTGATATATCTAAAGGAAGAGATAGAGTACAGCAATGGTAGATGTCTTCAACATCTCATTCTCAGTAATGGACAGATAATCTAGACAGAAAATTTTTAAAAATCACAGTTAAACTATATTCCAGACAAAAAAAAACACCTTGCTGAGATTTACAGAATATTTCACCTAAATGCTGCAGAATACATATTCTTATCAGCACATGGAGCATCCTCCAGAGTAGACCTTATGTTAGGACACAAAACATGTTGAAAAAATATGAAAAAGTATAAATTATATTATATATATTTTCTGACCACAATGGAATCAAATTAGGAATAAATAAACTTTAGAAACTACACAAACATACAGAAATCAAACAACATGTTCCTAAAGGTCAACGAGTAAAAGAAAAAAAAATAAGAAAAAAATTTAAAAATTCATTGAAACAAATAAAAATGCAAATAAAACATACAGACATCCACAGGGTACAGCAAAAACAGTACTAAGAGAAAAGTTTAGAGCAGTAAACACCAACACCAAAAATGTAGAAATACTTCAAATTAACAACTTAATGATGCACCTCAAGAAACAAGCAGAGTAAGAACAAACCTACAATTCATAGAAAGAAAATAATAATAAATATTGGGCATAAATAAAATTGAGGAAAAAAGTACAAAATGTTGACAAAATGAAGAGTTTGTTTCTTAAAAACATAAAATTGACCAAATCTTAACTGGGCTAAGAGAAAAAGAGAGAAGAGCCATATAAATAAAATCAGAAATAAAAAAGGAGACATACAGTAGAGACCACAAAAATACATCAAGATTATCACAGACTATTATTAAAAACTACACACCAACAAATTAGAAAACTAGAAGAAATATGTAAACTCCTGGATACCTACAATCTACCAAAATTACATCATGAAGAAATAGAAAACCTCAACAAACCAATAATAAGTAACAATATCAAAGTTGTAATTATAAGGCTCCCATCAAAGGAAATGCCAGGGCATAATTGCTTTACTGCTGAATTCTACCAAATGTTTAAAGAAGAATTAACACCAATTCTACTGAAACTTTTCCAAAAAATTAAAGTTTGAATACTTTCAAACTTTTTCTCAGGCCACCATTATCCCGATACTAAAACTAGGCATAGATACAGCAACAACAAATAAAACAAAAGTACAGGTCAATATCTATCACTGATGAATATAGATGTAAACATCCTAATTAAAATACTACCAAACCAAGTTAAACACCACATTAAAAGGATGATTCACTATGATCAAGTGGTATTCATCTCAATGATGTAAGGATGGTTCAACATATGCAAATCAATAAATGCCACACAATAAGAGAACCAAACCAAAAACATAATAATTCTAATAAATGCTAAAAGTGCATTTGATAAAATTCACCATCCCCTTATGATATAAAATCTTCAACAAACTGAGAATATGAGAATCATACCTCAAAATGATAAAGGCCATATATGACAAAGTGACAGCTAAAGTAATGGTTACTGAGGAATAATTGAAACCTTTTTCTCTAAGAATAGAAAAAAGACAAGAATGTCTGCTTTTTCCACTTTTACTTAATGTATACTGGAATTCCTGGTCAGAGCAATAAGACAAGAGAAAAAAATAAACAGGGCATTTATACTGGAAACAAATCAAATTATCTTTTTGTAAAGACAACATGGTCTTACTTTATAAAGCCCTAGAGATGCCATCAAAAACCTCTTACTACTAATAAACAAATTCAGTAAAGTTAATTAACATATACAAAAATTAGTAGCATATATATATATATATATATATACATACATATATTTAACAATAATCTATTGTTAGGAATCTAAATCATTCTATGATAAAGACACATGCACGTATATGTTCATTGCTATTCCCAACAGCAAAGGCATGAAATAAACGTAAATGCTGTTATCCTTACTAAACAAACACAGGAACAGAAAACCAAATACTACATGTTCTCACTTATAGGTAGAAGCTAAATTATGAGAACACATGGACACATAGAGGGCAACAAAACACATTGGGGACTATTGGAGGGTGGAGGGTAGGAGGTGGGAAAGGATTAGGAAAGATAATTAATGGGTACTAGGCTAAATACCTAAGTGATGAAATAATCTGTATAACAAACCCCATAACGCAAGTTTAGCCATATAACAGACCTGCACATGTACCCCTGAAGTTAGATTTTAAAAATAAAGTATTTTCAGCTTAGTGTCCTTTACTTGTTATCCAATAAACACAAAATAAATGAAAGGAAAGTATATATTATAAATATATTATATATATAACTATATGTATATATTGTTCACCAACAGTCACTAAGCTGATGCCTTCTCAGATATTTAAGTGTCAAGTTCATTCTCTAGTACATTCCTCAAGAGGTGTTCATAGAAAAAAATATATTTTTCATGTTAATAATAAGTTGTTTACTATCTTTATACTTGAAGATTAAGTTATATAAAAAATCTATAATGTACATTTTTCTGAGTCTCTTAAAAATGTTACTTCAGTATTTTCTGACATGAAGTATCGCTATTATAAACCGTAGCACTAATCTGATTTTCTTTTATATGTGAATCACTTTGTTTTTTGACTAAATGCCCAAATGCTTTTTTTTTTTATTTTGTCTTGTGTGTGTGTTTGTTTTTATTTTTACTAGAATTTAAATGCTTGGTGTGTAAAAAATATCAGATCCATCTGAGTCTTTTTTGCACAGTGCAGCATAGTGGCTTAGGTAAATGTTAGGTGATTCAGTGGAAATATACTTCTTTTTTAACAATTATTTTTTATTTTACTTTAAGTTCTGGGATACATGTGCAGAATGTGCAGGTTTTTTACATAGGCATACATGTGCCATGGTGGATTACTGCACCTATCAACCCATCATCTAGGTTTTAAGCACCACTCGAACTAGGTATTTGTCCTAATGCTCTCCCTCCCATAGCACCCCATCCCCAACAGGCCCCAGTGTGTGATGTTCCCCTATCTGTGTCCATGTGTTCTCTTTGTTCAACTCCCACTTATGAGTGAGAACATGCAGTGTTTGATTTTCCATTCCTGTGTTAGTTTGCTGAGAATGATAGCTTCCAGCTTCATCCATGTCCCTGCAAGAACATGAATTCATTCTTTTTTTATGGATGTATATAGTACTCCATGGTGTGCATGTGCCACATTTTCTTTATCCAGTGTTCATTGACGGGCATTTGGGTTGGTTCCAAGTCTTTGCTATTGTAGATAGTGCTGCAAATAAAACATCTGTGTGCATGTGTCTTTATAGTATAATGATTTATAATCCTTGCATATATACCAATCTTTTATCAAGTTTCTTATCTTCCTTGCATTGGGTTAGAACATGTTCCTTTAGCTCAGAGGAGTTTACTATTACCCACTATCTGAAGCCTACTTCTGTCAATTCATCCAACTCATTCTCCATCCAGTTTTGTTCCCTTGCTGGAGAGGAGTTGCGATCATTTGGAGGAAAAGAGGCCTTCTGGATTTTGGAATTTTCAGCATTTTTGTGTTGGTTTTCCCTCATCTTCATGGATTTATCTACCTTTGAACTTTGATGCCAATGACCTCTGAATGGGGTTATATTGTGTGGGCATCCTTTCTGTTGATGTTGATATTGATGTTATTGTTTTTTGTTTGTTAGTTTTCCTTATACTTGTCAGGCTCCTCTTCTGCCGGTCTGCTGCAGTTTGCTTGAGGTCCAGTCCAGACCCTGTTCCCTTGAGTATCACCTGTGGAGGCTGAAGAACAGCAAAGATTGCTGCCTGCTCATTCCTCTGGAAGCTTCATCCCAGAGGGGCACTGGCCTGATGCCAGCCAGAGCTCTCCTATATAGTTTCTTTTGATCCCTGTTGGGAAGTTTTCCCAGTCAAGAGGCTCAGAGGTCAGGGACCTACTTGAGGAGGCAGTCAGTCCTGTAACAGAGCTAGCTTGCTGTGCTGGGAAAAATGATTAAATCTGCTGAATTGGTGCCCACAGCTGCCCCTTCCCCCAGGTGTTCTGTCCCAGGAAGAAGGGGGTTTTGTCTGTAAGCCCCAGACTGGGGCTGTTACCTTTCCTTGGGAGATGTGCTGCCCAGTGAGGAAGAATCTAGAGAAGCAGTCTGGCCACAGCTGCTTTGCTGAACAGAGCCCAGACCTCCCCTCTTTTTTCTTATTTTGAAAAATTAAATAATTTTTACTAAAATATATCTCAATATTAGCCGTTCTGATTCAATCTCCCAAGTACATGGTATTCCTGTATAGTTTATATCATAAAATTTGCTTTTTTTACAGGAAAACTTTTCAGAATAGTAATTTTAGCTTTGGATTAAGAGAAGAGTATTAACATCTTCTATTATAACTGTCTACTTAGTTGCTATATTATACTGACTGTCTTTATAATTACTGTGCATAGTACTGAATTTTAATATAAAATATCCATAATAAATATATTGATTTTATATAAAGATGCTCTGAGTTTTCTTTTTTTTCTAGTTTAATTAATTTATTTTATTGTTTTTTATTATTTATTTTTCTGCACGTATCAACCCATCATCTAGGTTTTAAGCCCCACATGCATTAGGTATTTCTCCTAATGCTTACCCCCCACCCCTTGACAGGTCCCAGTGTGTGATTATTTCCTCCCTGTGTCCATGTGTTCTCATTGTTCAGCTCCCACTTATGAATGAGAACATGAGGTATTTGGTTTTCTGTTCCTGTGTTAGTTTGCTAAGGATGATGGTTTCCAGCTTCACCCATGTCCCAGCAAAGGACATTAACTCATTCTTTTTTATGGCTGCATAGTATTCCATGGTGTAGGTGTGCCTTCCACAATGGGTAAACTAATTTAAACTCCCACCAACAGTGTAAAAGTGTTCCTATTTCTCCACATCCTCTCCAGCATTTGTTGTTTCCTGACTTTTCAATGATCACCATTCTAACTGGTGTGAGATGGTATCTCATTGTGGTTTTGATTTGCATTTCTCTAGTAACCAGTGATGATGTGTTTTTTTTCATGAATTTGTTGGCCTCATAAATATCTTCTTTTGAGAAGTGTCTGTTCCTATCCTTCTCCCATTTTTTTGATGGAGTTGTTTGGTTTTTTTCTTGTAAATTTGTTTAAGTTCCTTGTAGATTCTGGCCCTTTGTCAGATGGATAGATTGCAAACATTTTCTCCCATTGTATAGGTTGTCTGTTCACTCTGATGATTGTTTTCTGTGCAGAAGCTCTTTAGTTGAATCAGATCCCATTTGTCAATTTTGGCTTTTGTTGCAATTGCTTTTGGTGTTTTTGTCATGAAGTCTTTGCTCATGCTTATGCCCTGAATGGTATTGCCTAGGTTTTCTTCTAGGGTTTTTATGGTTTCAGGTTTTACGCTTAAGTCTTTAATCCATCTTGAGTTAATTTTCGTATAACATGCAAGGAAGGGGTCCAGTTTTAGTTTTCTGCATATGGCTAGCCAGTTTTCCCATATCATGTATTAAATAGGGAATCATTTGCCACATTGTGGTGAGTTCTGCCTAGTCTGAACTTCCCAGCAGCTTCCTTAACACTGAGAGGGGAAAACCACATACTGAAGCCTCAGTTATGGTGGATGTCCCTCCCCATACCAAGCTCGATCATCCCAGTTCAACTTCAGAATGCTGTGGCTTGCAGCGAGAATTTCAAGCCAGTTGTTCTTAGCTTGCTGGGTTCCATGGGAGTGGGACCCTCTGAGTGAGACCACTTGGCTCCCTGGCTTCAGCACCCTTTCTGGGGGACTGAACAGTTCTATCTCACTGGGGTTCCAAGTGCCCCTGGGGAAGGGGGGAGGGGGGAAACTCCTGCAGCTAGCTCAGTGTCTGCCCAAACAGCTGCCAAGTTTTGCACTTGAAACCCAGGGCCCTGGTGGTTTAGGAACACAAGGCAATCTCCTGGTCTGCGAGTTGCAAAAACCATGGGAGAAACATAGTATCTGGGTCTGATAGCATGGTCCCTCATGGCTTCTCTTAGGGGAAGGAGGTCCTTGGCCCCTTGCACTTCCTGGGTGAGTCAATGCCCCATCCTGCTTCTGCTTGCCCACCGTGGGCTGCACCCACTGTCTCACCAGTCCCAATGAGATGAATCAGGTACCTCAGTTGGAAATGCAGAAATCAGCTGCCTTCTCCATTGGTCTCACTAGGAGCTGCAGACTGGAGCTGTTCCTATTTGGCCATCTTCGCTCTGAGTTTTTCTAACTATGCCCTCTGTAGAAGCCTAAAAATAATGACTAACCCAATAGTAGACTAGATTGTGATCTTAAATACCAATTCCTACCATAAAGAACAAAGTATTTTTGGATAAATAACTAAATTCAGGATGGTGTATGTAACATGTAAGATAAGCCTGGGACATCTTTTCAAACATGTAATTAAAAAACTACAAAAAACTATAACAGAAATTGAGAGCCAACTTGGAGAAACACCCAGTTTCCAAAGCTGTCTGAGGCTGGGCCAATTTATTAGCATTTCTCACCTTCAGTGTAAATACCTTCTGAAGCAGTGTTTCTCAAAATGGGGTTAATGAGAATCACTAGGTGTGCTAGTTGAAAACAGATTATCACACTCCATACTAAACCTCAAGATTCAGAAACTCCACAGGTGAGACCTTGGCATAACTGTCTTTATTAAGTGCCGCTGGGTGAGCTAGGTAATCTGCAAAGTTTAGGAAACATTGCCTTAGAAAAATTGGGCTACTGCTTGAGTTCAAGAGCATGAAATGAACCAAGATTTTTTTTTTAAATAAACATTATTTCTTTGAGCAGTTTTACAGTTACAGAGAAGCTGAGTAGATAATAAAGATTTCCCAAATATTTCACACCCATTTTTCTATTTTCCCTTATTTTTAGCTTCTTACATAATTATGGTGTATTTGTTATAACTAGTGAACTGATATCAATTTCTTGTTAGTAATTAAGTGTATAGTTTATTCACATTTCCTCAGTTTTTGACCGAATGTTCCTTAGCTTCAGGAACACATCTTAGATACCACATTGCATTTAGAAGTCACATCTCCTTAGGCTGTTGTTGGCTGTGACACTTTTCCAGAGTTTCCTTGTTTTTGATGACCTTGAAAGTTTTGTGGAGGAGGCAGAGCAAGATGGCCAAATAGAACACTCCAGTGATTATTCCCCTGACAGGAACATAAAATTGAATATTCACTCAAGAAAGCAGCTTCATAAGACCTAAAAATCAGATGATTGGTCACAGTAATGGTTTTAGCATTATATCAAGGAAAGAGGCACTGAATAGGGTAGAAAAGACAGTCTTGAATTGGTAATACCGCTCCTCCCCCATCTTCCAGCAATACAGTGTGGCACAGAGAAGGAATACGTTTGTAGGAGGGAGAGTAAGGTTACTGTGGGACTTCACATTGGAACTTAGTGCTGTCCTGTCATAGTGAAAAGCAAAACAGGGCAGGATTAAGCTGGTGCCAATGGATGGAGCATTTAAATCAGCCCTAACCAGAAGTGAATTGTCCATCCTAGCATTCAGAACCAAAATTCCAACTAGCTCCTCCAACATGGCCTAAAGCACTCTGGGGTCCTAAATAAACACAGACTGCCTAAAAAAAGGCAGTCTAGGGCACAAAAACTGCCATTTCTGGGCAAATATTATTGCTGTGCTGGGCTCAGAGCCAGTGGACCTAGGTGCATATGGTCCAGTGAGCCACCAGCTGGGGCAGCCAAGGGGGTGCTTGCACCACCCTTTCCCAAACTCCAGGAAGAGTAGCTCACAGATCTGGGAGGAGAGGAAATAATAAAGAGAATTTTATCTTGCAACTTGGATGTCAGCTAAGCCACTGTAGAATATAGCACAAAGCAGAGTCCTAAAGTGCCCATTCCAGGCCATAGCTTCCAGATGACATTTCTAGATCCACCTTGGTCAAGAAGAGAACCCATTGCCCTGAAGGGAAAGATTCAGTCCTGGTAAAATTCAACTCCTGGTGATTAAAGAGCCCTTGGGCTTTGAATAAATATCAGCAGTAGACAAGCAGCAGTTACCATGGGCCTTGAGCTAGACCCAGTATTGTGCTGGCTTCAGCTGGGAACCAGCACAGTCCCAGCTTTGTAGCCATAGGGAGAGACTCCTTCTGCTTGAGAAAACAAGAGGGAAGAGTAAAAAGAAATTTGTCTTGCAACTTGAGTACCAGCTTAGCCACAGTAAAACAAAGCACCAAGCAGACTCCTAAAGTCCCCATTTCCAGGCTTTACCCCCTAGCCCATTCTGGTTCAGAAGGGAACCCATTACCCTGAAAGGAGAGACTCAATCCTAGCAGGATTTGTCACCTGCTGACTAAAGAGCCATTGGGCCTTGAATAAGCATCAGCAGTAGCCAGGAGATAGTCACCACAGATCTTAAGTGAGACATAGTACTGTGCTATTTTCAGGTGGGACCCAGCACAGTCTTAGCAGTGGTATCCACAGAAATGTGTCACCCTGCCCCAGCTCCAGGCAACTCAGCTTGGAGAGAGAGACTCCATTTGCTTGAGGGAATGTTAGGGGAAGAAGACAAGAAACTCTGCCTGATAATCCAATGAGTTTTCCTGGATCTTACCCAAGACCACTGAGGTAGCATCTCTACAAGTCTAGAGGAAACACAGCATGACTGGGCTTGGAGTGCCCCTAATGTGCATATGGCTACAGTGACTAAAGGCTTACATCATAACACTCAACTTTTATTGAATACTTGGAAAGCCTTCTCAAGAAGGACAGGAAAAAACAAACCCAGATGACAAGTATTAGAATAAATTCCTAACTCTTCAATGCCCAGGCATTGACATACATCCACTAGCATGAAGACCAACAAAGAAAACATTATCTCATGAAACAAACTAAATAAGGCACCAATGACCAGATTCGGAATGACAGAGATATGTGATATTGAAGAAAGAGAATTAAAGATGGATGTTTTGAGAAAGCTCAATGAAATTCAAGATAATGGAGAAATAATTCAGAATATTATCAAGTAAATTCAACAGATAGAAATTATAAAAAATAAGCAAGCAAAAAAATTCTGTAGCTGAAAAATTCAACTAACAAACAGATAAATTCATCAGAGTCTCTCAATAGCAGAATTGACCAAGCAGAAGAAAGAAATAGTGATGTTAAAGACAGGGTATTTAAACATACATGGTCAGAGGAGTCAAAAGAAATAAGAATAAAAAATAATGAAGCCTACCTATAGGATCTGCAAAATAGCCTCAAACATGCAAATCTAAGAGTTATTGGCCTTAAAAAGAAGGTAGAGAGAGATCTGGATAGAAAGTTTATTCGAAGAGGTAACACAGAACTTTTCAAATTTAGAAGAATATATCAATGTTAAAGTACAAAAAGATTATAGAACACCGAGCAAATTTAAACAAAATAAGATTACTCTAGGCCTTTATTAATCAAACTCCCAAAGATCAAGAATAAAAAAGGAACCTAAAAGCAGCAAGAAAATAGAAATAACATATAAAGGAGCTCCAACACATCTGGCAGCAGACATCTCAGTTGAAACCTTATAGTCCAGAAGAGAGTGACATGACATTTTGAAAGTGCTGAAGAAAAAAAAAGAAACTTATCATAGATTAGTATATCCAGAGAAAATATTCTTCGAACATGAAAAAAAATAAAGGCTTTCCCAGACAAACAAAAGCTGAGAAATTTCATCAATACCAGACCTACAAGAAATGCCAAAGGGGGTTTTTCAAGCTGAAATAAAACAATGTTAATAAGCAATAATAAATTATCTGAAAGTATAAAAGTCACTGGTAACAGTAAGTACACAAATACAGAATATTATCACACTTTAATTTTGGTGTGAAAACTACTAGTATCTTGAGTAGGAAGACAAAGACAAACCTATCAAACAGAATAACTACAACAACATTTTAAGACATAGTATAATAAAAGATATATAGAGAAACAAAAAAATTAAAAATGGAGGGATGAAGTTAAAGTGCAGAATTTTTATCAGTTTTCTCTTTGCTGGTTTGTTAATTTTTTGTTTCTTATTGCAATCAGAGTTAAGTTGTCATCAGTGTAAAATAATGAGTTACAAGATGTTATTTCGAAGCCTTAGGTAACCTCAAATCAAAAAACCTACAATATATACAAAAAATATATAAAACAAGAAATTACAATATACCACCAGAGAAAAGCAACTTCACAAATAGGAAGACAGGAAAGAAAGAAGGAAGAGAAGACTACAAAACAACAAGAAAACAAATAACAAAATGGCAGGAGTAAGTTGTTACTTATCAATAATTACATTGATTGTAAATGGAATAAATTCACCAAGCAAAGCATGTTGAGTGGGTGAATGGATAAGAAAAATGAGACACAAAAATCTGTTGCCTACAAGAAATACACTTCACTTATAAAGACACACATAGATTAAAAATAAAGAGATGGAAGATGACATTCCATGTAAATGGAAACTAAAAATGAGCAGGAGTACCTATGCTTATATCAGACAAAATAAATTTTACTTGATAAAACTATAAAATGATCAAAAGAAGGTTATTATATAATGATAAAGAGATCAATTCAGCAAGAGAATGTAACAATCGTAAATATATATGGACCCAACACTGGAGCACTCATATATATAAATAAAATACTATTCGATTTATATATAAATCAAATAATGTTAGAACTCAATAGAAAAAATCTAATAATCTGATTTCTAAATGAGCAAAAGATCTGAATAGGCATTTCTGAAAAGAAGACATGCAAATGGCAAACAGGTGCTCAACATGATTGATCATCAAAAAAATGCAAATCAAAACTACAATGAGATACTATCTCACTCCAGTTAAAATGGTTTTTGTCTTAAAGACAGGCAATAACGAATGCTGATGATGGTGTGGAGAAAGGAGAATACTTGTACACTGTTGGTGAGAATGTCAATTAGTACAGCCATTATGGAGAACATCATGGAGATTCCTTTAAAAACTCAAAATGGAACTACCCTATGGTCCAGCAATTCCACTGCTAGGTATATACTCAAAGAAAGTAAATTAGTATATTGAAGAGATATCTGCATTACCTTGTGTATTGCACCACTATTCACAATATCCGAGATTTTGTATCAACCTAAATATCCATCAACAGAGGAATGGATTAAAGAAACATGGTACACATACACAATGGAGTACTATTCATCCATTAAAAAGGAATGAGATTCTGTAATTTGCAATAACATGGACGAAACTGGGCAGACATTTTTAATTTAAGTAAATTCTATCTTATTAATTAATTTTTTAAAATTGTGCTTTATATCATATTAAGTGATACAAGCTATGCACAGAAGGACCAGCTTTGCATGTTCTCACTCATTTGTGGGAGGAAGAATTAAAATAATTGAGCTAATAGAGACAGAGAGTAGAATGATGTTTACAAGAGACTGGAAAGGGAAGTATGTAGTATGTGGTGGAGGGGGTAGAAAATGGTGATGGTTAATGGGTACAAAAATATAGTTAGGTAGATTGAATAATAATATATAATATACAATAATAATATATAATAGTATTTGGTAGCACAACAGGGTGACTACAGTCAGCAGTAATTTGTTGTACATTTTAGAATAACTGAGTCCAAATGGAATGTTTGTAACACAAAGAAATGATGAACGCTTGAGATGATGAACACCCCATTTAACCTAATGTGATTATTAGTTACTGTACACCTGTACTAAAATATCTCCTGTATCATATAAATATGTACACCTTCTATGTACCCATAAACATTAAAAATTTAAAAAATGTTAAAAAGAAAGTTTTGAGGAATAATTTCATAATTTCCCTCAATTAAGACTTGATGTTTTCCTTATGATTATACTGGGCTAATGAGTTTTGAGGAGAAAGAACACATA
>NW_026652282.1:50508706-50630002 GCF_009828535.3 Hylobates moloch | reverse complement strand
AAAAAAAAAAAAAAAAAAAGCAGGGTGGGGGGGAAGATAAGAGACAGACTGTTTGGAAAACTAAGTCTTCCCTCTACCAATTAGTAGAGGTTTTGACCTTTTAAAATTTTAAAATTTTTGAGTCATCATTTTGGCTAAATGAATGACTTATTGTAATATAAAATTCTATTTCATAATATCAAGTGTTTTAAACCTTTAACATATTCGATAGTCTTCCCAAAATCAAATTTCAGCTTCAAAATTGTCTTTTCTGACCTCTAGCTTTGAGATGCCACAAAGGTCCCCTGAGCATGAAAAAAGAGGTAAACAAGATTATTTGACACATTTAGTTATGTGGAAACATTGTTAAAATAAAAAATAATGTTTAATCTTCTTCAGGTTATATTTTTGTGAATGATATTAAAATTGAATACCAAGAAAATACTTTGCCAGATTTTCATTTAAATCAACTGATACTGAAATTTTTGGATATATAATTTGAATAAACTCCATGGTCTAAGTCAAATTACTTATGCTAACTCATTAGTTATCAGTGCTATGTACCTAAATTGGAGAAAACACTGGTATTCAAGAGGACATAGTCCAATGTTAAGCATGGACTCATGGGAAACCAGGATGGCCTCCTTGTCTTTTCTGAGTCTTAAAAGCTTTTGTTATTAAAGGTAATGCATTCCATGACTCACTATGGAAAAGATAAAATGATCCAAATTAAATGTTTTTGGTATACGTACTGATAAATTGCTAAAATAGTTTATAATCAATGTTTAGCTTGTCAAATCCATATTCCTGGGTAGATGATCAAAGCTCTGGGTACATTTGACTATGGAACATTTCAATTTTCATTTTCACTGCATGTTTTCTGGTTGTATAAAAGCTTTCTCATGCAAGAGCTTTTATACACAAGTGAGAACCTGACCATAAAGGGAGAAATTTCTTAAACAAAATTATGGGAGGCCATTGTTTTGGACTGAGCTCATTTGCTAGGCCCCAACAGACCAAACCAAACTGAAATAGAGTCACTCATGCTAAGACATTAAGGAAACACATAGATCCCAGAACAGACCAGGATTTTTCTCCTGCAAATCTCTATAAGAAACATGCCTGACAACATAGGTATCCACCCCCTGAAGTTCCCCTTAAATATTTTAATCAAATTCATTTCCTGTCGCCTAGGGACCATCAAGCTTCACATGATCATGTGACCAGGGTTATAGCAAGTTCCAAGTAAAGATATCACCCCGGTTATCAAGAAGCTACCCTGTCTTCACTAGAAAGAGCAGGACAAGAGTTCCATGATCCCCAATGGGTAAGGTCTATGCTCCAAGCCAGCACAAAGCAGTTCCAGAAGAAAGACCATTGGTCCCTCTTCCTCCCATAATTGTAGGCATCATGTCTTTCCAGGGGGAAAATGAGGCAGGAGATTAGGGTCTCGAAGCAGGGAACCTAAGGACTTCCTAGAACAAAATCAAATGGAAAACCCCCAACTTTATAAGACCAAGTATATAACTTTGTAACTCCACTTCAGATATGAAAGTAAACATCCGCTTCATTTGCATAGGATGTGCACCAAGTAAATAACTTTGTAACCTTACTTCATCCTCGTCATTTGCATAGGGTGTAGGCAAAGTGAATAACTTTGTAAATTCACTTCAGCCTCTTCATTTACATAGGGAGTGCACCAAATAACCAGTGGGAAACCTTTAGGGGATATTTAAATGCCTCAAAATTCCGTAACTGGACCCTTGTGGCACTTGTTCAGGCTCACTCCCACTCTGTAAAGTGTGCTTTCATTTTCAATAAATCGTTGCTTTTTTTGCCTCATTCTTTCCTTGCTTTGTTTGTGTGTTTTGTTTAATTCTTTGTTCAAAACAGCAAGAAGCTGAACATCCTCCATCAGTAACACTATCAGTGCTTGGTACTGGCTTTGGGCTCTTTATAGCTCAAAATGATAAAACAATTTGCTGAGGTCTGGGGCCTCCTTTCTCCAGAGATCCCTGAACTTTCAAAATTTTTTAGTTGGGGGACTGAGGTTTAATTTGCTGCTAAAAAAATTTCTGTTTTACTGAGAGTTTCTGCTTGCTTCTGTTGATGAAAATAGTTAAACTCTGTAAAATATTTAAAGAGATTATTTCTGAACCATATATGAGTGACCATGGCCCTCAAGAGGTCCTGGAAACATGTGCCTAATGTGGTCAAATACATTTAAAAAATACTTTGGTTTAGTCCAGAAATGTGGGACACCTCGAAATGGAAGGAGGGGTGCTTCCAGGTTATAGGTAGATTTAAAAGTTTTCTGGCTGACAACTGTTTGAGTTTATCCAAACAACTGGGATCAACAGAAAAAAAATTTCTGGGTTGTTATAAGTGATTGTGGAGACCACAGTTTTATCATGCAGATAAAGCCTCCAGGTAGCATTTTAAAAAGGAGCTGAAAAGGAGACAGAGTGAGAAGTTAATATTCCCCTGAAGTCTAGCCATCTCTGGCCAAATTTTTCTCTAAAGTTATGCCATTAAGCTGTCCCTCTGAAGTCAAGCTGCTTCTCTCTGACATTCAGCCATAGTCTCTGATGTCCAGCTGCTTCTCATTTCTCTGCTGGCTGACCCTGAGGTTTTTATAGGCAGAAAATGGGAAGTGAGGTGGGCCATGGGTGGTTTTGGAAAAGGCAACATTCAAGCAGAAAAACAGGGATGTTAAGTTCTCACTTAGGCCCTGGTTTCAGGCTATTCAGCTGAAAGCTTCTTAAACTAATAAGGACCTTCAGCAAAGTCTCAAGATACAAAATCAATGTGCAAAAATTACAAGTATTACAACAGGAGGCTCTGCCTCCTGTTCATATCACTGACACACTGTGCCAGGTAGCTGCAACATGGGTAGACAAAACAAGTTCAGGGAGTAATGGCCGTAAAAAGCTAGGTCGCAAGCAGCACACTTTGGGCCCAACACACTCCCTGACTTGGTCAAATCTGAAGGAGAACTCTAAATTATGGAGACCTAGGCCTCTAAGTTGGCTAAAACCCCTCCATCTGGGGAACATAAAGTTCCAGTCTTAGAAACTCTGGTAGGATATATGCAAAATACTTCTCTGGTGAATTGTCATGTAAATATTTAATTAAGTAGACCGCTATAACCAAAGCAGATTCTAAGTTATAACGGCCTAGATGAGGATTTTTTTGAGATGCCCAGATAAGTGTACCTGAGAACTAGAATGGAAAATGCTGACACAAAAGCTAAACAAACAAAATGTGAGAGCTACTTTCAATGGTACCTATAGAGTAGCAAAAAACAGGGGAGAAAGACCGCCTTATCATCAAGAGGCCAACAAACAACTTAGAAATGCTAACCAATAACTCTCAAATGTTTTATCTCTCTAAAAGAAATCTTCAGAATTTCCTTTTTTCTAATTTAATTTTTTTTTTTTAAGTTCCAGGATACAAGTGCAGGATGTGCACGTTTGTTACATAGGTAAATTTGTGCCGTGGCGATTTGGTGCACCTATCAACCCATCACCTAGATATTAAGCCCAGCATGTGTTAGCTATTTATCCTGATGTTCTGCCTTCCCCCACCCTCCCAGCAGGCTCCAGTGTGTGTCATTCCCTTCCCTGTGTCCATGTGTTCTCATTGTTCAGCTCCCACTTATAAGTGAGAACATGCAGTGTTTGGTTTTCTGCTCCTGTGTTAGTTTGCTGAGGATAATGGCTTCCAGCTCCATGCATGTTTCTGCAAAGGACATGATCTTGTTCCTTTATATGGCTGCATGGCATTCCACGGTATTCCATAGTATTCCATGGTGTATATATGAATGGGAGTTAATTCATGATTTGTCTCTCTGCTTGTCTGTTGTTGGTGTATAGGAATACTTGTAATTTTTGCACATTGATTTTGTATCTTGAGACTTTGCTGAAGTTCCTTATTAGCTTAAGAAGCTTTTGGGCTGAGTTGATGGGATTTTCTAGATATAGGATTAGGTCATCTGCATCTGCATATGTACATTTTTTTTTTACCAGTCTATTGATTGGCATTTATGGTGATTCTATGTCTTTGCTATTGGTAATAGTGTTGCAATGAACATGCATGTGCATGTATTTTCACAGTAGAATGATTTATATTCCTTTGGGTATATACCCAGTAATAGGACTGCTGGGTTAAATGATATTTCTGGTTTTAGGTCTTTAAGAAAGCACCACACTATCTTCCACACTGGCTAAGCTAATTTACATTCCCACCAACCGGGTAAAAGCATTTCTATATCTCCACAGCCTCACCAGCATCTGTTGTTTTTTGGCTTTTTGACAATGGCCATTCTGACTGGCATGAGATGGTATCTCATCATGGTTGATTTGCATTTCTCTAATGATCAGTGAGGTTGAGCTTTTTATAATATGTATGTTTCTTGGATTCATAAATGTGTTGTTTTGAGAAGGGTCTGTTCATGACCTTTGCCTACTTTTTGATGGGGTTGTGCTTTTCTTGTAAATTTGTTTAGGTTTCTTGTAGACTCTGGATATTAGACCTTTGTCAGATGGATAGATTGCAAAAATTTTCTCCCATTCTGTAGGCTTTCTCTTTGCTCTGATGATCGTTCCTTTTGCTATGCCAGAAGCTCTTTAGTTTAATTAGATCCCATTTGTCAATTTTTGCTTTTGTTGCAATTGCTTTTGACATTTTCATCATAAAATACATGGCTGTACCTATTTCTTGAATGGTATTGCCTCAATTTTCTTCTAGGGTTTTTACATTTTTGGTTTATAAATTTAAGTCTTTGATTCACCTTGAGTTAATTTTTGTATAAGATGTAAGGAAGGGGTCCAGTTTCAATTTTCTGCATATGGCTAGCCAGTTTAGTTTTCCCAGCCCTATTTATTAACTAGGAAATCATTTTTTCGTTGCTTGTTTCTGTCAGGTTTGTTGAAGATTAGATGGTTGCAGATGTGTGGTCTTATTTCTGAGATCTCTATTCTGTTCCATTGGCCTACATTTCTGGTTTTGTACCAGTACCATGCTGTTTTGGTTACTCTAACCTGGTAGTATAGTTTGAAGTCAAGTAGTGTGATGCCTCCAGCTTTGTTCTTTTTGGTTAAGATTGTTTTGGCTGTACAGGCTCTCTTTTGGTTCCATATAAATTTTAAATTAATTTGTTTCTGATCCTATGAAGAATGTCAATGGTAGTTTAATGGGATTACTGTTGAATCTATAAACTACTTTGGACAGTATGTCCATTTGCATGATATTGATTCTTCCCATCCATGAGCATAAAATGTTTGGTTTGTGTCCTCTCTGATTTCCTTGAGTAGTGGTTTGTAGTTCTCCTTGAAGAGGTTTTTCACTTTCCTTGCTAGCTGTGTTTGTATTTTATTTTCTTTATGGCAATTCTGAATGGGACTTGATTCATGATATAGCTCTCTGCTGGTCTATTGTTAGTGTATAGGGATACTTGTAATTTTTGCACATTGATTTTGTATCCTGAGACTTTGCTGAAGTTCCTTATTAGTTTAAGAAGCATTTGGGCTGAGTTGATGGGATTTTCTAGATACAGAATTATGTCATCTGCAAAAAGAGACAATTTTACTTTCTTTCTTCCTATTTGAATACTATTTATTTCCTTCTCTTGCCTGATTGCCCTGGCCAGAATTTTCAATACCATTTTAAATACGAGTGGTGAGAGAGGGGATCCTTGTCTTGTGCTAGTTTTCAAAGGCAATGCTTCCAGCTTTTGCACATTCAGTATGATACTGGCTATTGGTTTGTCATAAATGGCTCTTATTATTTTGAAATATGTTCCATCAATACTTAGTTTATTGAGAGTTTTTAACATGAAGGGATGTTGAATTTTTTACCAAATGCTTTTTCTACATCTATTGAGATAATCATGTAATTTTAGACTTCAGTTCTGTTTATGTAATGAATTACATTTATTGATTTGTGTATGTTGCACCAGCTTGCATCCCACAGAAGCCAACTGGATTGTGGTGGATAAGCTTTTTGATGTGCTGCTGGATTTGGTTTGCCTGCATTTTATTGAAGATTTTTGAATCAATGTCCATCATGCATAATGGCCTGAAGTATCCTTTATTTGTTATATCTCTGCCAGGTTCTGGTATCAGGATAATGCTGGCCTCATAAAATGAGTTAGGAAAGAGTCTCTCCTTTTCAACTGTTTGAAATAGTTTTAGAGGAAATGGTACTAGTTTCTCTTTGTATCTCTGGTATCCTGGGCCTTTTGTTGTTGGTGGTGGTGGTGGTAGGCTACTCATTACTACCTCCATTTTAGAACTTGTTATTGGTCTGTTCAGGGATTCAAATTCTTTCTGGTTCAGTCTTGGGGAGGGGGATGTATGTGTCCAGGAATTTATCCATTTCTTCTAGATTTTCTAATTTACTTGCATAGAGCTATTTATAGTATTTTCTGATTGTTGTTTGTATTTCTGTGAGGTCAGTGGGGATATCTTTTTTATTTTGTTTTATTGTGTTTATTTGAAAATTCTCAGAATTTCTTACTTCTCATTTGGTGGCCCCTACACCTCCACCTCCACCCTCACTTTACTCTGATCTTTCTGAACTTCCTTGACCAGATCTCTTTTCTCTTTCTCCTGCTTGTTCCAATCTACCATCTTTCCCTCTGTCTGCCACTCGCTCAACAGAAGCAGAAGAGAGACTAACTTCCAAGACTCTACCTCCTGCCTATTTCCTGATATCCCTGGTGGCATCTTCTCATCCGGAAGATGAAGGAAAGGGGGACCCCGCAAGAACATCTTATATGATTATTCTTTTTCAGGAACAACTGGTGCAGGTAAGGAAACCCCATTGATTGTCTATCAACTCTGGCCAAAGGCTGAGTTGTGGGGAATAGTTCAAGAATTTTCTGATCCCCATAAATATCCAATTGGGTTGCCTAAGAATTTGAGCTCATTACCAGAACCTATGACCTAGGTCATTCAGACCTTTAGCAACTGTTCTGCATTTTGGTCTCAGAATTAACACTAAGAAACAGCTAGAAAAGGCACACCAGTCAGGCCCTACAGCTCACTTAATCCCTGAAGGCCCAGTAGTGCCACAATAACAAGCCCCCAAACATCCAGAAGACAAGCACAAAGATACATGGAAATGAATGACTGCTCTGTTAAATATCATTCTATCATTATTCTAAAGAGTTGTGGGTTGGAATAAAATCCAGTAATGTTGCCAGAACCCAAGTGTATCAGCTTTAGTTTATTGTACACATTTTAATAAAACTTTGAGACAATATTGTGGGATGTCAGCTGATTGCTTTGAAAATAATAAAAATGATACATTGTTAAACACAAGTTTCTTAAACAGATTAGAAGACAATTTAGCTAGCCTTGTAAAATGCCATATGACAAAGTGGGGCACAACCAGAACTCATGAACTAGTTAACTTAGCTGACCAATTATCTCGCACTATGATAAAAAAGGAAAACCAAAAGACTGTTTGAATCATGCATTTACAGTTAAAGCAATTAACTTCTCAAACCTCTCAGCCTTAAAAAAAATTAAGCCCTCTTAATCTGAGGACTCTTCTTTTCCAGTCTGTTACTACTGTACCTCAGAAGGGACTACCTGAGACTGAAATGGAAGCAACAGCAGGAAGGTGCAACTCAGGAAGACTAGGGGTGCTCTGAGAAAGTTAAAGGGTTTTATCTCTGCAAATATTATACCCTGACAAATTGAGAGAGATTAATATAGTAATAAACCATGAGTGCTCATCTACTTTAATTGACATGGGATCAACTATAACTTTTATAAATCGTACCTTATTTAGAAACCCCATTCCTCAGAGTGATAAAAGGGTTAATATGGTCGATGTGTCTAATCAAACTATCTCATGTTTTAAGTCCATATCTATAACTTATACTTTAGTTGGATTGAGCTTTCCCCTTGAGGGCTCTAAATGTGACACACTTAGTTGGTCCCATGTGTTTCTAATAAACTGTGGGGTCTTCATCAATGTTCTGGGCTATGATATCCTCAACATCCATAATGCCCATATCTGTTTTTCATCAAATGGTAAACTTTTTTTAATAATTCGAGACAGGAGACCAAAAATTCCAAATTAAAAAACGTCCCGATAATGTACCAGGATTTTAGTACTAATGATGTTAGAACACTACCTTGTGGTGGGGAATATGAAATAGAGACAGAAAATAAAATATTACAGGAGAAGGAAGAACATTGGAATAAAGGGCAGAGAATGGTAAACTTTTTTTGGCCTCCCCAATCTTTCTGTTAACTCCAGAAGCAGAGCATTTGCTTAAGAGTATATCCTCCAAATTAAGGTCCCAGTCAAATACAGACATAAAGAAAATATTCTCAAGCACATCAATAAAGGTTGAGATACACTCAAAGAAACCACTACCCAACTGTAAACAATATCCTCTGTGACAGAAAGCCATAGATGGAATTGCCCCATCATACAATATTAACTCAAAAGGGGGCTCATTATTCTTTGTACTTGTCCCTGAAAAAGCCCTATATTCTCTGTAAAACAAAAACAGAACAAGCGGGAGAGGATGATAATTCGTACAGGACTTGAGGACAGTAAACAATATCATAATACCCAGACACCCAGTAGTCCCCAACCCTCATACCCTTCTATCAGCTATACCGACTACCAGCCAACATTTCTGTTATGGATCTCTGCAATGCCTCCTTTAGAATTCCTGTAGATCCAGAGAGCCAATATTTGCTTGCCTTTACCTGGAAAGAATGACAATATACGTGGACTGTAATGCCCCAAGGGTATGCAGAAAATACTACTTATTTTTCTCAAATATTAAAGGCTGATTTAGAGGATTTATTTTTTTTCCCCAGGGTGCAACAGTCATCCAGTATGTGGATGACCTTCTCACTTGTTCAGACACATATCTACTTTTCAGGAAGATATCTAGATTTACTCAAACAGCCACCAAGAGATACAAAGTGTCTAAAGACAGACTTCAGCTATGCCTGCCACAAGTTAAGTATTTGGGGCATATTATCTCAGTGAAAGGACTTAGTATTAACCCTGGTAGAGTGAAAGGAATTTAATCTTTTCCAATGCCTATTACTGAAAAACAACTTAGAGAATTTTTGGAACTGGCTGGCTACTGCAGGAATTGGATTCTGAATTTCTCTCTTATGGCTCAACCTCTGTATGCATACCTATAAAAATGAACAATCTGGGCCGGGCGCGGTGGCTCACGCTTGTAATCCCAGCACTTTGGGAGGCCAAGGCGGGCGGATCACGAGGTCAGGAGATCGAGACCACGGTGAAACCCCGTCTCTACTAAAAAATACAAAAAATTAGCCGGGCGTGGTGGCAGGCGCCTGTAGTCCCAGCTACTCGGAGAGGCTGAGGCAGGAGAATGGCGTGAACCCGGGAGGCGGAGCTTGCAGTGAGCCGAGATTGCGCCACTGCACTCCAGCCTGGGTGACAGAGCGAGACTCCGTCTCAAAAAAAAAAAAAAAAAAAAAAAAGAACAATCTGACTCCATCATGTGGACTCCAGAGGGACAATCAACTGTACAACAATTAAAGAAAACCCTTCTAAACTTTCATCATATTCAAAACCTATCTGCCAACTAGCTGGCCTCTTATAAAGTTTCACTTTTTCATCTCCAAATATTACCATTTCCTTCTGTAATAATCTTAATCTGGGCACTCTCTTGCTGGTCCCTTTTGACAAAACCTCTCATGACTGTGTTCTTACGACTGCCCAACTTCTAACCCCAAAGACAGATCTACAGGAGATGCTACTGGATAAAGCTGTGATAGGCTGGGTATCTATCTATAAATGGGTCTTATTTAAGAGGAGAGCATGGAAATTTTAGAGCAGGACATGCTATGGTTTTCTTACTAGAGGTAATTCAAGCCAGTCATCTTTCCTAAGCGAGATCAGCTCAAATTACCAAATTGACTGCCCTGACCTGAGTTTGTCAATTGGCAAAAGACAAGGCTGAGAACATATCCACTGACTGTCACTATGCATTTGGGGTTGCTCATGACAATCGGATGCTATGGAAGAAGAGACAATATTTAACCTAAAGAAAACCCATTAAAAAAAAAAAAACAAAAACAGAAAACAAGTATCAGTATCAGAGCTGTTAGGAACTATTCTAAATCCAGACCTTTTGGCAATTATAAAAATCCCAGGTCACTCTAAATTGGACATCACTGAAAGTTGGGGTAACCAATTTACTGATGCTAAGCTTAAAGAGCAGCATTCGAGCCACCAGCCTCAATCTGGGAAATGGCCATAAAATCCAAAGCAGTTAAGAACATGTTGAAGGAAACTCAAAGCATTGCCTCAACTAAAGAGATATCTACTTGGAAACAGAAGGAAGCCTGTCTCCTGAAACTGAAATATGATGTAGACCTAATAATAATCCCATTACTCCAATGAGATGTCAAGTGCCCTTTATGGAATATGTTCATAATCTGACCCATTGGAATCCATATAAAATGATATTCTGGTGTAAACAATATTACTGAAAACTGAAACTGAAACTGAAATATGGTATGAAATATTTCATAATCTGACCCTTGGGAATCCATATAAAATGATATCCCGGTGTAAACAATATTACTGAAAACCATCCTCTATGACGGCACAAAATGTTTACTCCCAATGTGTTAGTTGTCCCAAATATAACCCATGGAATTTCCTCCATGGGGCACAGGGTCATTTTCCTCTTCCAGCTGACCTTTTGAGATATGGCAGCTTGATTTTATTCAGCTGACATTATCTCAGGGTTACAGATATGTTTTAGTAATGATCTGCGTGTTTTCTCATCAGGTTGAAGCTTTTCCCTCCAGGCAAGCAACAATAATGGCAGTTAGGAAATTCTATTAGAAAAAAGTTATTCCATTATGGGGAGTCCTCTGTAAACTTCACAGTGTTAACTGTGAAGTTTTACGGGCAAGGTTATTCAAAATATTTGTAAAATTGGGTCCATTTTTAACATTTCCATTGTGCCTATTATCCCAGGCCTCATGGCTGGTGGAAAGGACCAATGGAATAATTAAAACACAATTGGCTAAGTTCATAGAGACATTTCACCTCCCCTGGCCCAAAGCACTCCCCGTGGTGCTGCTTACATTCCAATCCACCCCATTTAGAAAACATCAATGATCCTCTTATGAAATTATAAGGGGAAGGCCTTTGTGTATGGGAAGCAAAATAACCAACCCAACTTTTTTAAATGGAGGTATATTGCAATACTGTAAAGGAGTCATTCATCAAAATTTTTTTAAAAGCCAAGATTTGGCTTATTTGAATTTGTAAATTCCTTTCACAGTTGACTATCTGAAGACAGGGTACCTGGTCATAATCTGTAGCATGGAGACCTTGGCTTTTAGAAAAAACATTTAATAAAGGACTCCCTTCAACCCCAATGGAAGGGCCCATACCAGGCACTATTGACTAATCCATGTGCCACGAAAATAGTGGGTATGGGCTTATGGAATCACTGCTCTCATCTTAAAAAGGCTAAATCTCCTGAGTGGACTGTAACTTTCAGCAAAGATCTTCAACTCCAGTTTACTAAACACTGATATTCTATCCAGGATGAGAATCAAATGACACATGTTGTGGACTGCTTAAATCCAGACACAGGACCAGGTCTATATACAAAAGAACACCTATGGTTATAGTATAATAGCCATTACGATTATTGTCCAAGAGATCCTGGCAATTGCTATCTTATGCAAAACAGGGCACTTGCCTTTTCTTATTTAATATCCTTTTAGTAGTTAAAAAGAATTTCAAAGCCTTGCTTCTACTTGTCTTATGTTTCTATGCATTCTTGCCACTGCCACCCACTGTTGTCCATAAAAGAAACCTGTTTCTACAATGGGATCAGAATTATGCAAACAGATTACAAAAGGATGCCTGCTGGATATGTGGACTCATGACTCTTTCCAGTAGATCTATCTTGCTATGGTGGGCATCTCCTTTTCAAGGTGAGGACGGGATAAAATACCATAAAGTTATTATATCACAGAAATGGTCTGGTATCCTTAGTAGCTAATATAAGAAAAGATGGTGTATATAATTGCCCATTCAAAACATTCTTAAGAGCAAGGCCCATGGAAAAATTTCTCAACAGAAAGGATAAGCTCACTAACTCTAACTTTAGCAACACTCCTAGCAAAAAGAGAAGGAAATAACCACCCCGCACCTCAAACAATGGCCCATTTTCAAAATGGCATAATGAAACTTTGGAATCAATTCATCTGGCTCACCCCTTCATTTGGCAAACTCAGCCAAAATGCTTCTTTATGCTGGGGAACAAAGAAACTACACCAAGGACCACTTGCCAAAACACTTCAAAAGATACGGGGTGAATACCTGGAGAACTTTGTTGTCTGTTATTATATTATAATACACTGACTGGCATGCCACTGATTGGGTACAGCAGCCAGGTATTTATTAGCTACTTCCAAATGGGACATTTTGGTTATGTGACACTAACTTATGGCCATGGTTATTGCCAAGATGGTTCAGACAATGTTCTCTAGTTTATGCTTGGGCACAAGGACAAGTAATTCAGTCTCTGCCAAAACCAACAAACCTTTTTCATTTACAATCTCACTGGACACGATCTGTATTTCAATCGTATTGATGTAGAGTTTTTGCTGCTTAGTTCAGCTAAATCCAGGTTCTTTTATCATGATGAGGAAAAATTAATCACATGGACACATTGAAGGATGAGGAGAGCAGAATTTGTTGGGCAAAAAGGAAAAAAAAAGAAAAACTCTCAGCAAAGTGAAAGTCCTGCCAATAGGCTCCCACTTCACATATTAAATACCAGACCACCACACTTGAGCTGAAGAGGTCAGGCTGCTCCCCACTGCACAAAGCATGAACTTCCCATGATTCTACCCCATCCTCCCAGTGCACAGATGGGTCCCCAGTCCATTGCAGACATGCACAGACAAAACCACGGGCAGGTTCCCGCATCTGCACAAAAGCATATGATATAAACACTTGTGGGGTGGATTGGAGATTCTCCAGTGACCTCCCTTCTCTGCCTCTTGTATCTATTATTCCCCGTCTAAAGAAGTACATCTAAGTGCCATTAGAATAAGGATAATGATGCGGATGAAAACCAGTCTTAACTGCTTTCTGCTGACAGGGGGTGCTGCTTTTGAAAAACAGCAGTCAAATCTGCCTCCAAGGCCTACTAAGGGTCTCCGGCAAAAGGGGCCATAATTAAAGGCTCCAGTTGCGTGACCATTTGGAGTTTGATGGCCTGAAGGCGAGAAGAGACAAACCAGGTTATTAGAAACATGTATTTAAATGAAACTTTAAAAAGGGGAGGGCAGTAAGGACAGCTCAAAAATCCTGAGGCCTTTTATTGGCACAGAGAGAGGGAGGCCAAAAGCCCAACTGGTGAAAAAGTTTTTACCTTTTTGCTGACATGTCAGGCTTCTGGTTTCCCTTCCCCTGAACCCAATCCTAAGCCAACCAGTTTAAGGTCTGGAAAATTAATTTTCCCCAGCTTGAAGGATGTATCCAAGGGGAGTGTCCCACAGTACAGAGACACACTTACCTATCGGTGAAGAGAGGACAGAGGAGGAAAAAAAAAAAAGAAAGAAAAAAAGAAGACATTTTTCAAAGGAGCCCCAGGGGTTCAGAATGCATTTGAAAGGGGTACAGACTAAAGATGAATGGCTACTCATTTAGAAAGAAGGAAGCAAAGTGTCCCAGGTTCCCTTCTCTTCCTAGTGAATATCCAGGATATGCGAGTGAGAGAAAGTGAGGTGTTTCTCTTTCTGTCTTCTGTTCTTACATCTGAAAGTCCCAGTGACCATGACAGGATTCTGGCCATGTGTGTTAAAGCAGCTCTCACCCATGTTAACAGGGGGGCCTAGGGGTTGGGCATATTCACTCTTACCCATGTACGTCCTATATACCCTGCTGCCTATATACCCTGTTGCCTCCAAATTTGCTAGACCTCATTTATGCTGTGGATACTACCATGACCTTTATCTATGAAACAAGAAACTTGAGTTAATCAGCAGGAATCAGTCATGCTCACCTGCACTGTGCCTTTTAACTTCCATTATTGTCTGCCTCTAGATTCCTCAGATCCAGCTTTCTTTTCTAGGACTTTGACCTGAAGCTTGGAATTCAGTTTAGGACAAAAAAAAATGTGTCTCATGGGGGCTTTCATGGGCTCCTTATTATAAGCCAACTGCTAAGGTGAAGCTGCAGAATTGAGTCCTCCTCCAATTAGAAAGAGAAAAGAATGTTTTGTGGCATGCCCAGATAACTTGTGGCTATAGTTATACTTGCCAAGATTGGGTGCATGGTGCTTGGCTTTGGTTAGCTCCTTTGGTTTTACTTACCCAATAAGGAAACCTCCAGGTGATAGACATCCTATTTATTTCCATTACCTGGCAGGATCTGCAGATAATTGCTCAGAACTAGAATATTAATCCACATTTTTACATTACCCATCCTTTTTTGTTCCTTTTTAGCTATAGCTAGAGATTGCTGGTTGGTTTACAGAAATAAGCAAGGTTAGTCTAAAATGTAGGAATGAGTCTAGGCTTTAATGACAAATGTATGATAAATTTTGAAATATAAGTTCTCTTTCTCCAGTCCTCATTTTCATTAAAAACAAATCGTGATAGGACTGAATTGTTTGCAAAATAGAGTTTAGTCTTATACTTGGCCTGATTATTTGCATAAAGTACAGCAAGAATAATTATTTTTACATAGGACTTTTAGGTTGACTTTGATAACACTTTGCTCCACCTGGAATCTCAGATAGGACTTTCTAAAGCCAAGCCCAGCCATGGGTTTGTACCCTCAAATATCTGTCAGTTGGGTAAACTCCTCTGTTTTTGAGACCCCAAGAACATGATGTTCCTGGGCCTATTAGAAAATAACATTCTTTACTCATTGCAGATTAGGAACCCTGTACAGGGACAGTATAGACAAGATATGAGGCCAGTTTTCCCAAGGGGTTTTTGTCAGCTCTGCAAGTCAAGCTTAATGATTCCTTAAAGGGAAACATACCCTTCCAGTCAAAGCCTTGGTAAAATAGCCAGTTTCTCCAATTGCATCCTGTTGCAGAAGAAAACAGACTCTTAATGCACGGAGGCAAACAACTATATTGCTATAAGTTAAGAATACTCACAATTAGTTTCCAGATTCTGGAGAAGCCAGAAGAGTGAGAGAGACAAATATATTTAAAATTTTATTCACAGAAGTATATGTTACTGAATTATTAAATGCTGTAAGTAGCTAAAAATAGGTTTCTTTGACTCTGAAAAACAAAACAAGAATCAACAATGTTCCAAGAAAAAGTTCCAAAAATTATTTCAGTTTACTATTCATTCAGTCCATTCAGTTAACTGTTGTTTTCCTTGATATTTGTGAACATTTTAGCCTTCGTGAGTCCTGTATATTTTTCCTTTATTCCAATGTTACAATCTCCAAAGTTCTTAGCAACCTGCATTTGAGAGCACCTGTCAAAGGTTCTCTGTTTGTTTGTTTGTTTGTTTTTTGAGACAGAGTCTCACTCTGTCAACCAGGCTAGAGTGTAGTGGTGCAAACTTGGCTCACTGCAACTTCCACATCCTGGGTTCAAGTGATTCTCCTGCTTCAGCCTCCCTAATAGCTGGGTCTACAAGCACGCACCACCATGCCCAGCTAATTTTTGTATTTTTTTAGTAGAGATGGGATTTCACCATGTTTGCCAGGCTGTTCTCAAACACCTGACATCAAGTGATCTGCCTGACTCAGCCTCCCAAAGTGCTGGGATTACAGGTGTGAGCCACCATGACTGGTCAAAATTTCTATAGTTGATTATAAACCATATTTTGAAAAGGATTAACACAAGACAACAATTGCCTATGAATACAGTCGAAACATGATTGACAGAGTAATTTTATTATCTCCTTGGTTTACAATAACTTAACCTTGATTGTGATTGATAGCATATACTCAGACATTAGAATTTTAGACATTCCAAACAATTTTAGAGCATATATTAATATTATTCCCTAAAATATAACCTGAAGATTAAACATTATTTTGGCAATCCCAGATACCTAGACATGTTAACTAATCCTGTTTACCTTCCTTCTTGATGCTCCAGGGGCCCTCTGTAGCATCCAAAAGCCAGGCATCATGAAAGACAATTTTGAAACTGAAGTTTGATTTTCGGAAACCTGTTAAATGTTGGAGATTTAAAACACTTGATGTTATGAAATGGAATTACAGATTACCATAAATTATTTATTTTGCCAAAATGATGACTCAGACATTTAAAAAAGCAAAAACCTGTTATAAACTTTTAAAAAATATCACTGAAGGGCAGATTAATGCCTTAAGGGTACCTTGTTGTGCTTTTATTTCAATGATCAATTTACAAAAAAAAAAACCCACTTAATACCCTTTTGAATTTAGCCAATATGTTCAGATGCAGAATTTCTTTTGCAAGTATAATTTTTACAATCCTTTCACAACTTCTTTGAACTTTCAGCTTTACTTATCTAATTTAAAACAATCTTTTAATCGTAGGCAAAAATTTACATTTTGACTACATTTGCACTTTACCAGTAATTTTTAAGGGTGTTTTTCTTTATCAAAGAATAAAGTCACATGAACTAAAAGGTACAACAGCTTTTATCTTCTCTTTTAAAAATATTTGATGCAAGTGCTTATTCTTCTTGAAGTTAATTAATCAGAGATCTTTTTTTATAGACATTACACACACAACACTTATGTAACTACACGGTGAGGCAGAAAATAATCCAGTAGCTATCAGATTTTTCATTTGCCAAACTCCTAATTGGATTATTGGGCTCTGGGTGGAGCCCTTTAAGAGTAAGACTAGGAAAACATATGGTTTCTATGGTATAATAAATAGGTATAGTTGGAAGACAAAAACAGATTTTGAAAGGGATTTATCTGCCTTTAATTCCTGGGGCTCCATAAGGAAAACAGAGGTCTCTTCTCTCTCAGGTGTGCATTAAGAGTGGCAAGGCAAAATGGAGAAAAATAATTCAGTCAACTGAGTAAAAGCCTTTTTCCAGAAAAACAAGATCCAAGAAGAGAAAAACATAAAGGTCTATTAATTATGCCTATAACTTGGATATTAACTTTTAATTAAGCTGAGTGCTCTTTAAGAAAATCCTTTCAAATCCCTCGTTACCCCCACTTTAGCTGTGCCAAGCAGCCAATATTTTTGTCTTTCAAACTTTACTAAAAGCTCAGAAAAGGCACTATTCAAGGTGGTTCATGGAGGGGCAGAGAATCAACAAATGGCAAAGGTCACACAGATTTCAAACCAGAAAGAACTCATCCCCTACACCAGGATTGAACCGGGGCCACCATTGTAAAATGGTGGAGGCTAAAACAAAGCACTGCTATGTGCTTACAGATCACACTCCCAAGAATGTAAAACAAGATGGAAGCCCTTAGTAAAGTTTGCTACTGACCATACAGAAAGACATGCAAAGCACACTGGATTGGCTACAGCTTAAGACAAACCTCACAAATATTTTTTCATAAATAAAACCTTATAGAGAAAATAAACAGTGATAGTTGGGGTTGTGGCTTAGTAAAATGTTTGCTAAAAGTAAAACAAAGCTATTGCTTAAAAGTTAACTCTTGATCTGATGGAGAAAAGAAAAATAGCTTAAACTGCACTGCTGTGCTAACTGCTGACAGGGTAGAGAAAAGAGACAAAAAAAGCTTAAAATGCAGAGTTGGAAAGATGCCTGGGGAAAGAACCTCTTCTTCTTATGCAAATAGATTCCTCCAATGGGGAGAGAAACTTAATTGCTGTCAGATAGAGCTGGACCCCCCTGGCTGGGGGAGGGGAAGACTCCACGGATGTATGTGGGGAACTCTGGCCAGCCTGCCATGTGGGGCCCAGGGCAGTGGCTCATTCCCACCTTTCATGGCCATTGGATGCCACACTCACATGCAGCTGACATGGCCTTGTGCCCCAGCTGGGAGAAAAGAGGGGTGGGGAGCTGCCATTTTCCTGTCCATTCCACACACATTTCTGTGGCTGTTGAGATGGGGTTGTACTCAGTTTCCTCTACCCTCAGAAGTCTAAAGAAAAACAGTCTCAAGAATGAGAGGGAAGAGGATTTTTTGGTTCACATCTTACCATTTCTTATGTCCCCATACGGGCCACCAAAATGATGCAGAATTTTTGCTCCTTAGTTTAGCTAAACCCAGGTTCTTTTGTCACAACCAGGAAAAATTAGGCACATGGACACATTGAAGGATGAGGAAAGCAGAATTTATTGGGAGAAAATGAAAAGAAAGAAACAGTAAATCTAGAGGAAGTCCTGCCAATGAGCTCCCACCTCACTAATTGAATACCAGGCCACCACACATGAGCTGAAGAGGCCAGGATCCAACCCCTTGGCCAAGGCACAAACTTCCATGGCTCTACCCCATTGTCCCAGTGCACAGGTGGACCTCCAGTCTATTGTGGGCATGCACAGACAAGACCCTGGGCAGTTTCCCTTATCTTCACAAAAGCATCTAATGTAAACACTTGTGAGGTGGGTCAAAGATTCTCCAGTTCCCCACTTATCTGCCTCCTGCATCTATCATTATGATCATTTAGCTTCAATCTTCATACCACAAATAGATATTGAAGATGTTATATGGCATATATGGCATTAACAAAGGATACACAAAAGGTATACACAAAATGATATCCACATGAGTATCTCTTTGCTAAACAATGAGGTCTCACTCATGAGGAAAGCAGTGCTGCAAAATTTTATGGCCTTAGATATACTCACTGGAGCCCAAAAGGGTACCTGCACCATTGTAAAAGCCAAATGTGTTTATTTTTAGGAGATCATGTCTCCTAAATTTGTATCTGATTGTTTTCTCTGCCCTATTGTCTACACTATTTTATGTTAAAAGATAGATTCACTGAGCCAGACAAAGGCATAAATGATTATCTTCCCCTACTTCCCCTCACAAAAAAAAAAAAAAAATGTGTATTTCTCAATATTCCACCCCTTCCCCTTTAAATTTGAAGCCCTCAAAATCATCTTGGGAGAAAGGTATAGACCTTTGTGCCAGGCGTGCATCCTTAACTTTGGTAAATAAATCTTCTAAAATGATAGAGATTTGCCTTGGTCGTTTTCTTTGACTGACAGGAGACACCTTGTTTATCCTTGGTTAAGTCATAATCTTGATTAAGGATTACTGATTAAGCCTTAATCAAGATAATGGGAGGGTACCTTTGGTAAAAAGAAGTTCAAAAGCTAGAAATATCGGCTGTTTGTCACAGCTAAAATATAAGCATAAAAAATTTCAAAAGATGTACTTTTTTAAACAATAAAGCTCTATGGTCAGAAGTTAGCTTCATTAAAAGCTGATATTAAAGCTATTCCTTCCTCTTTTCTGTCTTCAGTACAACATAAAAGTGTTACAGGTAGTTAGGTCTGAGCGGTACAGGAAAGGGCTCTCCCCCCACCCACTAGAAATGTTAGGTGATGGTACAGCAATTATTGCATTGTCTCTGTAAAAAATGATAATTTGGTAGTGCCAGGGAGAAACCATTTCCTGATGGTCCACACCTGTTAACAAAATGCTAATTGAATGGAGACCCCAGGAGAAGCAACTTCCTGGGCATGCATGTTAACAGACAAAAATGATGAAGTATTATCTTCTCAGGGTACACTCCATCAGTAAAGGGAAGAAAGCCTCAGTTGGTGATGCTTATAACTTCCTAAACACACTGTGCAGGCTGAATTCCAAAGGGTAAGGAAAGCACTGGGCATGTGAAAAGCCCAACCTAAGGGAATAATCTTGGGAAAGAGGTGAACTTATTAAAGTTCTAGGATCACGGTTAAATGAGGAACTTGACCTTCTCTCTTTAAACTTCATGTGCCCACTTGGGTTTCTTCCAAGTGCACCTTCCTCTTTTTCTTGTTCCAAGATCTTTTTAAATAAACTTGCATTTCTGCTCTGGAACTTACCTCCATCTCATTTTCTGCTTTATGTTCCTCTGTTGAATTCTTCTGAGGATGCACGGACTGAAGTTGCTATGGACCCGTAAGGATAGGCCACTGGTAACTCGGGGTGACTCAGATCTCCTCTACCAGTAACAAAAGTTTCTAGAGTGGACTTCTAATTACTCAGACCCCTTAAAAACACAGAAAAAGGCACTACTCATACACTTCTTCGAGTCTTCCCTGTTGCTCTAGGGTATGAAAAGGTTTTCATGCTCTAGTCATGGAAAGGTTCCTCTCAGGTCTAATACTCTGCTCTTCTTTGTATTCTGTTACATGATATATTTGGCTCTTAGTGGTACTGGAGGTTACTTTGTACCGTGAGAGAACACTTGACCTTTGTGTGTGTGATGGCTGGTGAGTTGATGTTGAGAGTTGCGGTTTTGGAGGAGGCTTACAGCAGTTGTTTATAGTGAATATTTATTAGTAGAGGGGACTACTCCTATCTTTGTGTGTTAGGTTGAGGACTAAACTTTGACATATTTTCTTCTCTTGCCCAAATTTCCTCTATCTAATGGGGGTGGGGAGTTATGCCATACAAATCATGAAGTCCCACCAGAGGGCTTTTATTTATCCCTATATAAAATGACTTTCTTTCCAACCTGACACTGGCATAACATCACATGACATATATATATATATATATGTGTGTGTGTATGTATGTATATATATATATATATGTATGTATATATACACACACACACATACATACATATATCATTGTGTGTGGAATTGGTGGGTTCCTGGTCTCACTGACTTCAAGAATGAAGCCATGGACCCTCGTGGTGAGTGTTACAGTTCTAAAGGCGGCGTGTCCGGAGTTTGTTCCTTCTGATGTTTGGATGTGTTCGAAGTTTCTTCCTTCTGGTGGGTTCGTGGTCCCGCTGGCTCAGGAGTGAAGCTGCAGACCTTTGCAGTGAGTGTTACAGCTCTTAAGGTGGCATGTCTGGAGTTGTTCATTCCTCCCGGTGGGCTCGTGGTCTCGCTGGCTTCAGGAGTGAAGCTGCAGACCTTCACGGTGAGTGTTACAGCTCATAAAAGCAGTGTGGACCCAAAGAGTGAGCAGTAGCAAGCCTTATTGCAAAGAGCGAAAGCACAAAGCTTCCACAGTGTGGAAGGGGACCCGAGTGGGTTGCCACTGCTGGCTCGGGCAGCCTGCTTTTATTCTCTTATCTGGCCCCACCTACGTCCTGCTGATTCGTAGAGCCGAGTGGTCTGTTTTGACAGGGCGCTGATTGGTGAGTTTACAATCCCTGAGCTAGACATAAAGGTTCTCCATGTCCCCATCAGATCAGTTAGATACAGAGTATGGACACAAAGGTTCTCCAAGGCCCCACCAGAGCAGTACAGAGGGTCGATCGGTGCACTCAGAAACCTTGAGCTAGACACAGGGTGCTGATTGGTGTGTTTACAAACCTTGAGCTAGATACAGGGTGCTGATTGGTGTGTTTACAAACCTTGAGCTAGATACAGAGTGCCGATTGGTGTATTTACAATCCCTGAGCTAGACATAAAGGTTCTCCACATCTCCACCAGACTCAGGAGCCCAGCTGGCTTCACCTAGTGGATCCCGCACTGGAGCTGCAGGTGGAGCTGCCTGCCAGTCCCATGCCGTGCGCTCACACTCCTCAGCCCTTGGGTGGTCGATGGGACTGGGCGCTGTGGAGCAGGAGGTGGCACTCGTCGGGGAGGCTCGGGCCACACAGGAGCCCACGGAGGGGGTGGGAGGCTCAGGCATGGCGGGCTGCAGGTCCCAAGCCCTGCCCCGAGGGAAGGCAGCTAAGGTCGGGTGAGAAATCAAGCACAGCGCCGGTGGGCTGGTACTGCTGGGGGACCAAGTACACCCTCCACAGCCGCTGGCCCGGGTGCTAAGTCCCTCATTGCCCGGGCCGGCAGGGCCAGCCAGCTGCTCTGAGTGCAGGGCCTGCCAAGCCCAAGCCCACCCGGAACTCCAGCTGGCCCGCAAGCGCCGCGCCGCAGCCCCGGTTCCCGCTCGCGCCTCTCCCTCCACACCTCCCTGCAAACTGAGGGAGCTGGCTCCCGCCTTGGCCAGCCCAGAAAGGGGCTCCCATAGTGCAGCGGTGGGCTGAAGGGCTCCTCAAGTGCCGCCAAAGTGGGAGCCCAGGCAGAGGAGGCACCGAGAGCAAGCGAGGGCTGTGAGGACTGTCAGCAAGCTGTCACCTCTCATCATGGCATATATATATATATATATATACACACATATATATGTATATATTAACCCAAAATATGTTTATTTGCCATATCTTGAAATAGCCCTGCCAAGTTGTCTCTCATGGGGAAAAATCTACATTCTGTAGAGATTCCTCTTTCCTTTTATCAGTACTTCTTCCTGATCTAAGAATCAACTAAGAGTCTGACACCTTTTTAAGTTTGATAAGAAACATTTACAATCTATTTTCTCTGAAGCCTGCTACCTAAAGGCTTCATCTGCACAAGAACCTTGGTCTCCACAATCCCTTATCTTAACCCAGACGTTGTCTTTCTATTAATTCCAAGTCTTTAGACAAAATTTTTCAACGAGTTGCCAATCAGAAAATCTTTGAATCTGCCTATAACCTGTTTCATGCGTGTCCCTGTGAAGAGACCACCAAACAGGCTTTGCATGAGCAACATGGCTATTTATTTCACCTGGGTGCAGGCAGGCTGAGTCCAAAAAGAGAGTCAGCAAAGAGTGGTGGATTATCATTTGTTCTTATAGGTTTTGGGATAGGTGGTGGAGTTAGGAGCAATGTTTTGGGGGGTGGGGGGTTGGATCTCTCAAAGTACATTCTCAAGGGTAGGGAGAATTACAAAGAACCTTCTTAAGGGTGGAGGAGATTACAAAGTACCTTCTTAAGGGTGAGGGAGATTACAAAGTACCTTCTTAAGGGTGGGGGAGATTACAAAGTACATTGATCAGTTAGGGTGGGGCAGGAACAAATCACAATGGTGGAATGTCATCAGTTAAGGCTATTTTTACTTCTTTTGTGGATCTTCATTTACTTCAGGCCATCTGGATGTATACGTGCAAGTCACAGGGGATGCGATGGCTTGGCTTGGGCTCAGGGGCCTGACAGAAAGTTTCTGGAGACCCCTACTTCCAGTTGTCCTGCCTTGCCAGACTGAATCAATGTACCTCTTACATATATTGACTGGTGTCTTATGGCCCCCTAAAATGTATAAAACCAAATTGTTGCCTGGCCACCTTGGGCACATGTTCTCAGCATTTACTTAGGGCTGTATCATGGGCCATGATCGCTCATATTTGGCTCAGAATATGCCTCTTGAGATGTTTTACATAGTTTGACTCTTTTCACCAACAAGTGAAGAAAGGCACAGTTTAAAAACTTAGAAAAATATTTTGTAGTGAGGTGCACTGTGAAACTTTGGCCTAATCTCATGGCACATTTTTCCTTTGGGGGACCCAGGATTCAAAGTAAAAAGTGGGATCCTTGATTTTTAAAAATCTAGATTCGCTGCTTTCCAGTTGTACCTTCTCCTCAAACAATTAAATATTAGGCCTTGAAAACTGCAAGTATTTTATTTGTCCTGTTCATTAAAGGCCTCCACACAGAAGTATGTAATCAATTCAAGAAGCAAGCTAAGTTGAAAAGACCACAGTCTAACTGTACTGGTCTCTAAAATATGACTTTCTGACATTAAGCTGCTATTTTGAAACTCTTTGTAAAAGAAGTTTACATCTACAGAGGAAATCTTCATTTGTAAGAGCACCTCCCTGCTCCCAAGCCACTGGAAACTACTTTTACAACAGGGAAGACATTGGCTTAAAGTTTACCTACTAATTGTACCTTTAAGATGCTTGGCCAGCACTCTTGTCTTGACTAAGCCTACACCTATCCCTTTGTCTCAGCAAATAATGTTGTTTAGATTTAAGATCTGTGCCTTTGAGATGTAAATTTTCACTTAAGCATCATCCTTTTAGAAGTGCAAATTTAGAGTTGCCTAGTTAACCATTGTTTAAAACTTGATAGTCAAAGGGAAGACAGAAATTATTTGCACACTGGGAAATGAAGAACTTTATAATGCTAAATAATCTGCTTCTGTGTGTCTGTATGCCTATACATTTATATATTACCCTTGTATGTGTGTTTTACTGCATAAATATATAAAAGAGCTCTACTTAATTGCTTAAAGAAAAATTAAATCCCTAAATTAAATACTTGATCAGAAAAGTAGAAAGTAACTCAAATGTCTTTTAGTTCTCATGACTTCGGTAATTAACTAGACAAGACTAGTTAATATTTTTGGTTTAATAAAAACAGCTGTGCCTCATGAACAGCAAAACACTTAAGTACTCTTGACTTCTTGCTTAAGTGGCTGCAGCCTAACATTTATACAATGTAAATGGTTAACAGGAAAATAACTAAAGATGATGGCTAGCTTTGTTCAATATCTTATAAAATTTTATGAACAGTTCAAACATGATTGAATGAAATAAATTAGGCATAAATGTTTCATAAAATGTTGGTATGTGATGAATTTTTAAAATTACTTACATTCTAGGTTTACACAAAAACTAAGGTTACTGAAATTTTAAACTACATATGTTAAAATTCTAATTAATATGTAATTAAAACTACCAAAATAAAGAAAATAATTTTTTAAAAAAATGTTGTGGGTACATAGTAGGTATACATTTTTACAGTTTACATGAAATATTTTGACACAAGCATGCAATACTTAATAATTACATCAGAATAAATGTGGTATCCATCCACTCAAGCATTTATCTTTTGTGTTACAAACAATCCAATTATATTGTTTTAGTTATTTTAGAAATGTACAATTAAATTATTTTTGACCATCAACATCTTGCTGTGTAAGAAGACACCAAGTCTTATTCATTCTTTCTTTTTTTATTCTTTAACCATCCCACTTCCCCTCATCCCTCCACTACCCTTTTCAGCCTCTATTAACCACCCTCTGCTCTCTAGCTCCATGAGTTAAATTATTTTAATACTTAGCTCCCATAGTGAGAATATGTGATATTTGTCTTTCTGTACCTGGTTTATTTCATTTAATATAATGACTTCCACTTCCATCAGAGTTATCGCAAATGAAAGAATGTCATTCTTTTTTTATGACTTGCTAGCACTCCAATGTGTATATGTACATTTTCTTTATCTGTCTGTTGAAGAACACTTAGATTGCTTTCAAATTTTGCTATTGTATAGTGCTGTAATAAACATTAAGAGTAGATATCTCTTCAATATACTAATTTTCTTTCATTTGGGTATACGGCTAGATCATATGGCAGCTCTAGTTTTAGTTTTCTGAGGAACCACCAAGTTTTTCTCCCTAGTAGCTATACTAATGTACATTCCCACCAACAGTGTACAAGGGTTCCATTTTCTCCACATTCTTTCAGCATTTGTTATTGCCTGACTTTTGAATGAAAGATATTTTTACTGGGGTGAGATGAGGTCTTATTATAGTTTTGATATATATTTCTTTGATGATCAATGATGTTGAGCACCTTTTCACATATGTGTTCACCATTTGCGTGTCTTTTTTTTTTGAGAAATGTCTGTACAAATGTTTGGCTCATTTTTATTTTATTCTTTTACCAGATTAATATATTTTTTTCCAATACAGTTGTTTGAACCTCTTATATATTCGGGCTATTAATCTCTTGTCATATAGGTAATGTTCAAAAGTTTTCTCTCATTCTATTGGTTGTCTCTTCACTTTGTTTATTGTTTTCCTTTCTGTGCAACAGCTTTTTAACTTAATGTTATCCATTTGTCCATGTTTGCTTTGGTTGCCTGTGCTTGTGTGGTATTACCCAGGAAATCTTTACACAGTCCAATGTCCTGGAGAGTTTCCCCAATGTTTTCTTTTAGTAGCTTCATTGTTTGAGGTCTTGGATTTAAATCCTTAGTTCATTTTGATTTGATTTTGTATATGGTGAGAGATAGGGGTCTAGTTTCATTCTTTTGCATATGGCTATCCAGTTTTCTCAACACTATCAATTAAACCGACTGTTCCTTCCACAATGTATGTTCATGGCACCATTGTCAAAAATGAGTTCACTGCCAATGTATGAATTTATTTCTAGATTCTCTATTCTATTCCACTGTCTATGTGTCTGTTTTTATGATAATACTATGCTGTGTTAGTTACCATAGCTCTGTATTATTGTCCCATTGAGCTTGGAAGTATTTCTTACTGCCCTGTTTTTTGACATTGTTTGAGTAAAATTAGTATTAGTTTTTTGGTGTTTTTTTTTTTTTTTAATGTTTGGTAGAATGCAGCAGTGAAGCCACTGAGTCCCTGGCTTTTTTTTTTTTTTTCCTGGGAGACTTTTCATTAGGACTTCAGTCTTATTACTTGTTATTGGTCTATTCAGGTTTTGGACTTCCTCATGGTTCAATCTTGGTAGGTTGTATGTGTCTGGGAATTTATACATCTCTTCTAGATTTTCTAATTTATTGGCATATACTTGCTCATAGTAGCCACTAATGATTCTTCAAAGTATCAGTCGTAATGTCTCCTTTTTCATCTCTAATTTGGTTTATTTGGTCTTTTTCTATTTTTCTTAGTCTAGCTAAAGTTCTGTCAATTTTTAATTTTTTTCAAAAAATCAACTTTTCAATCCATTGATTTTTGTATAGCTTTTAAATTTCAATTTTTATTTATTCTGGTCTGATCTTTATTATTTCTTTTCTCCTACTAATTTTTGGTTTGGTTTGTTCTTACTGTTTTGCTTTTTAAAGATGCATCATTATGTTGTTTATTTGAATTTGTTGTTGTTGTTGTTTTTATGTAGGAACATATAGCTATAAACTTGCCTCTTAGGAATGTTTTTCCTGTGTCACATAGATTTGGGTATGCTGTGTTTCTATTATATATTTCACAAAATTTTTCAATTTCCTTCTTAATTTTCTCATTGACTCACTGGTAATTCAGGAGCACCTTGTGTAATTTCCTTGTGTTCACACAATTTCCAAAATTTCTCTCATATTTGATTTCTAGTTTTATTCCACTGTGGTCAGAGAAAATGCTTGATGTTATTTAAATTTTTTAAATGTTTTAAGACTTAAATGTTTTGTGACCTAACTTGTGTTTTAAATGTTTTGTGACCTCACCTGTGATCTACGCTTGAGAAAGACACATGTACTGAGGAAAAGAATGTGTACTTTGCAGTCTTCAGATAAAATGTTCTGTAAATATCTATTAGGTCCATTTGTTCTATAGCGCAGACTAAATCCGGTGTTTCATTGCTGACTTTCTGTCCAGAAGATGTGCTCAATGCTGAAAGTGGAGTGTTGAAATCTCCAACTATTATTGTGTTAAGATCTAGCTCTCTCTTTAGATCTAACAATATTTGCTTTATATAACTATGTGCTCCAGTGTTGGGTGCATATATATTTTAAATTGTTATATATTTTAAATAGATCCCTTTATTATTATATAGTAAACTTCTTTTTATCTTCTTATAGTTTTGTCTTGAAATCTATTTTTTTCTGATGTAAGTATAGATACTCCTGCTTTTTTTGTTTCTTTTCATTGGCATGGAGTATCTTTTTCCATCCCTTTATATTTAGTTTATGTGTCTATTTACAGATGAAGTGCATATTTTATGAGCAACAAATCATTAAGTCTTATATTTTAATTATTCAGCCACTCTGTGTCTTTTGGTTGAAAATTTTAGTCTAATTACATTCAAAGATTTTATTGATAAGTAAGGACTTACTCCTGCCATTTTGTTATCTTTTTTCTTGTTGTTTTGTGGTTTCTCTTTATTCTTTCCTCCCTTCCTGTCTTCCTTTTAGTGATGGTAATTTACTCTGGTGGTGTAATTTAATTTCTTACTTTTAGTTTTTGTTTATCTGTTGTATGCTTTTGATTTGAGATTATCATGAGACTCAGAGATACTATCTTATAATCTTTTTAAAAATTTTTATAATCTATTATTTTAAGCTGATATCAACTTAATACTTTTTGCAAAAACAAAATAAACCAGCAAAAAGAAAACTAATAAAAACTCTATATCTTTAACTACATTTCCCTGATGTAAAACTTTCTGTTGTTTTTATTTACATCTCATTGTACTATCTCTTGAAAAGTTGTTGTAGTTATTATTTTTGTTTGATTCATCTTCTAGCCTTTCTACTAAAGAGTAGTTTACACACCACAGATACAGTGTTATAACAAATTGTTTTTCTGTATACTTACTATTATCAGTGAGTTTTGTACCTTCAAATTATTTCTTATTGCTCACTAATGTGCGTTTCTTTCTGATTGAAGTACTCTAGCATTTTTTAAGGACAGGACTGGTATTGATGAAATTCCTCAGCTTTTGTTTGTCTGGGAAAGTTTTATTTCTTGCTCATATTTAAAAGGTATTCTTTTGTAAAATATACTATTATAGAGTAAAAGTTTTGTTTGCTTGTTTGTTTGTTTGTTTTGAAAAACAGCCTCACTCCAATTTCCCAGGCTGGAGTGCAATGGTACAATCATGGCTCACTACAGCCTCAATCTCCCAGGCTCAGGTGATTCTCCATCTCAGCTACCTGAGTAGGTGAAACTACAAGCACATGCCACCACCCCTGGCTACTTTTTAATATTATCTGTAGGGATGAGGTTTAGCCATCTTGCTCAGGATGGTCTTGAACTCCTGAAATCAAGCAATCTGCCCACTTCAGCCTCCCAAATGTTGGGATTACAGACATTAGCCACCACACCTGGCAGGGTAAAAACTGTTTTTTGTTTGTTTGTTTTGTTTTGTTTTTTCCTTCAGCACATTAAATATGACACGCCACTCTCTCCATGCCTATAAGATTTCCAGTGAAAACTTTGCTGCCAGATATATTAGAGATCCCTTTTATGTTATTTCTTTTCTCTTTCTATTTTTCGTATTTTTTTCTTTATCCTTGACCTTTGGGAGTGCGACTATTAAAATCTTTGAGCTAGACTTCTTTGGGTTAAATCTGCTTGAGATTCTATGATCTTCTTGTACTTAGATATTGATAGGTTTCTCTATGTTTAGGAGAAGTTCTCTGATATTATTCCTTTTGAATAAACTTTTTACACCTATCTCTTTCTACCTCCTCTTCAAGGTCAATATCTCTTAGATTTGTCCTTTTGGGAATATTTTCTAGATTTTGTAGGTGTGCTTCATGGTTTTATATTCTTTGTCTTCTCTGATAGTGTGTTTTCAAATCACCCTTATTCAAGGTCAATTCTTTTTTCTGCTTGATTAGTTCTGCTATTGAGAGACTCTGACGCATTCTTCAGGACGTCAATCATATTTTTCAACTATAGGATTTATTTTTGATTCTGTTTATTTCAATACCTTTGTTAAATTTATCTGATAGAATTCTAAATTTGTTTTCTGTGTTATCTTAAATTTCTTTGAGTTCCCTTAAAACAGCCATTTTGAATTATCTGTCTGAAAAATCACATATATCTATTCCTCCATGATTGGTTTCTGTTGCCTTATTTAGTTCATTTGAGAAATCATATTTTCCTGGATGGTCTTAATATTTGTGGATGTTCGTCTTTGTCTGGACATTGAAGAGTTAGGTATTTATCATAGTCTTTGCAGTCTGAGCTTGTTTGTACATGTCCTTATTGCAAAGAGTTTCCAGGTATTCAAAAAGACCTGGATTTTTTTTTTAATCTAGGTTGTATCTTCATTAAGGAGCACCTGAAGCCCAGTATTGATCTGGTTTTTGCATACTCATAGAGGTACTGTTCTGATGGTCTTGAATGATATCTGGAAGAATTCTCTGGGTTACCAGGGATAGACTCCGTATTAGTCCATTTTCACACTCCTGATAAAGACATGCCTGAGACTGGGCAACTTAAAAAAGAAAGAGGTGGCCGGGCGCGGTGGCTCACGCTTGTAATCCCCAGCACTTTGGGAGGCCGAGGTGGGCGGATCACGAGGTCAGGAGATCGAGACCACGGTGAAACCCCGTCTCTATTAAAAATACAAAAAAAAAATTAGCCGGGCGTGGTGGCGGGCGCCTGTAGTCCCAGCTACTCGGAGAGGCTGAGGCAGGAGAATGGCGTGAACCTGGGAGGCGGAGCTTGCAGTGAGCCGAGATTGTGCCACTGCACTCCAGCCTGGGCGACAGAGCAAGACTCCGTCTCAAAAAAAAAAAAAAAAAAAAAAAAAAAAAAAAAGAAAGAGGTTTAATTTGACTTATAATTCCATGTGGCTGGGGAAGCCTCACAATCATGGCAGAAGGCAAGGAGGAGCAAGTCCCATCTTATATGGATGGCAGCAGGCAAAGGGAAAATGAGGAGGATGCAAAAGCAGAAACCCCTGATAAAACCATGAGCTCTCATGAGACTTATTCACCACCACAAGAACAGTATGGGGGAGACTGCCCCATGATTCAGTTACCTCCCATGGAGTCCTGCCCACAACATGTGGTAATTATGGGAGTACAATTCAAAATGAGATTTAGGTGGAGACACAGAGCCAAACCATATCATTCCACCCCTGGCCCCTGCCAAATCTCATGTCCTCACATTTCAAAACAAATCATATCTTCTCAACAGTCCCAGAAAGTCTTAACTCATTTCAGCATTAGCTCAAAAGTCCACAGTCCAAAGTCTCATCTGAGACGAGGCAAGTCCCTTCCACTTATGAGTCTGTAAAATCAAAAGCAAACAAGTTATTTCATAGATACAAGGGGGGTAATGACATTAAGTAAATAAAACCATTCCAAATGAGAGAAATAGGCCAAAACAAAGGGGCTACAGGGCTCATGCAAGTTTGAAGTCTAGCGGGGCAGTCAAATCTTAAAGCTCCAAAATGATGTCCTTTGACTCTAGTTTCACACGCAGGTCACAGAGATGGGTTCCCATGGTCTTGGGCAGCTCCATCTCTGTGGCTTTGCAGGGTATAGCCTCCCTTCTGGCTGCTTTCATGGGCTGGTGTGGAGTGTCTATGGCTTTTCCAGGCACACAGTGCAAACTGTTGGTGGATCTACCATCCTGGGGTCTGGAGGATGGCGGCCTCTTCTGACAGATCCACTAGGTGGTGCCCCAGTAAGAATTCTGTGTGGGGGCTCTGACCCCACATTTCCCTTCTGTACTTCCCTAGCAGAGATTCGCCATGAGATCCCTGCCCCTGCTGCAAACTTCTGCCTGGGCGTTTCCATACATCTTCTGAAATCTAGGCAGAGGTTACCAAATTTCAATTCTTGACTTCTGTGGACACACAGACTAAACATCACTTGGAAGTTGCCAAGGCTTGGGGCTTGCATCATCTGAAGCCATGGCCCAAGCTCCACATTGGCCGCTTTCAGCCACAGCTGGAGCAGCTGAGAGGAAGGGCAACAAGTCCCTAGGCTCTGCACAGCTCAGGCACTGTGGGTTTAGCCCACAAAATTATTTTTTCCTCCTAGGCATTTTGGCCTGTGATGGGAGAGGCTGCTGTGAAGACCTCTGACATGCCCTGGAGACATTTTACCTATTGTCTTGGGGATTAACATTTGGCTCTTTGTTACTTATGCAAATTTCTATAGCTGGCTTGAATTTCTCCTCAAAAATGGGATTTTCTTTTCTATTGCATTGTCAGGCTGCAAATTTTTCAAACTTTTATGCTGTTTCCTTTTTAAAACTGAATGCTTTTAACAGCACACAAGTCAACTCTTGAATGCTTTGCTGCTTAGAAATTTTTTCTGCCAGATACCCTAAATCATCTCTCTGAAGTTCAAAGTTCCACAAATCTTTAGAGCAGGGGCAAAATCCCACCAATCTTTTTGCTAAAACATAACAAGAGTTACCTTTGCCTCAGTTCCCAACAAGTCCCTCATCTCTATCTGAGACTACCTCATTCTGGACCTTATTGTCAATATCGTGATCAGCATTTTGGGCAAAGCCATTCAAAAAGTCTTAGGAAGTCCCAAACTTTCCCAAATCTTTCAGTCTTCTGAGTCCTCCAAACTGTTCCAGTCTCTGCCTGTTTCCCAATTCCAAAGTTGCTTCCACGTTTTTGGGTATCTTTTCAGCAACACCTCATTCTACTGGTATTAATTTAGTGTATTAGTCCATTTTCACACTGCTGATAAAGACATACCAAGACTGTGCAATTTACAAAATAAAGAGGCTTAATTTGACTTACAGTTCCACATGTCTGGGGAAGCCTCACAATCATGGCAGAAGGCAAAGAGGAGTAAATCCTGTCTTACACGGATGGCAGCAGGCAAAGAGAGAATCAGGAAGATGCAAAAGCAGAAACCCCTGATAAAACTATCAGATATCATGAGTCTTATTCACTATCATAAGAACAGTATAGGGAAACTGCCCCTATGATTTAATTATCTCCCACTGGGTCCCTCCCACAACACGTGGGAATTATAGGACTAAGAGTCAAAATGAGATTTGGGTGGGGACACAGAGGCAAAACATATCAGACTCTTTTTTTCTTTTCTACTTTATTTCAGGCAGAGTCTCTGTCTCTATTCTGAGCTGTCTGGAGCTGAGCATGAGGTGACAAAGCAGTTTTGTGGTACTGTGCTTAGTCAGTCATAAAGCCAGCAAGGCACTCGCTCTCATTCAAGGCCCACTGTGACCACTACCTGGCTATCACCATTGTTTGTTTAAGGCTTTAGGCCTCTACAATGAGCAAGTGGTAAAATAAACCAGGCTTGTGTCTTGATTGGTTGGGAAAAAGTGTCTTCTCTATCAAGGAGCAAAGGCATATGGTTTTTGAAAGATCTGAATTATCACTGTGGCTATATGCAAAATTATTATTTTACAATGACGTGTGATCCTACTTTAATAAAGTGTTTTACACCTTTCATATTTGACATGCTTCTCAAAATTAAATTTCAAATTCTAAAATTCAGCCTTTTGAATCATGGAAGTTCAAGAGAGGCATATTAGGCTTATTTGGCATGTGAAAATTATGTAGGCAGCATTGTCAAATAAGAAACAGTGTTTAACTCTCTGAGTTATATCTGTATAAATGTGTTATCAACATGTATTCCAAAAGTTTACAAGGTTTCTAAAATTCTGATACCTTAGTGTATGTTATTACCAATAATTATGAGTTTTATGTTTTTTTTTAACTTTAAGTTCTGAGATATATGTGCAGAACATGCAGGTTTGTTACACAGGTATACATGTGCCATGGTGGTTTGCTGCAGTGATCAACTCATCATCTAGGTTATAAGCCTTGCATGCATTAGGTATTTGTCCGAATGCTCTTGCTCCCATTGCTCCCATCCCCAAAAAAGCCCCAGTGTGTGATGATCCCCTCCCTGTGTCCATGTGTTCTCATTGTTCAACTTCCAGTTATGAGCGAGAACATGCTGTGTTTGGTTTTCTGTTCCTGTGTTAGTTTGCTGAGAATTATGGTTTCCAGATTCATCCATGTCCCTGCAAAGGACATGAACTCATTATTTTTTATGACTGCATAGTATTCCACAGTGTATATATGTTACATTTTCTTTATCCAGTCTAACATTGATGGACATTTGGGTTGGTTCCAAGTCTTTGCTATTTTAAATAGTGCTGCAATAAACATATGTGAGCATGTGTCTTTTTAGTTGAATGATTTATAATTCTTTGGGTATATACCCAGTAATGGGATTGCTGGATCAAATGGTATTTCTTGTTTTAGATCCTTGAGAAATTTCCACACAGTCTTACACAATGGTTGAACTAATTGACACTCCCACAAACAGTGTAAAAGTTTTCCTATTTCTCCACAGCCTCATCAGCATCTACTTTTTCCTGACTTTTTAATGATCGCCATTCTAAATGGTGTGAGAAGGTATCACATTGTGGTTTTGATTTGCATTTTTCTAATGACCAATGATTATGAACTTTTTTTCAAATGTTTGTTGGCCACATACATGTCTTCTTTTGAGAAACGTCTGTTCATATCCTTTGCCCACTTTTTGATGGGGTTGTTTGTTTTTTTCAAGTAAATTTGTTTAAGTTCCTTATAGATTCTGGATATTCGCTCTTTGTCAGATGGATAAATTGCAAAACTTTTCTCCCATTCTGTAGGTTGCCTGCTCACTTTGATGATAGTTTCTTTTCCTGTGCAGAAGCTCTTTAGTTTAATTAGATCCTATTTGTCAATTTCAGCTTTTGTTGCAGTTGCTTTTGGTGTTCTAGTCATGAAGTCTTTGCCCATGCCTATGTCCTGCATGGTATTGCCTAGGTTTTCTTCTAGAGTTTTTAGGGTTTTAGGTTTTATATTTAAGTCTTTAATCCATCTTGAGCTAATTTTTGTATAAGATGTAAGAAAAGGGTCCAGTTTCTCTTTTCTGCATATGGCTAGCCAATTTCCCCAGCACCATTTTTTAAATAAGGAATTATTTACGCATTGCTTGTTTTTGTCAGGTTGGTTGAAGATCAGATGATTGTAGATGTGTGGTATTATTTCTGAGGCCTCTGTTCTATTCCCTTGGTCTATATATCTGTTTTGGTATCAGTACCATGCTGTCTTGGTTACTGTAACCTTATAGTATAGTTTGAAGTCAGGTAACGTGTTGTCTCCAGCTTTGTTCTATTGCTTAGGATTGTCTTGGCTATGTGGGCTCTTCTTTGGTTCCATATAAAATTTAAAGTACATTTTTCTAATTCTGTGAAGAAAGTCAATGGTAGCCTGATGGGAATAGCATTTTTCTTCCTATCCATGAGCATGAAACTTATTTCCATTTGTTTGTGTCTTCTCTTATTTGCTTGAACAGTGATTTGTAGTTCTCCTTGAAGAGGTCCTTCATGTCCTTTGTAAGTTGTATTCCTAGATATTTTATTCTCTTTGTAGCAATTGTGAATGGGTGTTCACTCATGGTTTGGTTCTCTGTTTGTCTGTTATTGGCATATAGGAATGCTTGTGATTTTTGCACATTGATTTTATATCCTGAGACTTTGCTGAAGTTGCTTATCTGTTTAATGAGTTTTGGGGAAGAGACAATGGGGTTTTCTAAATATAAAATTACATCATCTACAAACAGAGACAATTTGACTTCCTCTCTTCTTATTCGAATACCCTTTATTTCCTGCTCTTGCCTCATTGCCCTGGCCAGAACTTCCAATACTATGTTGAATAGGAGTGGTGAGAGAGGGCATCCCTGTCTTGTGCCAGTTTTCAAAGAGAATGTTTCCAGCTCTTGCCCATTCAATATGATATTGGCTATGGGATTGTCATAAATACCTCATTATTTTGAGGTGTGTTCCATCAATACCTAGTTTATTGAGAGTTTTTCGCATGAAGGGGAGTTGAATTTTATCGAAGGTCTTTTCTGTATCTGTTGAGATAATCATTTTTTTTGTCTTTGGTTCTGTTTATGTGGTGGATTATGTTTATTGATTTGTGTATGTTGAACCAGCATTGCATCCCAGTGATGAAGCTCACTTGATCATGGTGGATAAGCTTTTTGATGTGCTGCTGGATTTGGTCTGCCAGTGTTTTATTGAGGATTTTTGCATTGATGTTCAACAGAGTTATTGGCCTGAAATTTTCTTGTTTTGTTGTGTCTCTGATAGGTTTTTGTATCAGGTTGATGGTGGCCTTATAAAATGAGTTGGGGAAGAGTCCCTCCTATTTGATTCTTTGGAGTAGTTTCAGAAGAAATGGTACCAGCTCCTCTTGGTACCTCTGGTCAAATTCAGCTGTGAATCCATCTGGTCCCGGCCTTTTTCTTTTGGTTGGTAGGCTATTAATTACTGCCTCAATTTCAGAACATGTTATTGTTATTTCAGAACTTGTTATTCTAGGATTGGACTTCTTCCTGGTTTAGTCTTGGAAGGGTCTATGTGTCCAGGAGTGTGCTCACTTCTTCCAGATTTTCTAGTTTATTTGTGTAGAGGTGTTTATAATATTCTCTAGTTTGTATTTTTGGGGGATCAGTGGTGATATCTCTATCATTTTTTATTCTGTCTATTTAATTCTTCTATCTTTTCTTCTTTATTAATATGCCTAATGGTCTATCTATTTTGTTAATCTTTTCAAAAAACCAGCTCCTCAATTCATTGTTTTTTTAACGGTTTTCTGTGTCTCTATCTCCTTCAGTTATGATCTGATCTTAGTTATTTCTTGTCTTCTGCTAGCTTTTGAATTTGTTTGCTCTTGCTTCTCTAGTTTTATTTTTTAATTATTATATTAGGGTGTTTATGTTAGATATTTCCCACTTTCTGATGTGGGTATTTAGTGCTATAAATTTCTCTCTTAACACTGCTTTGTGTCTCAGAGATTCTAATATGTTGTCTCTTTGTTGTCCTTGGTTTCCAAAAACTTCTTTATTACTGTCTTAATTTCAGTATTTACCCAGTAGTCATTCAGGAGCAAGTTGTTCAATTTCCATGTTGTTGTGCAGTTTGAGTGTGTTTTTTAATTCTGAGTTCTAATTTGATTATGCTGTTGTCTGAGAGACTGTTTGTTATGATTTCCATTCTTTTGCATTTGCTGAGGGGTGTTTTACTGCAAATTATGTAGTCAATTTTAGAATATGTTCTATGCAGTGCTGAGAAGGATGTATATTCTACTGATTTGGGGTGGAGAGTTTTGTAGATGTCTGTTAGGTTCACTTGGTCCAGAGCCCAAATCAAGTACTAAATATTCTTGTTAATTTTCTGTCTCTTTGATCTGTCTATTATTGACAGTGGGGTGTTAAGTCTCCCACTATTATTGTGTGGGAGCCTACATCTCTCTGTAGGTCTCTAAGAACTTGTTTTATGAATCTGGGTGCTCCTGTATTGGATGCATATATATTTAGCATAGTTAGCTCTTCTTGCTGCATTGATTCCTTTACTATTTTGTAGTGCCCTACTTTGTCTTTTTAATCTTTCTTGGTTTAATGTCTGTTTTATCATAGACTAGTATTGCAAACCCTGCTTTTCTTTGCTTTCCATTTGTTTGGTAAATATTCCTCCCTTCCTTTACTTTGAGCCATTGTGTGTCTTTGCACATGAGATGGGTCTCCTGAATACAGCACACTATGGGTCTTGCCTATTTATCCAATTTGCCAGTCTGTGTCTTTTAATTAGGGCATTTAGCACATTTACACTTAAAGTTAATATTGGGCATTTAGCCCCTTTACATTTAAGGTTAATATTGTTATGTGTGAGTTTGATCCTGTCATCATGATGCTAGCTGGTCATTTTTCACATTAGTTGATGCAGTTTCTATATAGTGTCATTGGTCTTTATATTTTGGTGTGTTTTTGCAGTGGCTGATACTGCTTTTTCATTTCCATATTTAGTGCTACCTTCAGGAGCTCTTGTAAGGCAGGCCTGGTGGTGAGAATATCCCTCAGCATTTGTTTGTCTGTAAATAATTTTATTTCTCCTTTGCTTATGAAGCTTAGTTTGGCTGGATATGAAATTCTGGGCTGAAAATTCTTTTCTTTAAGAATGTTGAATATTGGCCCCCACTCTCTTCTGGCTTGTAGGGTTTCTGCAGACAGATCTGCTGTTAGTCTTGGAGAATCTGATGATTGTGTATCTTGAGGTTTCTCTTCTCAAGGAGTGTCTTAGTGGTGTTCTCTGCATTTTCTGAATTTGAGTGTTGGTCTGTCTTGCTAGTTTGGGAAAGCTCTCCTGGGTAATATCCTGAAGTGTGTTTTCCAACTTGGTTCTACTCTCCCCATCACTTTCAGGTACACCAATCATTCATAAGACTGGTCTTTTTACATAGTCCCATATTTCTTGGAGACTTTGTTCATTCCTTTTCATTCTTTTTTCTCTAATCTGGTCTTCACACCTTATTTCAGTCAGTTCTTATTCAATCTCTGATATCCTTTCTTCCATGTGATTGATTCGGCTATTGATACATGTGTATGCTTCATGAAGTTCTCATGCTGTGTTTTTTTAGATCCATCAGCTCATTTATGTTCTTCTCTAAACTGTGTATTCTGGTTAGCAGTTCCTGTAAACTTTAATCAAGGTTCTTAGCTTCCTTGCACTCAGTTAGATCATGCTCCTTTAGTTCAGAGGAGTTTGTTATTTTCCATCTTCTGAAGCCTACTTCTCTCAATTTATCAAACTCAGTCTCCATCCAGTTCAGTGCCCTTGGTGGAAAGCAGTTGTGATCATTTGGAGGAGGAGGCATTCCAGCTTTTCAAATTTTCAGCATTTTTGCACTGGTTTTATCTCATCTTTGTGGATATATCTCTGTTTGATCTTTGAGGCTGATGACTTTTGGATGGGTTTTTTTGGTATGGGAATCCTTTTTGTTGAAGTTGATGTTATTGCTTTCTGTTTGTTACTTTTTCTTCTAACAGTCAGGCTCCTCTTCTGCATGACTGCTGGAGTTTGCTGGAAGTCCACTCTGGGCCCTGTTTGCCTGAGTATCACCAGTGGAGGCTGCGGAACAGCAAAGATTTCTGCCTGCTCCTTCTTCTGGAAGCTTTATCCCAGAGGGGAACCCACCTGATGCCAGCCAGAGGTCTCTTGTGTGAAGTGTCTGTCAAAACCTTGCTGGGAAGTCTCTCCCAGTTAGGAGGCACAGGGGTCAGGGACCCACTTGAGGAGGCAGTCTGTCCCTTAGCAGAGCTCAAGCACTGTGCTGGGAAAAACCACCTTGTCAGAATCCACTGCTCACTTCAGAGCCAGCAGGCAGGAATGTTTAAGTCTGCTGAAGCTGTGCCCACAGCCACCCATTCCCCCAGGTGCTTTGTCCCAGGGAGATGGGAGTTTTTTTTAATAACCCCCTGGCTGGGGCTACTGCCTTTCTTTTAGAGATGCCCTGCACAGTGAAGAGGAATCTAGAGAGGCAGTCTGGCCACAGCTGCTTTGTCACACTGTGGTGAGATCTGCTCATTCTGAACTTCCCAGCCTCCTTAGCACTATCAGGGGAAAACTACCTACTTAAGCCTCAGTAATGGCAGATGCCCCACCCCCAACCAAGCTGGATCATCGCAGGTCAACTTCAGACTGCTGTGCTGGCAGCAAGAATTTCAAGCCATTGGTTCTTAGCTTTCTGGGCTCTGTGGGAGTGGGACCTGCTGAGCAAGACCCTTGGCTCCCTGGCTTCAGCCCCCTTTCCAGGGGAGTGAATGGTTTTCTCTCACTGAGGTTCTAGGCACCACTCAGTTTGAAATGCAGAAATCACCCACCTTCTGCGTTGGTTTTGCTGAGAGCTGTGGACCCAAGCCTTTCCTGTTCAGCCATTTTGCCAGATCCCTCAGCAATTTTTTTCCAGCTTTTAGAGCTACCTGCCATTCCTTGGCTCATGGCTCTGCACACTCTAACCTTGGCTTCTGTTGTCCATCCCCTCTTGATTTTTATGTTAAACTGCTGTATTCCACAGAAATAATCAAATTTCCTTGTTAAGTGCATTTTTATTCATGGCTATTCTGAGCCTTTTGTCATCCACAGATTATTATTTTACCTTCATTCCTCTCAAGAAGTGGTTTATAATCACCTACAGCCCCAAATTTGCTGCTTCTTCAAGGGAAATTCATGAAAAGGACCTTTACAAGCACTCTTGAATACAGGTTTTCCTGATAATGTTGAAGATCATACTACTGGACTAAGTAAAATATTCCAAAACTCTAATTTAAAAGCTTATATATTCATGCAGATTGCTAACTCAACAAGTGGAACAAAGTTAATTACATGGAACCACACTAATAGAGGATTAAATTTATATGACATATTTGTTTAGAACATTGCCAATTCTTTTTATGTTTTATTTTCCAGAGTCAAGAAAAGGTTTTCTTTCTTTGGAGCTATTTATAGCTTAAATAAATAAGTTAAAACTAATACATAAAAACATAAAAAACTTATAACTTAAATATCCCCAAAGAGCAATATTTTGTATTCTGTTTATTATATATAGTTTGTATTTTATATATTATATATATTTTATTTCTTCTAAAAACACGGGATACATGTGCAGAACGTAAATGTTTGTAACATAGTTATACATGTGCCATAGTGGTTTGCTGCACCTATCAGCCCATCCTCTAAGTTCTCTCCTTTCATCCCCATGCCCCAACAGGCCCTGGTGTGTGTTGTTCCCTTCTCTGTGTTCATGTGTTCTCGTTGTTCAACTCCCACTTATGAGTGAGAACGTGGTATTTCTTTTTCTGTTCTGTGTTTGTTTGCTGAGGATAATGGCTGTAAGCTTCATCCATGTCCCTGCAAAGAACATGATCTCATTTCTTTTTATGGCTGCATAATATTCCATGTTGTATATGTACCACATTTTCCTTATTCAGTCTATCATAGATGAACATTTGGGCTGGTCCTATGTCTTTGCTGTTGTAAATAGTGCCGCAATAAAAATATGTGGGCCTGTGTCTTTATAGTAGAATGATTTATATTCCTTTCAGAATATATCCAGTAATGGGATTTCTGGGTCAAATGGTATTTCTGGTTCTAGATCCTTGAGGAATGGCCATACTGTCCTCCACAATGTTTGAATTAATTTACATTCCTACCAATAGTATAAAAGCATTCCTATTTCTCCCCAGCTTCACCGGCATCTATTCTTTCCTGACTCTTTAATAATTGCCATTCTGACTGGCATGAGATGATATCTCATTGTGGTTTTGATTTATGTTACTCTGATGGCCAGTGATGTTTAGCTTTTCTTCATATGTTTCTTGGCCACATAAATGTCTTCTTTTGAGAAGTGTCTGTTCATATCCTTCTCCCACTTTTTAGTGTTTTTTTTTTTCTTTTAAATTGCTGTATGTTCCTTGTAAATTCTGGATATGAGACCTTTGCCAGATGGGTAGACTGCAAAAATTTTCTCCCATTCTGTAGGTTGCCTGTTCACTGTGATGATAGTTTCTTTTACTGTGCGGAAGCTCTTTAATTAAATCCCATTTGTCAATTTGGCTTTTGTTGCAATTGCTTTTGGCATTTATGGCAGAAAGTCTTTGCCCATGCCTATGTCCTGAATGGTATTGCCTAGGTTTTTCTTCTGGGATTTTTATGGTTTTGGGTTTTACATTTAAATCTTTAATCTATCTTGAGTTAATTTTTGTAGAAGGTGTAAGGAAGGGGTCCAGTTTTAATTTTCTGCATATGATAGCCATCTATTTCCAGCAACATTTACTGAATAGGAGATCATTTCCCCCATTGCTTGTTTTTGTCAGGTTTGTCGAAGATCAGATGGTTGTAGATATGTGATGTTATATCTGAGGTCTCCTTTTTGCTCCATTGGTCCATACATCTGTTTTGGTACCAGTACTATGTTGTTTTGGTTACTGTAGTCTTTTAGTATAGTTCAAAGTCAGGTAGTGTGATGCCTCCAAGTTTGTTCTTTTTACTTAGGATTGTCTTTTCTATATGGGGTCTTGTTTGACTCCATATAAAATTTAAAATAGTTTTGTTTTTCTAATTCTGTGAAGAACGTCAGTGGTAGTTTGATGGGATTAGTATTGAATCTATAAATTACTTTGGGCAGTATGGCCATTTTCACAATATTGATTATTCCTATCCATGAGGATTGAATGTTTTTACATTTTTTTTTTTTTCCTTGAGGCATGGTTTGTGGTTCTTCTTGAAGAGGTTCTTCTTGAAGAGGTTCTTCTTGAAGAGGTTCTTCACATCCCTTGTTAGCTGTATTCCTAGGTATTTTGTTCTCTGTGTAGTGATTTTGAATGGGAGTTCATACATGACTTGTCTCTCTCATTGTGTATTATTGGTGTGAAGGGATGATTGTGATTTTTGCAATTGATTTAGTATCCTGAGAATTTGCTGAAGTTGCTTACAATTTAACAAGTTTGGGGCTGACATGTGAGGGTTTTCTAAATATAAAATCATGTCATCTGCAAACAGAGAAAATTTGACTTTTTCTTTTCCTATTTGAATACCTTTTATTTCTTTCTCTTGCCTGATTGCCCTGGCCAGAACTTCCAATACTGTGTTGAATAGGAGTGGCGGGAGAGGGCATCCTTGTCTTGTACTAGTTCTCAAAAGGAATGCTTCCAGCTTTTACCCATTCAGTAAGATATTCCTGTGGGTTTGTCATTAGTAGCTCTTATTATTTTAGATATGTTCCATCAATACCTAATTTACTGAGATTTTTTAACCTGAAGTGATGTTGAATTTTATCAAAGGCCTTTTCTGCGTTTGTTGAGATAATCATGTGGTTTTTGTCTTTGGTTCTGTTTATGTGATAGATTATGTTTATTGATTTGCATATGTTGAGCCAGCCTTGCATCCCAAGGATGAAGGTGACTTCATGGTGGTGGATTAGTTTTTTGATATGTTGCTGGATTCAGTTTACCAATATTCAATTGAAGATTTTCACATTGATGTTCATCAGGGATATTGGCCTGAAGTTTTCTTTGTTTGTTGTGTTTCTTCCCATTTTTGGTATCGAGATGATGCTGACTTCATAAAATGAGTTAGGGAGGAGTCCCTCCTTTTCAATTGTTTGGAATCATTTCAGAAAAAAGTGGTACTAGTTCCTCTCTGTATTTCTGGTAGAATTCAGCTGTCACTCTGTCTGATCTTGGGCTTTTTTTTTTTTTGGTTGGTAGGCTATTAATTACTGCCTCAATTTCAGAACTTGTTATTGGTCTACTCAGGGATTTGACTTCTTCCTGGTTTAGTCTTGAGAGGCTGTATGTATCCAGGAATTTGTCCATTTCTTCTAGATTTTCTAGTTTATTTGTGTAAAGGTGTTTATAGTATTCTCTTATGGTAGATTGTATTTTTGTGGGGTCAGTGGTGATCTCTCCTTTGTCATTTTCTATTGTGTCTATTTGACTCTTCTCTCTTTTCTTCTTAATAGTCTAGCTAGCAGTCTAATTATTTTGTTAATTTTTTCAAAAACCCAGCTCCTGGATTCACTGATTTTTTGGAGGGTTTTTTGTGTCTCTATCTCCTTCAGTTCTGCTCTGATCTTAGTTATTTCTTGTCTTCTGCTAGCTTTTGGATTAGTTTGTTTTTGCCCCTCTAGCTCTTTTAACTGTGATGTTTGGGTGTCAATTTGAGGTATTTCAAGCTTTCTGATGTGGGCATTTAGTGCTGTAAATTTCCCTCTACACACTGCTTTATCTGTGTCCCAGGGATTCTGGTACATTGTCTTTCCGTTTTTTTTGGTTTCAAAGAAATTCTTCATTTCTGCCTTAATTTCATTATTTATCCAGGAGTCATTCAGGAGCAGGTTGTTCAATTTCCATGTAATTGTGTGGTTTTGAGTGAGTTTCTTAATCCTGATTTTTAATTTGATTGCACTGTGGTCTGAGAGACTGTTCGTTATTATTTCAGTATTTTTGCATTTGCTGAGGAGTGTTTTTCTCCCAATTATGTGGTTGACTTTAGAATAAGTGCCATGTAGCACTGAGAAGAATGTATATTCTGTTGATTTTGGGTAGAGAGTTCTGTAGATGTCTACTGGGTCAAACTTGATCCAGAGCTGAGTTCAACTCCTGAATATCCTTGTTAATTTTCTGTCTTATAGATGTGTCTAATACTGACAGTTGGGTGTTAAAGTCTCCCGCTATTACTGTGTGGGAGTATAAATCTATTTGTAGGTCTCTAAAAACTTGTTTTATAAATCTGAGTCCTCCAGTATTGGGTGCATATATATTTAGAATAGTTAGCTCTTCTTGATGAATTGTTCTCTTTACTATTATGTAATGCCGTTCTTTGTCTTTTTTGATCTTTGTTGGTTTAAAGTCTGTTTTGTCAGAGACTAAAGTTGCAACTCTTGCTTTTTTGTTTCTTTGTTGTTGTGTTTTTTTTTTTTTGCTTTCTATTTGCTTGGTAAATTTTTCTTCATCCCTTTATTTTGAACCCATGTGTGTCTTGGCACATGAGAAGGGTCTCCTGAATACAGCACATTGATTGGTCTCGACTCTTTAACCAATTTGCTAGTCCCTGTGTTTTAATTGGGGCATTTAGCCCATTTACATTTAAGGTTAGTATTGTTATGTGTGAATTTGATTCTGTCATCTTGCTGCCATTAGGTTATTTTGCACACCAGTTGATGCAGTTTCTTCATTGTTTCATTGTTACCTATATTTTGGTGTGTTTTTGCAGTGGCTGCTGCTGGATTCTCCTTTCCATATTTAGTGCTTCTTGCAGGAGCTCTTGCGAGGCAGGCCTGGTGGTAACGGTATCCCTCAGCATTTGCTTTTCTGGAAAGAATTTTATTTCTTCTTCAATTAGGAAGTTTAGTTTGGCTGGATATGAAATTATTGGTTGAAAAAAATTTTAATAATGTTGAATATTGACCCCAAATCTCTTTTGGCTTATAGTGTTGCTGCTGAGAGGCCCACTGTTAGTCTAATGATCTTCCTTTTGTAGGTGACCTGGCCTTTCTCTCTGACTGCCCTCACAATTTTTCCTCAAAATATTCCTCAAAAAAGTAAAAATAGAACTACCACATGACCCAGCAATCCCACTTCTGGGTATATGGAAATAAAATCAGTATTTTGAAGAGGTATCTCTACTCCCATGTTCATTGCAGCATTATTTACAATAGCCAAAATATAGAAACAACCTAAGTGCTTGTCAAGGAATGAATGAAAAAGAAAAACGTTATATATTTCTAAAATTATATATATAGCTATATATATGTGTGCGTGTGTGTATAAATATATATATGTAGAGAGAGAGAGAGAGTTATATTATATGTAATTCAGCCACAAAAAAAGGAAATCTTGTAATTTGCAAAAACATGCATGAACCTTGAGGACATTTTGCTAAATGAAATTCACCAGACACGGAAAGATGAATGTTGTATTGAGACCACCAGGTGGGAAAAGCTCCCTGGCAAAGACTCTGACCAACCTGTGCACTGGGAGGAATGCACTGTCGGGTGGAGTCACAGAAGTTCACACCATTTGCAGTGGGGAGGAGCCTGGCCCCTCCTCTTCGTGTGTGGAAACTGAAATTCAACCTGCAAGTTGGAAAGCACACCAGTGGGGACTCGGTCTGTGCGGAGAGTCCTTGTTTCCACTTTTCTTCCTTTTTACCCAATAAAACCCTGCCCTACTCACTCTTCAAATCATCTGTGAGCCTAAATTTTCACGGCTGTGAGACAAGGCCTCCATCTTTAGCTGAACCGAGAAAAAGTTCTGCAACATTTTTGGCATGCAATGTAGGGGCTGGAGAAGCGGTGAGTGAAATGCAAACCAAGAAATCTTTTTCCCTCTTGTTTCTAAGCCTTTTCATCCTTGGACTTCTGAGGCTAGGAGAAACTGTTTCACCACTCCCATTGCTCCTAGGGGTCAGGAAGATCAACCTCAGTCTCCATGGCCTGTTTTTTTTTTCTTTTTCTGGACATACCAGCATGGGATTCCCCCTCCCCTTGCTACCCTCCCTTCTCTGCTGAAGCTGGCGTGCATGGCCCAAGGGCCCTGCACTGCCATTCCCCATCACGTGCTGCCAGAACCTTCCCCTTCCCTTCACCAGCCAAGGATTTCAACTGCATTGGACAGTAATTAAGCTTTCCTGCTGGTGGAAGAACCACTTGCATAAGAATAAGAGTTTTTTCCCCAAGCATTTTAAAACTTTTATTCTTTCCTCTTCTCCACACCATCAGCAGTTAACTTTTAAGCAAGTTTTGGTTGTGAAAAGGAATCTTGTGGGGAATCGGTTTTCTTCTGCCTGTCTGTGTATGTATTGTGTATAATGTCTGTAAAAAGAACTCTAATTAATTTGGCCTAAAGGAAGACAAGCACTTGGATCTAATATTTTTTAAAGGGAAGACAAAAGCTGCGGTATCTTTCAGTTCATTAGAATAACCTTTGAGAAATAAAAACAGCTTTAAAGATTATTGGTAAAATGCAAGTGTAATTAAAATGTAAATAGGTGAACTAAATTGTGCAGATTAGATGCAAGGTTTGCAAAGTGTTTTGAGGTTACAAACTGCTTTTTGGGTTTTGAGAATGGTTTGACTTGCTGGCTTCAGATCTGGTAAGGCCTGGGGACATAAGGAATTAACCATGCCCTTAATTATTCACCTAGCAACCAATTAAAGCAACTTACCAGGTTTTACATCAAAGTTAAAAATTGCTAGGAGTTACCATTATAACATGTAATTGAGACTATTGGAAATAGATTTACATGCAAGGTGTGTAAGAAGAGTAATTTTTTTTTTTTTTTAGAAGGTTGTAAGAAGGCATGAACATGTAAGTTAGGCCTAGGGTTAATGGATGTTTTAAATTAGATAAGATAAAGCTGAAGGTTCAAACAAGTGGTGGAAAGATTGTGGACATTAATCTTGCAAAGGAACCCCGCACGTTCTCCATGTGAACATACTGACTAAATTCAAAAAGGGTATTATATGGTATTTCTGTAAATTGAGCATTGAAATAAAAACACACAAGGTTTTCTTAAGGTACCAATCTGCTCTTTGGCAGAATTTATAAATGGTGATAAAAGGTTTTTGCCTCTTTAAAATTTCCGAGTCATCATTCTGGCAAAATAAATAGTTTATGGTAATCTGGAATTCTATTTCGCTTCCCAAAATCAAACTTCAATTTCAAAATTATCTTTCCTGACACTTGGCTTTTCAGATTCCCCAGAGGGCCCCTGGAATGTTGAAAAACAGAGGTAAAAAGGATTATTTGACATGTTTAGGTACATGGGATTGCCAAAATGATGTTCAACCTTCTTTAGGTTATATTTTGGTGAATAATATTAATATATGTTCCAAAATTGTGTGAGATTTCTAAAATTGTAATGTTCAAGTATATGCTATCAATCATAATTAAGGTTGTTTGTTAAGTTATTGTAAACCATGGAGATAATCAAACTTGTCAATCCTGTTTCTGACTGTAACTACCCTGGATATTTTGCTATTCACAGACAATTATTGTCTTGTTTTTTTTTAAATTTATTATTATACTTTAAGTTTTAGGGTGCATATGCACAATGTGCAGGTTTGTTACATATGTATACATGTGCCATGTTGGTGTGTTGCACCCATTAACTCGTCATTTAGCATTAGGTATATCTCCTAATGCTATCCCTCGCCCCTCCCCCCACCCCACAACAGTCCCTGGTGTGTGATGTTCCCCTTCCTGTGTCCATGTGTTCTCATTGTTCATTTCCCACCTATGAGTGAGAACATGTGGTGTTTGTTATTTTGTCCTTGCGATAGTTCGTTGAGAATGATGGTTTCCAGCTTCATCCATGTCCCTACCAAGGACATGAACTCATCATTTTTTATGGCTGCATAGTATTCCATGGTGTATATGTGCCACATTTTCTTAATCCAGTCTATCATTGTTGGACATTTGGGTTGGTTCCAAGTCTTTGCTATTGTGAATAGTGCCATAGTGCCGCAATAAACATACGTGTGCATGTGTCTTTATAGCAGCATGATTTATAGTCCTTTGGGTATATATCCAGTAATGGGATGGCTGGGTCAAATGGTATTTCTAGCTCTAGATCCCTGAGGAATCTTGCCTTGTTTTAATGCTTTTCAAAAGATGGTTTATAATAAACTATAGAACTGTAACAGGTGCTTGCAAATACAGGCTTCTAATAACTTTGGAGATGGTAACATTGAAATAAAGAAATGTACGGAAATCATAAAGAGCTGAAGGGTTCAAGAATATCAAACACAACAAGAACTAAATGGACTGAACTCAGAAAGCTGAGACCATCTTTTTTATTTTTGCTTGGGATATTCTTTATCCATGTTTTGTTTTTCAGAGTCAATGAAACATTTTAAACTATTTACATCCTTTAATAATTGAGGGAGCTATACTCCTGTGATTAAGATTTGGAGCATGTTTGTTTCTCTCTGCCTGGTTCTTCTAGAATTTAAGAACTATCTGTGAGTATTCTTAACTTTTGGCAATATAGGTGTTTGTATCAGTGCAATAAAAATCCATTTTCTTTTGAAACAGAACACAGTTGGAAAAACTGGTTATTTTACCAAGGCTTTGACTGGAAAGTTATACTTGCCTTTAAGGAGCAAATCTCAACTTGCAGAGCTGATAAAATCCCCATGGAAGAAACTGGCCTTATACCCTTGCCTACACAGTCCCTGTACATGGTTCCTGTCCTGTAGTCAGTAAGAATATCACTTTCTAACAGGTACAAAAGATCCAAGTTTATCTTGGGACCTTAAGAGGAAAGGATCGCCCAATTCACAGATATTTGCGGATACAAACCTATGGCTGGGCTTGACTTTAAAAGGTCTTATCTGAGATTCCTTGTGGAACAGAGTTTCATTAAAGCCAATCCAAAAGGCCTGTGTAGAACTAGGTATTCTTGCTGCACTTTATGCAAATAATGAGGCCAAGTATAAAACTAAAGTCTATTTTGCAAACCACTCAGTCTTATGATAATTTTTTTTTTAACAAAAATGAGGAATGGAGAGAGAAATTATGTTCCAAAAACTTATACATTTGTCATTAAATTCTAAACTTACTAGTTGTTTTTAAATTTTTGCTTACATTTTTAGACTAACTATGCTTGTTCCTGTGAACCAACCAGTAATCTCCAGCTGCAGTTCAGAAAGAACAAAAGGGATGGGTGTTGTAGAAATCTGGATCAATATTCTAGTTCTGAGCAAAAGGTGATGGGAATAAATAAGATGCCTATCACTCAGAAGTTTTTTTTTTTTTTTTTTGGAAAAGTAAGACTAAGGGAGCTAACTAAAGCCAAGCACCATGCATCTAAATCCTAGCAAGCTTAACTATAGCCACCAGTTATCTGGGTTTGTCACAAGACATACTTTTCTCTCCATTGTTGGAAGAGGACTCAGTTCCACAGTTTCACCTTAGCATCCCAAACTCAATTCCAAGCTTTGGATCAAAGCCATAGGAAAGAAAACTAGATCTGAGGGATTCAGAAGCAGATAATAACTGAAGTTGAAAGGCACAGTGCAGGTGAGCATGGCTGATTCCTGCTGATTAACCCAAGCCTCCTGTTTCATGGATAAAGGCCACCCACATTAGTATCCATGGCATAAATGAGGTCTAGGAAATACGAGACTACTAACGGTAGGTGGAAAAAAGACATAGATGAGAGCAGATAATTCCTATTCTTTAGTACCTACCCTCTCCCCGCTTAATGGGTGCAAGCCACTTTAGCATTTATGGTGGCACCTGCCAAGGTTGCCAGGACTCAGGGATGCAAGGACAGAAGGAAAGAGGATGCTCTTCCTTCTCTCCCTCGTGTACCCTGGGTATCTGCTAGGAAGAGAAGGGAACAAGGGACACCTGCTCCCTTCTTTCTAGCTGGGTAGCCATTTATCTTCAGTCTGTACCCCTTTCAAATACATCCTAAACTTCTGGGACTTTTTTGAAAACAGTCTTCTTTTTTCCTTTCTCCTCCTTGGTTCTCTCTTCACAGATAGGTGATTGTGTCTTTGTACTATGGGACACTTTCCTCAGATGCATCCTACAAACTGGAAAAAGTTAATTTCCTAAACTTTAAACTGCTAGGCTTAGGGTTGGGCTAACAGGAAGGGAATCCAGAAGCCCAACATGCCAGCAAAAGGGTAAAGTTTTTTTTACCAGTCAGGCTTTTGGCCTCCCCTTCCCTGTGCAAACTGGAAAAAGGCCTCAGAATTTTTGAGCTGTCCTTACCCCTCCCCTTGTTTCATCTTAATACATGTTTTCTAAAAACTTGGTTTGTCTCTTCTTTCCTTCAGGCCATCAAACTCCAAGTGGTGATGCAACCAGAGCCTCTGATGATATAGCCCCTTCTGCTGGGAACCTTTAAATAGGCCTCTGAGGGAGCTCTGACTGCCATTTCCCCCCAAACAGTTCCCTTTGTCAGCAGGAATCACTTAAGATGGGTCTTTATCCTTATCCTTATTCTAACAGCAGTTAGATGTACTTCTTAAGGGGGGGAATGAGATAGTCAGGTTGTGAGGGTTCCCTGGCAGAGCCTCCAACCAACCTGCACACTGGGAGGAATGCACACTGGAATAGAGCCACAGAAGTTCATGCTGTTTGCAGTGGGGAGGAGCCCAGCCCCTCCTCTTCCTGTGTGAAGTTGGAATTCAAATGGCAAGGCAGGAGGAGCACCAGCAGGGACTCAGGCTTTGCAGAGAGTCTCTGTTTCCCCTTTTCTTCCTTTTCATCCAATAAAGCCCTGTCCTACTAACTTTTCAAATAGTCTTCAAGCTTAAATTTTCATGGCTATGGAACAAGAACCCCATCTTTAGCTGAACTAAGGAAAAGTCTTGCAACAGTATGATCTTACTTATATGTGGAATCTTAATAAATCAGACTCATGGAAGCATAGGTAGAACAGTGGTTGCCAGGGCCTATGGCATGGGAGCATAGAGAAAGGTTGGTCAAAGGGTACACAATTTCAATTACAAGATGAATAAGTTCTGGTGATCTGATGTACATCTTGGAGGCTATAATTAATAGCAGTGCATTTTATATTTGAAATTTGCTAAAAGAGTAAATCTTAAGTGTCTTTGCCTACCCTCCCAACCCCTACATATAATGGTAACTATGAGTGGCCATGGATGTGTCAATTAATTTGATTGTGGTAATCATTTTACAGTGTATCACATATTGAATAATCAATTTAATATATACACTTGTTATTTGTCAATTATACCTCAATAAAGCTGGGGGAAAAGCAAAGAAAAAGGAATTGATGAAAACAATATTTAATGTGAGGTTTCATGATAATCTGGCCAGGAGTTGAGGTTCTTTAATGTCTGCTTTCGTTATGTGCCAAAGGTTTTAAACTCTAATAGTTGTTCTTTTGTCTCTCCTGTTGAATTTGAGAGTCTCTGATAACTTCTCCTTAGATAGTCTACATAATAAATTATTTGGGCTGTAATCTTCTGTTATTATACTAGAGACAAGTTGATATTGTTGGTAAAGTATAAAAGGGGATTGTATAATCTTATAATTAAATATCAGCCTTTTGGTGTGTCTGTGTCCCTGAACTGTGACATTTTCAAGTATTTCTTAGAATCCTCCACCCTTAGGTAAGACAGAATGCTTAACAGGCACTGGAGTTAGTTAATGTCTCCCCCGTAAGTGGGATTTGTCTCTGGTAGTCTTTTCCCTAGGAGGTTAGGCCTTTGTTATGAAGAATGCCCTGTGCATATTTCAAAATGGTTACTCTTCCCTTTTCTGTTCCATAGGTGTGAGGGGAATTTTCTTAGTTCTTTGTGAGAACCTGGTGGGATTCTTGTATATAAAAAACTACAAAAATGTTGGGCCTCATTAAGAATGAAACCACCAGGAATTTCTTACTCTCAAACTAGTCTACACTCAGCCTCCAGCAATTTGTTGTAATTACAATTTAAGTCTTCCTATTCTTGTTTTGCTCCAATAGCTTCTGTCTCAAATAGGCAGAGTTTGACTGTGATTTTCTGTATTCACATCTTTCTTTACATTTTAGGGAGGCAAGTTTGCCCTGTGAACCCAATTCACTGATGGTTCCAAGAAAAATAATCGATACTGAGTTTCTTCATGTTTTTTGTGCCATAAGGTTGGTTGGGATAATGACTTCCAAGTTATTTGCATGTTGGAGCTAAAATTAAAAGTCTAATGTTTTCTTTGAAGGTTGGTGAACTTAACTTCTGATTTATGAGGAGGGGAAATAAATAATTATTAAACATTTATCCTAGATACACAAATGTATTTGCCTTTGAAATAAAGGAAATGGAAGGAACTCAAATATTAAGACTTTTTCTCTTTTCCTCAATATATCTTATGAAATTTCCTCCACACTGTGCTTTTCATTTTAAGTACTGCATGAATCATTCACACATATACACACACAAAAAAAGCACACACACAGTTCCATATATTTATTTCTAACTTTCTTACTCCTCTCATAAAAGTGAAGTGCTGGGAATTTTTCAAGAAAAGAATTGTGTATTATAGACGACAAAGGCCCATTATATTTCTTCATTTTATTTTACAGCATTCTCTGACAGACTCCAAAGTCTGGACTTAAGATTCATCTTGCTTTTGTAAAATTTTCATATTTCTTTCTATTTAACATATTTTATTAAAATGTTACAGAACATTTGGTGTTCATGGAACATTTTAACGAAAGGAATGCAACTGTTTGACTTAAAAAGTGTCTTAATTTAGGAGAATTAAATAATCAATTATGTTTTAGAAAGAGTAGTCTAGTTGTCAAGGGAGTAGGTATGGTAGTAATATGTTACCTGAAGGTAAAATGTATTCAATGACAGGAACTGTCTTAGTTACTTGGTTTCTAGTTGTGAAAAAGAATAGCATAATCCTTCCTCTTAGGGAGCTTGTGCTTTAGTAAGAAAGAAAGATAATTATAAGATATAGTGTGATGACAGCTATGGTATGGTGGTATATTAGGGTTCTCCAGAGAAACAGACCAACAGTATACACACACACACACACACACACACACACACACACACACCACACACACACAGAGTCAACAATGTGGATACATTCTGGGAAATGTGTCATTAGGCAATATTGTCCTTGTGCAAACAGCATAGAGTGTATTTACACACACCTAGATGGTATAGCTTACTACACACCTAGGCTGCATAGTGTAGCCTATTGCTCTTAGGCTACAAACTTGTACAGCATATTACTGTACTGAATATTGTAAGCAATTGTAGCACAATGGCAAGTATTTGTGAATCTCACCATATCTAAATATAGAAAAAGCATAGTAAAAATATTGTATTCTAATCTCATGGGATCACCATCATGTATGTAGCCTATCATTGACTGAAATGTTACATGGCACATGACTGTATATACACATATATATCTAGAGAGAGACAGAGACAGGTGGGTAGAGACACAGAAATAGAGACAGAGAGACAGAGATTTATTATAAGGAATTGGCTCACACAACTATGGAGGCTGGGAAGCCCAAATTTCTTCAGTGTGGACAAGCAAGCTCAAGACCTAGGAGAGCCAGTGGTGCAGTTCCAGTCTGAAGGCTGGCAGCCCAGAGACCCAGGAAAGCTGATGGTGCAGTTCAAATTCAAAGTCTGGCAAGCAGAGATCCAGGAGAGCTGATGATGTAGATGAAACTCTGAAGGCCATCTACTGAATAATTTCTTCTTGCTTGGGGATGTTGGTCTTTTTCTTTTATCTAGACCTTCAAGTTATTAGATGAGGCCCATCTGCCTTATGGAGGGCAATTGCTTATTCTGAGTTCAATGATTTAAATGTTAGTCTCATCCAAATAAAATCAGCTATCACAGATGGAGACACCAAATACAGACTTGCTAAGCATTGGCCAGCAAAAGCTTTTCCTGGATGAAGATTATTCTTAGATGAGATGAAAAAAACCGATTAGAAGTTGGCCAAGGAATATTGGAGGCATGGGAACAATGTGTCTCAAGGGCCAGAAATAAAAGAAGTTCGTTTCAAGAAATAAAATAAGTTCAGTGTTATATATTCATGGGTAAAGGGAGAAGCTGGTGACATAAGAAATGTAAGCTTTACTCCAAACTAACAGAAAAAAATATGTCATTCTGGAGTTAATGACAATCATGGAGAAGTATGGACACTTTCCAGAGATAGTTATGATGTTTAAGTGACAGAAGATGATGATGACTAATTGTGAGGGTAAATGGAGAGGGAGTCAGGCAACGGTGATGTCGAGTTTTGGCTTGATCAATGGAGAGACAATGAATATACCATTAAATGAGATTAAAAAAATACCTTTACTTTGCCCATATTCAGTCTGAGGTATCTGTGAATAACTTGAACTTAGATAAAAGACACTGAAAAGGCAAAACAATATCTATAATTTCAAATAGCTCATTATTATAGAAAAAATAAGTTGATACAAAGGGAAATGAATTACAGAAAAATTGGGGAAAATTGCATACAGATATCCTCAATATATTTTATAGAGTAATTCCTTTATTTCATTATTGTTATTTGTTCAAGCTCATTTAAAAGGAGCCTAGAAACTTTTTCAGTTAGTCTGACAAGGTAGAATTAAATACACGTTGACTGTATATTTGTGTTCTTTTATTCTTTATGTTTGTACATATCATCATAATTGTGTAACACTGCAGGACACAAAGTTAAAAACTATTGAGTTCATTTACTCCTCTCTGAAATTTGTATATTACAGGTGACACTAATTAGGCCTATTCTAAAGCATTAATGTGTGTCACAATGGTAATGTTTGAAAAGCAGAAAATGTGAGGCAAATATAATAGATTTTTAACCTGTAAAAAGAATATACAAAAAAGAATGTATTAGACATTAGTGGATAATAATTCAATGAATATAAGTTTAGTAGATACTGAGCTTTTATGTAAATGGAATCTAATTAATTCACGGACATTTATTCATGCCTAAAATTTTAGACACTAAACATTTCCACTTTATTCATTTTTAACTAGGCTCTAAGAGCTGGGAAAGCCCATAATGCTAAAATCTTCTAACACAAATGGAGTAGATAACTATTAATCTGAATCCTTAAAACAGGAAAGCAGTGATATTTATTTGGTTCATTTCTATAACAAATATCTTAAAATATTCTTTAAGATTAATGTAGAGGTATAAGAACAAGGTGTCCTGACCACAGGCACCAAGATTAAATAGAGTGACACAAAAAAACCCACATTGTTTATTGAACATATTTTAGTTAATAATGTTTTATATAACAAATTTATTTGAGTCTACCATTTGGTACACATTTGTAAGCAATGTTCTTCTCATTGCATCCCAATAGGATGCACTAATATGCCTGGATATTAAAAACTTCACAATAAAAATAAAGTCTTCTCATTTTAAGAAATTGTTAGAGAGACAATTTTGCCAAAATATTTGCTCATACTTTCAAGATCATGTTTTCCTTCATGTAGCATATAAAAATTTCAAGTGAAAAGGAATTAAAATGTCTTATTTAATATCATCTACAAATTTAGAGAACTTACTTTGTCCAGCATTATATTCCATAGAAAAGAAAAATAAGTATTAGAAATATTTATTAAAAGTATCAATATTATATCAAAATAATTTTCACAAAATATCTGAGTTGGATACACAAATACATTAACTGTTAAGATACATCCAGAAAAATAAGCAAAGTGTTTATTGTTATTCAACATTTAACCAAAACATTAGAAATAATCTAATGTATAACCAAAACACCAGTAAGCACCATTTCACAAATTGTCTTGAAGGTCAAGAACTTGAATCAAAGAACAACAAAAAAAAAAGGATGAAAAGAGTCTATAGTGACATGTGTCAGGGCTAAACATTATACTGTAGTATGAGAACAAAGGTTTTAAAGTGATTCAGATTTGTGCAAATCTCCACAGATAAAACTATATATATACATATATATATAAAGTATATATGTATATAAACTATATATACACATATATAAACTATATATATACATATATACACATATATATAAACTATATATACACATATATACACACATATATAAACTATATATATACATATATATACACATATATATAAACTATATATATACATATATATATATACACACACACACACTGAGGAAAATGAAGAAATACCTAAATGGAGGGAATATACTATGTTCATAGATTAGAAGAATCAATACTGACTCTCAAATAAAATTCAAGTAGTTTTGTCATTGAAATGAGTAAGTTTATTCTAATTGTATATGAAAAAAGAAAGGGTCAATAATGGTCAAGAAGATCTTATAGAAGAGAGTTAGGGAATTTATACTACCAAATATCAAAATTATTATAAAACTAATGTATTTAAGACTGTGTGGTACTGGTGCAAGGACAGAGAACAAAATAGAGAGCAATGAAGCAGACTTAAACATATATTGACACTTGATTTATAATAGAATGATCATGGCAGAACAATCAGGCCAGAGTAGTGTTTTTTAATAAATGGGGCTGGGTAAGCCAGATATCTAAATGGTGAAAAAATGGTGTAACAGCCTACCTCATGCCATTTATGAAAATTAATTCCAGGTGGATTATGAATAGAAATGAAAAAAGAAAAACAAGTTTCTAAAAAGCAGTGACAGGAAAATATCTGTATAGTCTTTGGATTAGCAACATTGTTTTTAAAGGCACAAAAAGCACAAACCAAAAAAGAAAACGCTGTAAAACTGGAATACATTAAAATTAAAACTTTTTATCAAAAGCCACCATTTGACAAGAGTAAAAGTAGGATAGAGGGAGGGAACAAGATGGCCGAGTAGAAACACCTCTGGTCTGCAGCTCCTACCTAGATGATCGTAAACAGTGAATGAATTCTGCATTTCCAACTGAGGTAGCCAGATCCTCTCATTGGGACTGACTAGGCAGTTGGTGCGACCCATAAAGAGGAAGGAAAAGCAGGGTGGGGTGATGGTTCACCTAGGAACTGCATGGGGCAAAGGGGCTTCCCTCCCTTAGCCAAGGGAGGTGGGGGAGGGATTGTGCTACCCGCCCGAAGAACGCCTTTCCCACAGATTTTTGCAACCTGCAGATCAGGATATTCTCCTGTGAGCCCACAGCACCAAGGCCTTGGGTCCCAAGCACAAAGCTGTGCAGACCCATGGCAGCTACAGGGGCTGGCAGCTGCTCGGGTAGGCACTGAGCTGCAGGAGTTTTTGCATACCCCAGTGGCTCCTGGAACTTCAGTGAGGCAGGAGATCCATCCACTCCCACGGAAAGAGAGCTGAAGCCAGGGAGCCAAGCAGCCTTGCTCAGTGTGTCCCAATAACACAGAACCCCGCAAACGAAGATCCACTAGCTTGGAATCCCCGCTGCCCAGCACAGCAGGCTGGAGTCTGCCTAAGATGACCAAGTTCCCGAGGGGAGGGGCGACCACCATTACTGTGGCTCTAGTCAGCAGTTTTTTCCCTGCTACTACTAGGAAGACTGGGCAGAATTCCCCACAGCGCAGCACAGCTGCTGTGGCAGATGATGGCCAGACTGTTTCTTTAAGTGGGACCCAGATGTATCCCTCCTCACTGGGCAGGGCCATCCAGCAGGAATTTTAGCAACTGCAACCAGGGGTTTATAGACAGAACTCTAATCTCCCCAGGACAGAGCACTTGGGAGGAGGGGTGGCTGTGGTCTCAGTTTCAGTGGACTTATTCCTTCCTGCCTGCTGGCTCTGAAGAGTCTGCAAGATCCGATGGAGAGGTATTCCTGTACACCAGCTCCACTAAGGGTCAGATTGGTGCCTTAAGTGGGCCCCTAATCCTGTGCCTCCTGACTGGTGAGACCTCCCAACCGGGGTCATGAGACAGCTCATAAAGGAGAGTTCTGACTGGCATCAGGTTGGCACCCTTCTGGGATGAAGCTTCCAGAGGAAGGAGCAGGCAGCAATCTTTGTTGTTCTGCAGCCTCCACTGGTGATAACCAGGTGAACAGGGTCTAGAGTGGACCCCCAGCAAACTGCAGCAGACCTGCAGAAGAGGGACCTGACTGGTAACAGGAAAACAAATAAACAGAAAACAACAACAACAACAACAACAACAACAAAAAAGACCCCACAAAAACCCCATCCAAAGGTAAACAGCCTCAAAGATCAAAGGCAGATAAATCCACAAATATGAGGAAAAACCAATGCAACAATGCTGAAAATTCCAAAAGCCAGAATGCCTCTTCTCCTCCAAATGATGACAACACCTCTCCAGCAAGGGCACAGAACTGGGCTGAAGTTGAGATGGATGAACTGACAGAAGTAGGCTTCAGAAAGTGGGTAATAATGAACTTCACTGAACCAAAGGATTATGTTCTAACCCAATGCAAAGAAGCTAAGAACAATGATAAAAGATTATAGGATTGGTTAACTAGAATAACCAGTTTACAGAGGAGCATAAATGACCTGATGGAGCTGGAAAACACAAGAACTTTATGATGCATACACATGAAAAATAGCTGAAATGACCAAGCAGAAGAAAGACTATCAGAGCTTGAAGACTGCCTTGCTGAATTAAGGCAGGCAGGCAAGATTAAAGAAAAAAGAATGAAACAGTACAAACAAAAACTCTGAGAACTATGGGACCACATAAAAAGACTGAATCTATGACTAATTAGAGTACCTGAAAAAGATGGGGAGAATAGAACCAAGTTGGAAAACACGCTTCAGGATATCATGCAGGATAACATCCCCAACCTAGCAAGACAGGCCAACATTCAAATTCAGGAAATCTAGAGGACCCCAATAATATACTCCATGAGAAGATTAACCCCAGGACACAAAATAATCAGATTCTCCAAGGTCAAAATAAGGGAAAAATGTTAAGGGCAACCAGAGAGAAAGGCCAGGTAACCTACAAAGGGAAGCCCATCAGACTATCAGCGGGAATCTTGGTGGAAACCCTACAAGCAAGAAGAGATTGAGGCCAATATTCAAGATTCTTAAATAAAAGAATTGTCAACCCAGAATTTCATATCCGGCCAAGTAATATTTCTTTTTTTGCTTCATAATTTATTTCTCTTTTCGCTTAATAAGTGAAAGAGAAATAAAATCCTTTTTGTACAAGCAAATGCTGAGGGAATTCATCACTATCAGGCCTGCCTTACAAGAGCTCCTGAAGGAAGCACTAAACATGGAAAGGAAAAACCATTACCAGCCACCACAAAAACACAATGAAGTGCTCAGACCAAAAACACTATGAAGCAACTATATTAACAAGTCTGCAAAATTAACCAGCCAACATCATGATGAGATGATCAAATTCACACATTACAGTATTAATCTTAAATGTAAATGGGTTAAACGCCACAATTTAAAAACACAGGATGGCCAGCTGGATTAAAAAACAAGACCCATCAGTGTGTTGTATTCAAAAGGAACATGTCAGCTACAAAGACACATAGGCTCAAAATAAAGGGATAAAGAAAAATTTATTAAGCAAATGGAAAGCGGAAAAAAGCAGGGGTTGCAATCCTGGTTTCTGACAAAATAGGCTTTAAATCAACAAAGGTCAAAAAAGATAAAGAAGGGCATTACACAGTGGTAAAGGGTTCAATTCAACAAGAAGAGCTAACTATCCTAAATATATATGCACTCAATACAGGAGCACCAAGATTCATAAAACAAGTTCTTAAAGGCATATAAAGAGACTTAGACTCCCACACAATAAGAGTGGGAGATTTTAATACCCCACTGTCAATATTAGATCATTGAGACAGAAAATTGACAAAGATATTTAGGACTTGAACTCAGCTCTAGATCAAGTGGACCTGTTAAATCTCTACAGAACTCTCCACCCAAAAACAACAGAATATACATTTTTCTCAGTGCCAGAGGGCACTTACTCCAAAAATGATCACATAATTGGAAGTAAAACACTCCTCAGCAAATGCAAAAGAAATGAAATCATAACAAAAAGTCTCCCAAACCACAGGGCAATCAAATTAGAATTCAAGATTAAGAAACTCATTCAAAACCACACAACTACATGGAAATTGAACAACCTAGTCCTGAATGACTTCTGGGTAAATAATGAAATTAAGGCAGAAATCAAGAAATTCTTTGAAACGAATGAGAACAAAGATGCAACATACCAGAATCTCTGGGACTCAGCTAAAGCACTGTTAAGAGAGAAATTTATAGCACTAAATACCCACATCAAAAAGCAAGAAAGATCTCAAATTGACACCCTAACATTACAACTAAAAGAACTAGAGAACCACAAGCAAACACACCATAAAGCTAGCAGAAGACAAGAAATAACCAAGCTCAAGTGGAACGGAAGGAGACAGACACACAAAAAGTCTTTAAAAAATCAACAAATCCAGGAGGTGTCTTTTTTTTTTTTCAAAAAAATCAATAAAATAGACAACTAGCTAGATTAATAAAGAAAAAAAGAGAGAAGATTCAAATAAACACAATCAGAAATGATAAGGGGGATACCACCAGTGACTCCACAGAAATACAAACAACCATCAGAGAATACTATAAACGCCTCTGTGCAAATAAACTAGAAAATGCAAAAGAAATGGATAAATTCTTGGACACATACACCCTTTGAAGACTGAACCAGGAAGAAGGTAAATCCCTGAATAGACCAATAATGAGTTCTGAAACTGAGATAGTAATAAATAGCCTATGAATAAAAACAAACAAAAAACAAAACAAAACAAAACAAGAAAAACAGCCAGATCCAGAAGGATTTACAGTTGAATTCTAGCAGAGGTACAAAGAGAAGCTGTTACCATTTCTTCTGAAACTATTCCAAAAAATCGAAAAGGAGGGACTCCTCCCTAACTCATTTTATGAGGCCAGCATCATCCTGATACCCAAACCTGGCAGAGATACAACAACAAAAAAAAACCTTCAGGCCAATATCCCTGATGAACACTGATGCAAAACTCCTCAATAAAATACTGACAAACTGAATCCAGCAGCACATCAAAAAGTTTATCCACCATGATGAAGTCAGCTTCATCCCTGGGATGCAAGGCTGGTACAACATAGGCAAATCAATTAATGTAATTTATCACATAAACATAACTAAAGAAAATAACCATATGATTATCTCAATAGATGCAGAAAAGTTCTTCAATAAAATTCAACATCCTTTCATGTTAAAAACACTCAATAAACTAGGTATTGAAAGAACATAACTCAAAATAATAAGAAATATTTATGACAAACCCACAGCCAATATCATACTGAATGGGCAAAAGCTGAAAGCATTTCCCCTTGAAAACTGGCAAAAGACAAGGATGCCCACTCTCACCACTCTTATTCAACATAGCATTGGAAGTTCTAGGCAGGGCAATCCGGCAAGAGAAGGAAATAAAAGGTATTCAGATAGGAACAGAGGAAGTGAAATTGTCTTTGTTTGCAGATGACAGGAGTCTATATCTAGAAAACCTCAACAACTCATCCAAAAAGTTTCATATGCTGATCAGCAACTTAAGTAAAGTTTCAGTATACAAAATCAATGTGCAGAAATCACAAGTATTCCTATACACCAACAGACAAGCAGAGAGCCAAATCATGAATGAACTGCCATTCACAATTGCCACAAAAAGAATAAAATATCTAGGAATACAGCTAACAAGGGATGTGAAGGACCTCTTCCAGGAGAACTACAAACCATTGCTCAAGGAAAAAAGAGAGGAAACAACCAAATGGAAAAACATTCCATGCTCATTGATAGGAAGAATCAATATTGTGAAAATGGCCATACTGCCCAAAGTAATTTATAGATTCAATGCTATTCCCACCAAGCTACCACTGACATTCTTCACAGAATTAGAAAAAACTAATTTAAAATTCATACGGAACCAAAAAAGGACTCATATAGCCAGGACAATCCCAAGCAAAAAGAACAAAGCTGGAGGCATCAGGCTACCTGACCTCAAACTATACTACTAGGCTACAGTAACCAAAACAGCATAGTACTGGTACAAAAAAAAAAAAGGCACATACACTAATGGAACAAAATAGAGATCTTATAAATAAGACCACACATATACAACCATCTGATCTTCAACAAACCTGACAAAAACAAGCAATGGGGAAAAATTCACTATTTAATAAATGGAGAGAACTGGCTAGCCATATGCAGAAAATTGAATCTGGAACCGTCCTTACACGTTATGCAAAAATTAACTCAAGATGGATTAAATACTTAAATGTAAAACATAAAACTATAAAAACCCTAGAACAAAATCTAGGCATTACCATTCAGGATGTAAGTACAGCCAAATATTTCATGACAAAATCACCAAAAGCAATTGCACCAAAAGCAAAAATTGACAATTGGGATCTAGTTAAACTAATGAGCTTCTGCACAGCAAAAGAAATTATCATCAGAAAAGGAAAACTATCATCGGAATGAACAGACAACGTACAGAATGGGAGAAAATTTTTGCAATCTATCCATCTGATAAAGGTCTAATATCCTGAGTCTACAAGGAACTTAAGCAAATTTACATGAAAAAAAATGAACCCATTAAAAACTGGGCAAAGGACATAAACAGACACTTCTCAAAAGGAGACATACATGTGGCCAAAAAACATATGAAAAAAAGCCCAATATCGGTGATCCTTAGAGAAATGCAAATGAAAAACACAATGAGATACCATCTCACGCCACTCAGAATGGCGATTATTAAGAAGTCAAGAAACAACAGATGCTGGCAAGGTTGCAGATAAAAATGAACACTTTTTCACTATTGGTGGGAATGTAAATTAGTTCAACCATTGTAGGAAACAGTGTGGTGATTCCTCAAATATTTAGAACTGGAAATACCATTTGACCCACCAATCCTATTACTGCATATATACCCAAAGGAATATAAATAATTCTATTACAAAGATGTATGGACGTGTATATTCATTGCAGCAGTATTCACAATAGCAAAGACATGGAATCAACCCAAGTGCCTATCAGTGATAGGCTGGATTAAGAAAAATGTGGCACATACAGCACAGAATACTATGTTGCCATAAAAAAGAGCAAGATCATGTCCTTTGCAGGGACATGGATGAAGCTGTAAGCCATTATCCTTAACAAACTAACGCAGGGACAGAAATCGAAACACCACGTTCTCACTTATAAGTAGTAGCTGAACAATGAGAACCCATGGACACAGGGAAGGGAATACCACACACACTGGGGCCTGTCAGGGGAGGACAGTTGTGGGGAGAGCATCAGGAGAAATAGCTAATGCATGCCGGGCTTAATACCTAGGTGATGGGTTGACAGGTGCAGCAAACCACCATGGCACACGTTTATCAACGTAACAAACCAGCACATCCTGCACGCGTACCCTGGAACTTAATTTTTTTTTAAAAAAATAAAAGGAGTAGGATAATATGTGTTCATATATGTCTAATAAATGCTTTTACCTTGAATATATAAAGAACCCCTAAAAATCAAGAAAATGACAAAGCCCTCACCCACTTAAATAATGCAAGACTTCCAAAATAAGATATCCAAATATCCAATAAACATGAAAAGATTCTCAAGCCCATTAGTAATCATAGAAATGTACATGTAAAACTACAATGAAATACTATTGGATAACCAATAGTAATGGCTAAAATTGAAGAGATGAAAATGCCAATTTTGGAAAAGACATTGAGCAAGTGGAACCATTACACGTGCTACTATATAACCTTTCCATTCTTCTAGGTATTGACCCATAGAAACCCATATGAAAATGCACTAAAATATATATAGAAGAATAGTGTTATCTGTTGCAGCCAAAATCAAGAAACAATGCAAATACTCATTGACATGTGAATGAATATCATGTGATCCTATAGAGAAATTCAAATGAATGAACTGCTACACTCAATGAACATGAATAAATCTCACAACATTGAGGAAATGAGTTCAGATGGAAATTATTACAAATAATAATAATATCAAGCAGAATACCATGCACCAGTTACCAATTCCAGGGGAGGACTCCAAACCCTTCTGCCCACTGCATCTGGGTATTGGAATCACCAAAACACCCCACAACACAGTTAAGCAATGGATGGAGCAAAGCTTTACTACATAAAGAGAGCATGATAAGCTTCAATAGTGTGCATTGATTTCCCGTGGCTAGATGATTTCTTTCGGCAGCCAACAGGGAAATTTGCCTATGGCACACCCCTCTCCTGCTGCAGAGAAAGGATCCTAACCCTTCCCTAGGGAGGCAAGATATGGCAGTGGGGTTTGCCAGGTGCCATGTAACCCACATGGTTAAGCAGAAAAATAGGCACACATTTAGCTTGCACCAGGGAAATATACTCTTGCACGAGGTGGTATGTCCAGCACAGTCATGTGGACATTTTATCTCTTGGTTAGGGAGTGTTCCAGGCCCAAGGTCCATAAATATGTGGCTAAGTGGGAACCAAAAACTGCAGACATGAGACTGCCTTTCCCAACAAATAATAATAATAACAACAATAAAGAGGACAGGCAGAAATTTTAAGAGAGTGAATTAACAATTTTCATTATCTGAATCAAATATTCACTGTAAGTGGAAAAGAAAACTCCTTTAAAGAGTATTTCTTTGTGGAAAGCACCATCTACTCTCAGTGTCAAATAAAATCACATTTAATTTGACCATTTTTGACATTTCATATGCAGGATGTCAATTAAGGAAATTTCTCTCTTCACTGGGTATTATGTACCCTCGATGATTCTTCATGTAGTTGGTATTAGACAATCATTAAATATTGCAACAATGTTTATTTCATGTCTTTATATTGCTCAGTATAATTGGAAAATACTGGAGAATATTGAATATGTGCTTCTCATCTTTGTTTCCAGATGCTGTTGATCAAAGGCTTTTGAGAAAGTAAAAAGTATGTGGCTCTATTGTAAAATCCTTCTTATATTTTTTAGCCACGGTATATCCTGTTTTCTATCTTTGAGAAGAATTCTCAATGCCTTTTACTATTGTCTTATTATGAATAGGTGAGTGGAAAGTAAATGTAATGTTGGCTGTGGATGCACGTAACATTTTACCTTTGTATAATATTTTTGTTGTTGTTGCAAAAGAATATATTATGAATCATAGAACCACCTTACAAATATTATGAAATGTTATATTTAAGGACTGTATATATTTTGTATTCAAATTTCAAAGTCTAAATGCTATCAGATGCCCTTTGTAAAAATAAAATATAATATCAGTTAGCCTATTTTTTAAAGTATCAATTAATGACATAATACTTTAACGGAGTTTTAAAAATAGGCTTCTATAAGTTTATATAAGATTATACTCAGCAGCAAACTTGATAAATATAAATGAATAAGTTTAAACAACAGAATCAAATAGCTTTTTTCTTATGAATTTGATCTTAACTCTAAGACCTACTTAATGTTTCACTCCCCAAATTTTTTCCAGGGACTTAATCACTGATCTATGAACGTGGGGGATGCTTGCCTTTCTCCATTTTCAAAGTAGCCAACATTCTAAGGCTATAATTCTAAACATTTATCTAAATAAATGTTAACAGAGCTCTAAATTGTATTGCTTCCAAAATACAGAGATGATTGAGACATATTCAAATAGTGTAGAAAAATGTACCCCTATCTCAAGCAAAATTTTATTTAGTCAAAACAATTTTCAAATGAAGATAAAATATTAAAGTGTAATTATTATCATAAGACATGCCAACTGATTAAACTATTGTTAAAATTATAATGAGATAATTAATATTTAGCACCAGGAAGCCCACAATCATACGTGAATTGAAGGAGAAAATGCTAAATTTTCTTACACATACCAAGTACTAAAAGTTGACTGTAGTTGGTGTTAACTAGCTAATGTTAGCACTTTGGACAGGAAAGGACTCACTAAGGCAGCACTAAAGTTGAAACTAGCTTGGGATGAACTGCTGCTGCTCTTTCAATGGTATTTCCACTAGGGTTCTCTGTTCTGGAAAATTTCTAAGCAGACAAGTGGACTGTTTCCTTCTGTCATTTGAAGAGAGAAAATTCTGAAGTTAGCTTCTATGCTGTACTGTAAACAGAAGAGAGAGGTTAGTCTTGTTTAAAATAAGTCACTTTCTTTTGCTATTATGCTATAAGGAAAATGTTTGTTTTTTACCCTTTGTGAGTGTTTTACATCTTGAAGATTAAAAAATTCTTAGCATTAAAGAAAGCTTTATTTTGCTATTTTGAAACAGAATTTTCCCTAATTTTCAAAAATGTTAAGCTACTATTTTTTACCAGAAATCAAAACACTTACTTGTTTACCAGAACCCCCACCCCTGAGCACTGGTGAACTTTTAGGTTCCTCCATATTTAACACTAACTTTCAGTCCCAAATGTTACATGAAATTAATTACTAGTTCATTCCTTCCACCTAGTGTGTCAATATAATACATTTATCTTCAAAATAATGTTATTATTTTTCCACAGAATTATATTTTGCAATAATGTCTTATAATAAAGAAGAAAAGAAATTTACACACAAAGTGTAGGCTTAATACCTTTCCTCATTCATAAAATGAGGGAGATAAGTACACAATCCCCAGGATCACTTATAGGTATAAGATTCATCAAGCCAAAAGTTGCAATCTAAAAATAAATAAAAAACAAAGTCTATTTCATAACTGATTTTCCTATTTTGCTATAGTTTATCAAATCTACTTCTCAGAAACCTGTCAAAGTTTTAGCTTAGAATACTTTTGTTGCAATATTTATACTTTAAACAAAATTTTAGTTTCTGATGAAATACAGTATTTCATGATATTGTGTATATTGGTTTCCCATCATCAAAATTTATGCTCACTTATAGAAAATGGTACTTCTTATTCTGATAAATCTATAATGTACCTCTTAAAGCTCTGTTATACACCGGTTTTAATAGTTTCCCACATAGATCCTATCTTTAAACATAAAGACAATACCTGTTACATAATTGATACTCAAAAAAATTTGGAATGGATTAATGAGTCATACTTTAGGTGTAATAATTCACAATACCTCATATATTAGGTACTCAATACATAAGTGCTGATTGATAGCTTAGTAAACAAATAGAATGGATGGTCTTAAGGGATTCAGAAATTGTTGGTGCTGCTAGGTATCTCTGAGTGCTTTGTTTTAAAATACCGAATTAGGATATTGTCTTTAGAAAAATGAAAAGTTAAAAGAGTTCTGTATGTCTTTAAATGTCAGTAATTAACAAGAGGGAGAAATTATCCTAGGTGACAATGTGGGACTCCTATCAAATTCACCATCAAATACAGTGTAATTCCTGGAGAGTTATTTACACTCCTTTAATGTTTTACCCTTTATTTTTGTTCCATTCCTTCTAGAGTTCTCTCTTTTAGTGGACAGGGAAACTACAAAATGGAAAGACTGTTGTAGGCGTTCTCACGCTATCACTTGGCTCACGATTCTCTTTAGTGACAGAAGAGATTATGAGTAAGATGCCTCAATGAGGCAATCTCACACAGACGCGGGAATATTGGATTTTTCACCATCTTACTCTTCCCAGCTCCAACTGAGACAGATGCAGGTAAAACTCACTTCTACTTTCATAGTGAACTGCTGAAATTCATGACAAAATACTGAATTCCTGAAATTATGGTGCAGTCCTTTATAATACATAGACTATTATACCCTAATCAGTTAGTATACAGCACAGAAGGCATAGCTCATTTTCATACAGAGTAGTCTCAGGAAGTGATGTAATGTCCAGATTGGCATTGTCCAATAGAAATATAATGAGATCTTATATGTAATTTTATTTTTTAAAAGAGCCATATGTTTAATTTTAAATGTTCTTTACTTTTCTTCTTTTTTAAAGAGATAGGGTCTCACTCTGTCACCCAGGCTGGAGTGCGGCGGTGGGATCATAGCTCACTGAAGCCTCAAATTCCTGGTCACAGTGATCCTTCCACCTTGGCCTCCTAATGTGTTGGGATTACAGGCATGAACCACTGTGTCCTGCCTTTATTTCAGATTTTTTTAGTAGCCACATTTAAAAAGTAAGAAGAAACTGATAAAATTAATTTGAATATTTTCTTTGACCGAATCTATTGAAAACATTATTCAACATGTAATCAATATTAAAATACTAATCAGATATTTAAATTTTTTGTATTAAGCTTCTGAAAACTTTTTGTATTAAGGTTTATATTTTACATTCATAGCACATCTCAATTTGGATACTAAATTTTCAATGGCCAAAGTGAAATTTAGTCCTGCCAAAACAATACAGTTGTGTCTAACAGAAAAATGTTTATACTGCTTCAGTTTTAAAACTTAAATTTAAATTAAATTAAGAATTCAGTTCCTCGGTTGCACTAGACACATTTCAAGTGCTGAATAGGCACATATGACTAGTAGCTACCATATTGGCCAATGCAGATCTGGATCATTCAAGACAAGCTGGGGAGGTCTCTTGTAATTCAAAAGGAGGTAAGAGGATCATAACTGTGTAGGTAGTTCTGAGAATGCCTAAAGGAACCCCCTGCCAAAAAAAAAAAAAAAAAGGTAGCCTTTTGCTGTCTTCTAGAAAGTGGATAAACCACAATGTATCCACATTATAATGTATCCTCATGCAGGATAACAATGCTTTAACAATTATTGTTTAACTAAATACACCATCTTTATACACAGATTCTCAGAAAGAACTCTTCCTTACTTCCCTCATTGTGTTAGTAAAAATATGATTATTATAGTCCCCAAGGAAACCTGAGTTACCATTCTTGGTTTCTATGATGATCTCTCTCTCTCTCTCTCTCTCTCTCCCTCCCTCCCTCCTTTCTTCCATCCCCCTGCCAATGAGCTACTAATAAGTAATATTCCCTCTTCTCTTCAGTATTTGAAAAGATATTTGAAATTACCTAATATTTGAAATCTGTCTTCAAATACTGGAAATATTTGAAAATATTTCCAATACCTCTTTCTTCCTTTTGATTTCCACTGACACTATCCTAGTCCTGGCTTCATCCTTCATATCACACCTTGATTGCTGCAAAAGCTTTCTCACTGATTTTCCTATTCCGGTCTTTCCCATCTAATCCACATTGTACATTTCCATGACATTAAGTTTTCTAAAACATAATTTTCATTATCTGACTCCTCTATTAAAACATATTTGCTGGCTCTTCTCTGTGTCCAGAATAAATGTCTCATTATTCTTACTTTTTTTTTTAACCTCTTAACATTTTCATTTTGGTGCCAAAGTAAACATTTTTCCATTTTTGTTCTTCAATAGTTTAATATATTATTTTTCTATCTCCTCCCATCAACGGCGATCTCTTTAAAGGTCAGAGTCATATAGTACTCCTCTCACAGACCCCTCAGTACGTTATGGTGTAATCTTCACAATGACGCTCAGTAAATATTTGTTAATTTGGAATATATACAGTATAATCTCCAGCTTACAAATTGCTTTCTTATATGTTTCCTGGATATATACATGAACAATGTAGGTCACAGAGACAAACTTCATAGTCTATCCATGTTTCTCAACTACTACTCAAGCATTTTGTTGTATTAATTATACTAATTGGTAAAAAATACAAATGTCAGTGTATTTTTAGCTTATGACCAACATGATCAATGATGGAGCCCCTAGAAACATAATTCTTTTTAAGCCATTATGTTACTGTGTTTTCAATTGACGAGAAGTTTTAATAAGTCAATGCCTGAGGAGAAGCAGAAAGGAAACAGGATGAAATTAAAACAAGTACCATTATTTAAAAGGAGTGATGGCAACTTTTTTCAGACTAGTTAAGTGCAGCTTGTCACCACCAACAGAATTATACCTATTACCTTGAAAGCGTAAAGCTGTTCTCCATGATTTTGCTAGAAAATGATGTTGAAAGAGAAATCATTTGAACAAATTTGTTCAGTGAAACTTTGTGAGCCCATGGACAAATAAAAGCTGTTCCCTTTGAGAACGTAACATTTGTCCTTTGAAAATTCCAGGAGTAAGTAGGAAAAGATATAGTTTACAATTTTTTATTGGGAGAAAGTTGGTTTAAAGAATTTAAAAAATGAAGTCACAGCATTAAATTCTATTTATGTTTGTAAATTTATTTAATTTCCAAGACTTATGTGTTCATCTCAATCCTTGACATACTCATCTGCCAGACACAAAAAATAGTGGTCTATTTAAGAGGTCTTAATGAATGACAACATTTTTGAAATATGCTATATGAGTACAAATATTTCCAGAGCAAAGAGGGAAAACTGTTGATTGGGTAGACACAATCAAATTCCAAGCATTTATCTGATTTACAAAAGTACATCTACTTTTTGTTTTTCACTAAATGAATACAACCACTTTTAATATATATGTGGGTGTGGCTGTGTGCGTATTTCAACACACATACACACACACACAATACAGAAACATTTCATAGTGGCAAAATTTTAGTGCACTGCCAAAGTGCTACAATAACTGTCATCCACAGACATCCACATGCAAACACTACTGGACTAGTACACTAGAGCAAATAAGAGAGTATTAGCAAAACTCTCTGGCAAAAACTTTTAAAATGGAAGTAATGAAACAGAAATCCACTTCTAATTTGAAGGGTATAGAAAATAATCTTCATCATTTTAATCACATATACACATAGTATTATCTAAGCTCAGAAAATAACTTCTTCCTGTATGCACAGAACTCCAATGTACACTCAGTAAATGTTAGCATTTGAAGAAAATGTGCCATGAGGAGAATGTCTGAGGGATAATGGCAGGAAAAAGATATATCCATTATAAAAGAGGACAGAAAGGCATGGCAAGGACGGGAATGTGCAGGAAAAGGAGGGGAGAGGGAAGAAAGTAAACTGACCATAAAAGAAACCAATTCAAATGGAAAACAGCGACTAACCTTGACACAAGAATGAATCATGAAGGCTGGATGGGTAGACTGGGAGGGGTGAAAAGAATGTATATTCTTTGTTTTAAGCTATATATAAAATTGTCGGATTTAGCCAAAGCCTAGTTGGAATGGGAGTTGGCTAAATTACATGAAATGTAACACAGACATTGCCAAAACTACTTCACAGGGTTGTTCTGAACAACGAGACACAAGTTGTGAAGATGTTCCCCAAATTGCAAAATGCTACACTAATGTAAGACAGATAGTTTACACAATATTCCAGTTCAATCTTTCCTTTCAACTCTGGGAAATTACAAGTGCAATGAGATCTACAGAGCACAGAAAGAAAGAAACCTCCACTGCTCCATTATCAGATTTTCAGGGAACAGCAGGCTTCACAGTCACAGAGAAGCCTGACTTTCAAAACAGAGCAAAGATGGTGACAAATTGATCGAATGGAGAGATACGCTGTTATGCATGTGGGCAATGTCTCCACTCCTGGTATTACCCACAGCAATTCTTAGAGGGAAAATTATTCAGTAGAGGGAAGAGGGAATAAACAGATTCCCTTGCCTACTTCACCCTAAACTTCATAAAGCTCTTTTATCTGCACATGAATAAGGTTAAAATACTCCAATTATTGTCTTATAAAAGGAAGGACTGAGAGGATAAAAATGATACAAATTCACCAAAATATGCCAAAACACACAGTATCTTTCCTTAACATAAGAAACAGGAAGAGAAGAAAATTTAAGTGTGTCAGGTATGTGTGTGCATTGCTATAATCAGTTAAAAGCTAGAAAACTGAAGCTTAATAACTAGTTTATTCAAGGCCACTTATCCAACACCACAGAGCCAAAATTTAGCCCTGGGTCTGTTTCATGTCAAAGTCCTGGCTGGCAATTTCCACAAAACTGCCTTCCATCACCAAAAGAAGTTAGGAAGATAAACAGTGAGAACAGCCAACACATTTTTTTGCTATCTATTTTTTCTTGTTAGTTCTATGACTATTTAAGAAAATATTTTGGCATTGAATAATATTTCTATTACATAGCATTTCCTCCTTTGCTAATGATTAGTAACTCTACAAAGATGACTCATCGTATCAGAAGCATCATGAATTAATGCATTTATCTGCAGCAGCTGCTAATACCACAAAAAGAGAGAAAACCACAGATTATGCGCCACCTACTAAATGAACACAACATAACCTATGAAACATTCATGCCAAAAGCCTTGTTTCGATCTCATCAAGTCTCTAGACATAACTAGCAAATTAAAGAAACAGGATAGAGGAAAGCAAACATTACCATAGGGATGTAATTAGCAAAACTTAAATTGTGGCAAATGCTACATGTGAAACAACCTCATTTCATAAACAAAATCGCAAGGAAAAAAAGAAAGATGAAGGGGAAACATACGGATTAAGAAGACACTTAGGAGATTTATGGGATTCTACTAATTAAAAATAATAAAACAAGTAGCATTTATGAGGCAATTGGAAGTTTGAACCCTCACTGGATATTTACTGATATTAAAGAATTACTGTAAATATCACTTGTGATAATGGAATTATTTTTTTTTCCATATCAGCCCATAGCTTTCAGAGATATATAAAGAATATTTATGGATAAAATGATCAGATGTCTGCTATTTGTTACAAAATAATACTAGAACATGGGGAGTGAGTGAGGCTAAGTTAAAAAAGATTGTTCATGGATTCATAATTGCTGAAGTTGAGTGAAAAGTACATGGATATTCATCATAATACGATGTAACGTTATGTATGTTTGCCAAAAAAAGAACATGTCGGGGTGGGGGGGGCAGTTAAAAAAAAAAAAACACATGCCACATCACTGAAGAACGTCCTCCTATTTTTCAAGGAAAGAAATGTATATCAAGGAATCAGAGAGCAGAAAGACCTTAAAAGCAATCTATTCAAACCACCTCACTTTATAAATAAGGAAATTAAGGCTCAGGTTAACTGACTTGCTCAGGGTCACACAACTTGTCAGTTCCAAACTCAAGATCAGAATTTAAATCTCCAAACTTGTAGTCCAGGGCCGTGCTCTTTTTGCAAACCAAAAAGAAATGACTGCACTTAAATATTTAGTCCAGAATATCCTCAAAATTGACTGTAATAAAAGTAAGCCACATGATGAGGAATGAATAGAGTTGGTTCATACCAAAAAAGAGCTGCCAGTCACAGTGATAAGATCTGTTTCTTTCTGAGAGCCATGGTTTCCTGCTGCATTGGGGAATCCAAACTGAGTTTCTCCCTCCTGTCCAAAGAAGTCAGAGTCAGGATGTACGTTCCACTCCGCTTTGCTTGGTGTCAGTAGTTCTGAGACACTGTTTTCACAAAGGGTGCTTGAAGGAGTCAGAGCATCTGTGTCCACTGTTAGCTTACTGCTGGGTGTCAAAGCCTGAGGCTCTGGACTGGAGTTTTTCATGGCCAAAGAGCCCAGAGATCCCAATGGCCCCACACTGACACTTGAGACCTCATCCATATTTAAGGAGCTCTGCTGAAAACCAGTGGCTGCAGTTCCGAAAAAGAGAGAGGTATCCAGACTTTGAGGAGGGTCGCTGGTGGCCATCAAGGCTGGAGGGTCCACAGCCTGCCCTATGGAATTATTATTAGCAGGGAGGTGCCCTGCCAGAGTCGAGCTCACAGAAGCCACATCAATAGTCAAGATTCCAGAGTTCACCAATGCCGTGTCCAGCAATGCAGCAGAAGTACTGTCAGGTACATCAGAGAAGAGAGACACTATCTCTGCATCACTGAGATCATTCTGTCTCTGGCTGGTAAGTTCACTGCTGGGTGTAAGAGAATTTGCTGCTTCTAGCTGAGCTAAGAGATCCTGGCCCACCTTATGCCTTTTAACCATGTGAGTCTTCATGCTGTGCTTGGATGTGAAGAGTTTATTACAAGTGGAGATCGGGCAACGGCTTTTCCAAGTGTCCACATCCTGCAGGTGTTTCTTGGAGTGAATGTAGAGGCTACTGCGAGCAGAGAACCTGGCACAGCAGCCTTCCACAGGACACACAAAAGGCTTTGTGCCCAGGTGGGTTATGCTGTGGCCTTTCAGATGTTCGGCCCTCGTGAAAGATTTCCCACAGCCTTCCACAGGGCACATGAACCTCCGGTCATCGTCGTGCTTCCTTTTGTGCCTTAAGAGTTTGGACATGCTAGTGAAGTTCCAACCACAGCCATCAAAGTCACAAAGGAAAGGTCTCTCACCGGTGTGACTCCGCAGGTGAATTTTCAGCCTACAAGCCTTGTCATACTGTTTGCTGCAGCCAGGAAAAGAGCAGGAGAACAGTTCCTGTTCCCTGAAATGGGCGCGGTTATGGGAAAACAGAGCACTCACTGTGATAAATGTCTTCTTGCAGCCAGAAAAGGCGCACTGGTAAGGCCTCTCGGGTTCGAAGTGGCTGCGCTGGTGGGCGCTGAGTTTGGCCTGCGTGGGGAAGCTCTCCTCGCACACCTCACATTTGAAGGAGTTCTCCTGCTCATGGCCCTTCATGTGCGCCTTGAGGTTGTACACGGTGGTGAAGCTTTTGCCACAGCCCTCCGCAGGGCAGCCAAAGGGCCGCAGTTTGTCGTGCGACTGCAGGTGCCTCTTGAGCTTGTAAGAGGTGGTGAAGGTCCAGCCGCAGCCACCCAGGGGGCATTTGAAGGGCCTCTGGCCCTGGCTGCTGCTGTGCGTCAGCAGGTGCACCTTCAGCTGGTGCTTCTTGGCGAAGGTTTGCCCGCACAGCGCCTCCGGACACAGGTACAGCACCACGCCTGGGCCGGAGCCCAGCAGCCCGCGGGGGCCCAGGGCGGCGGCCGGGCCCTCCGCCTCCTCCTGGGGCGCCGGAGCAGGCGCGGGTTCGGTCAGCTCAGCTAGCAGGAGGTCTGGCGGCAGCTCTGGGCAGTTACCCGGCTGCGGGGCATGCGGGAACCCGGCTTGGGGGGCGATCAGACACCCGGGCTGCTGGGCAGCAGCGGCCCCTGGATCCCAGGCGTGTGGTGGGGGCGTGGCCAGGGTGAGGACGCCGTTCTCAAAGCGCAACAGCAGGTCCTGGTTGTGGATAGTGACTGTGCCCGCGAAGGCCGCGGCGGGGCCGGGGGCGGAAATCGGAGCCGGAGTGGGAACCGCGGACAGGCAGCGGGGGCCCTGCGCAGTGGGCCCCGCGGGATTCGCGCCGCTCTCGCCCCCCTGGAGCCCCAGGCCCTCCTCGGCCTCCTCCCTCAACACAGGCCCTGCGGCCTGACCGGAGCCCGCGGTCTCCACGTCGCCACCCACCGGGTCAAGCAGCACCAGGAAGAAGTCGTCGCCGCCGCCGCCGCCGCTAGGTTGATCGGGCCTCGGCGCCAACAGGCTTGGGCCAGGGCCCCGTGATGCCGTGCGAGCCTCCTCGCGCCGCCGCCCGGGCCCGCCATCTTGGGGGCCCCGGAGCAGCAGGAGGCGGCGCGTGGAGACCTGACCAGCTGGCGGGTCAGGGCCTCGGTGGATTCGGCCGCCACCCGCGGGGATACCGCCGCCGCCGCCGCCCTGTAGTGTCCCGCGAGCCGGGAGCAGCTTTGGGATTTCCATCTCTGCGTCCGAGAGGCTCGGCTGGAACCAGAGCCGAGGAGGAGGCGCGATCCCGCCCCCTGCCGCGGGCCTGAACACGTTCCTGAAAGGGGAAAAAAAAATGTGCAATGCGCAGAAACTGGCCCTATCAGATATTAAAACGTATTTAACGCCACAGTGATTTAAATATTCTGGTACTGGGTCTCTGGAACAGAATAGAAAGCCCAGAGGTAGAGCCTGGTATGCATAAATACGTTCTACAGTTAATGTAAGTAAGTAGTTAAGGAGGTCTTCTGAGGTAATGGGGAAATGACGACAGCTTGTTCAGTAATGCTGTGGAACACCTAGGTATCTATCCGCTGAAAGCAATTTTAATCCGTGATTCATTGTATATACCCAAATAAACACACTCCAGCCCCTCCCAGTGTTAGATATGTTGCTTCGTACTTTTTGTGTGTTAAAATTTGCTGGCTGGCTGGCTGGCTGGACGGATGGATGAAAGACAATTCCTGAGAGAATAAACTGTCTCTGTGTCAGCATTAAACCACCATAGTGCTGGCATTTCTGCTGAAAATGTCCTTCCCCTTCTCACCTCCCCGCGGGACAACTTCCATATTCACAATTATCTTGAGCAAAGTCTTCGGTACAATTTGCCGCATAGTTCAAACTTTGTCTTGCCGATACAGAGATTAGAATGAGTGAGAGATGCGGCCAAAACAGGTTAGCACTCTTCAGCCTAGAAATTCAAAGTCTGGAGGATGAAACAATTTACATTGAAATCTGGAAAAAACCCAACCTTCTTCTGGCTTCTCCCTATACAGTGCACAACCTAAACCAACTCTTTGCCCTTCCACCATCGGTTGTACCAATGATAAATTTCATGTCTGCTCTCACAGCACAATGAGGGCATTCATTCCTCAGTTTACTCCGCCTTCTCCAGCACATGGAGGTCTCTGGGCAGGAGTTTCAGTTAAATGTGTTTAGGTTAAATCCCGAGTCACTGCAATGGATTCTGCCAAGGAAAAGTCCCAGATGATCTTGTCCAATCAACCTGGTGTACCTGCTCACATTTAAGTGTGGTGGCCCAGTCTTGCTGGGCCTGTGGTGCCTAATGATCTTATTAATGATGATGACAATCCTCCAATTTGTCTGTCACAACCGAGTTGGGAATTGACACAAATATAGGGTGAAATATCTGAGATGAGAAAGCTTAATGACTAGATTGGTGGTGGGGAGGGGGTGTGTGTAACCTGTTGTTTAAATACTCCCAGCTCTCTCGCCCTCGTGTAATGACAGTGGACACTTGGTCTCTTGAAAATCAAGTTATTCATCCATAACTATTTGAACCTCATCAACATGTCTACTCCACATACTTTTCTTTCTATTACTTTTTCTGAAGGAAGCATTTTTCAAATCTGAGGTATAGAAGAGTGCATAAAACATATTTGTATGGTTTAGATTATTTTACAAAAGCAGACACCTATGTAACCAGGACCAAGGTCAAGCAATAGACCACTGCCAGCCTTCCAGAATACAGCCGCTGTACTCCTCCTAATCACAACCCACACTCTCCTATATGAATATAGTCATTGCCCTGACTTTGTAATCATTTCACTGCTGCTTTCCTTTATAGCTTTATCACTTTTGTACGCATCCCTAAACAATAGAGTTGATACGAAGTTGTATAAATGGAATCATACGGCAAGTTTCCTTTTATATCTTGTTTCTTTCACTCTGTATTATACTTAAGAGACTCATCCATGTTGTTCATAACAGCTGTAATTAGGTCCTTTGTCTCCATCGACTGTCACTCCAGCATATGCTTATAGCAAAGTGATTATGATATGATTATACCACTCCATTCTACAGCAGATGGACATTAGGATTGCTTCCACTTTTCAGTGATTATTATGAACATTCTTGCACATTTCTCATGAGACACATGTGTAAAAATCTCTCTAGGGTATATATCCAAGAATAGAATCACAGGGCCATAGGGTATGGATATCCTGAGCTTTACTAGATGATGCCAAATTGTTCTCTGTAGTGATTGGGCAAGCTGTCAATCCCACCAGCAGCACAGAGAGCCCCTACTGCTCCACATCTTCACCCACACCAAGTATTGCCAGAATTTAAATTTTGCCAGTCTACTGGTGGGCAATATCCAAATTACTAGTAAGCTTTAGCACATTTTCGTGTTTATGAGCCTTTTGGAGTATCTACTTCGAAGAAGGCCTATTCAAATTTACCTCTTTTAACCCATGTTTCTATTCTATTGTTCGTCTAGTACTTACTGACTTAATGAGCCTGTTAAATATTTTAAATACTATTCCATACCTGTGACCAAAATATTCCCTTGTTCTGTTTGTATTTCCCATTGCTTTGTGCTGTGTTTTGTGAACAGAAGATAGTCAAATTCATCATTCTTTTCCTGATGGTTAGTGTGTTTTTAAGAAATCTGTTTTAAGAAATCTTTTCTGTTTTAAGAAACCCTGGGCCATGAAAGCATTTTCTATATTTTCTTCCAAAATATGTATGCTATTGCCCTTCACAGTCAGGTCTTAATCCACCTGCAATTGATGTTTGTGTATTGTGTTGAGTGGGGTTCCATTTATTTATTTATTTATTTATTTATTTGAATATCCAGTTTTCTCAGTGAACCACTTATTGAAAAGTCTGCCTTTTGCCAACTGATTTACAGTGCCATAAATCAAGTATCTACCCATATGTGGGCTAGTTCCTATACTCGCTATTAAGTGCTTGTCTGTTTGAAATACCACACTGTCTTAATCACTACAGATCCATAGTCAATTCTGATATTTGGATAAGGCAGTAAATTCTACATTGTTCTTCAAAAGCGTCTTGGCTACTTTTGGCCCATTTCAATTCTACTTAAATTATAAACTCATCATAAAAACTTCAACCAACAGCTAGCTTGGGGTTCGTATTGTGCTGATATTTTAGATTTGACTTCTCAATATCGAAAGTTTGGTTCATGGTTTTGGTCTGTCTCTCCTTTTAATAAGATCTCCTTTAATGTGCCCAAGTAATACTTTATATTTTTCCCATAAGGCAACTTTTTTGTCCTAGGCACTTCGTATTGTGCAAATCGTATGTTTGGAATTTTTACTGTCTAAATTTGTTTCTGGTAAATAAATAGGATGCAATTGGCTTTTGTTCATTAAGATTTTATCCTACAAGCGTATAAACTCTTCTATTGATTCTAATAGTTTGTCTGTAATACTTTGTGGAATTTTATATACACTGTTATATCATCTGTAAATAGTGCCAGTCTTTCTTCTTCCTTTCCAAATATCTTATTTCCTTTTCTTGCTATACTGCTCTGTCTGGGACCCCATCACCACCCCCAGTAAACTATTGAATAGAAGTGGTGATAGTGGACATCCTTACTTGATGCAGCTCTCAAAGAGAAAGCTTTCAGTGATTCTCCGTTAAGAATGATGCTTGCTGTAGATGTTGTGTTCTGCAGCAATATGGATTCAATCCGGAGATAGAAAGCACACAGTGATCTAGAAAGAGAAGGTTTAACATAAAGAATCATTAAACTATGATAAAATATCTTATATAGAATACAAGACAACTCTATATGGGGTTTTCTGGGACTAGGGGAGAGTACCCAAGGAAAGACAAACTTAGAATGAAAGCTTCTCCCCAAGGCTGGATTTCATCCCTAATTGGAGAAGAACCCACTGGATGGCAGAGAAGTTTCACTGGTTTGCCAGTACCTGAGCTGGTCTGCAGAGCTAGAACTGGTCTACGGTCACAGAGGAAGCAAGAAGGCACCCTTTGGAGCACGGTAGTGTGGACAAGCAATAGCTGGTGGCTAGTAAGTGGGTGTGAAGTAGGGGTTGGGGGGCCTGGCTCAGTTGGAGGCCTGGAGTAAACAATGCCCCATGCACAGGATTAGGGTGGGGTCTCAGTGTTGAGATGGCTGCAGTATTGACAGGACTACATGAACCTGGTCGTGTGTGTGTGTGTGTGTGTGTGTGTGTGTGTGTGTGGCTGTGGAGCAAGTGAGCAGAGAGAAGCAGTGGGCAGATGACTTGGAGAACAGCATGTCCCTATCAAGAGGGCCACAAGAAGCTGATCATTAGGGCACACCAGGACTGCAGGTTTGCTGAGAGACAGTTGTTCTGGGCCCGGGCCTGAGACAAAGATTCTTGAATGTCCTCCCCTCCACAACTCTGAGAACCAGAAATCATAGAAGTACCACTTTCTTTTTCAGTGTCTGTCCCTACAGAGCCCTCTATTAAGTAAGTGTAATGTCGTGCTCTTTGATGTTACTTTAAAGGAGAGATGCTTAAAGAATCCCTCTATTATCAAAGAATATATATTGAAGGGTGAATTTGGAGCTGAGAGATAATAAATTGATAACTGGCTTCATATCCTGTATCAGGTTAGAGGAGTCCACACTCTCTGTAGTCAGTATCAACAGTAGGCACCCTACCTGCCAGGGTTATAGTTGTTGATTGCACAAGGGAGATTATCTACCACCCTGTTTTTGCTCTGGTAAGCCTGGACTTCACCACTGGGTAATATATCCATGTAACAACAAGTACATGGTACATATCCATATACTTGTACCCCCTGAAGATATACAAATGATTAAAGTAACAGGCCTGGCTATTTCAGGGGTTTTAGTTGACTATTTAGGATTCTTGGTGGGCTCAGTGTTCCCAGGCCTGAACTGAGTTTGCTGCAAAACCCAGCCTCTGGCACAAAGGGGCGTCAGTAGCTTAGGGCATAGAGCCTGTGAGCCTTGTGGTCCAGCCCTACCCAGGACTTCCTGCTCCACTCACAAGGAGAGCTTTGTTGAGTTGTGAGATTGCTTCTTCTACCATAAATGTGAGTAGCAAATGTTCTCTTCAGGAGTAGACTAATTTCGTTTGTACCTTAAATGCTACTCTGTTCCCCTGCACCAGAGTTAAACAGATAGATAAAAGCTGCTTGGAATTCATTTCAAGTCATGCTTTACAGAGCCCTATCCTTGCAGAAGCAAGGCAGTAGATTCCCGAGTTAGTCTCACAAAGTGTATATCTCTAACTATATTGGCAGTTTGAGTGTTTTAGTCACGCTTTTCTCAATTTGATTTAGGGCCCAAAATAGGCAAAAATTCATGGGAGAGAATACCCCATGGTTTTGCCCTTCTTGTGTGAAATCTGAAATTCGTTCACTACCAGAAAGAGTCGCTTTTTAAGCCTGCCCCCTGTGTAGCTGTCACCACTAGGCTTCCAATCAGTCACTCTCACTTGCTAGAAATGGCTTAGAACTAGGTTTTGTGGAAAAACAGACCTCCAATCTGCAGTCTCTGAAGGAGAGTGACACAGCTGTGGTGTCTTTCCTTGCAGGAGAAAGGGGAATTGGGAGCCTCCCATGTTGAGCTGTCTGGGAGGAACCCACCAGGGCTCACATCCTCCCACTGACAACCTTAGGGACCCCTGCCTGGTAACCTCTGACCCCACACACAAGAGCAAAAGGGGGAAAGAGGAAGTGCGAGCAGCTCGAGGAAGCAGTTTTTGTTCATCGTGTCCCTCACCCCAACCTTCCATGCTCTGGCAAAGGATGTTTCTCTCTCGTCCAGGTGGAGGATGAGAGTAGAGTTTTGGAGTAATTCTGTGTTTCTACCAAGGGTAATTCCGTGATTTTGTCGCACTTTTGGTGAGCTTGACAATTACTGCACTACGGAAACCAGCCCAGACACAGAACCCTGCGACTTTTCCAGAGAATGTAATAAAATTTCCTAGCACAATGGGTTTCTGTTACATTAAGCTGCAATATTCCCTCAAAGTTTGTATGGGTGTAGGGTTTTTCTTTCTCCCACTGTTTTGTCTTAGTGAAAACACTCTGAACCACACACAGGGTTAGCTCGGCCACTCTAGGACATTGCCCAGGTTCTGATTCCCTTCCATCTGCAAGCTTGTCTTCTTCTGACTGGCTTAGAAGAATTTCTAAAAAGGGAATCACTTGTGCAATGCTCTCCCTGTGGAGGGTGTCCCATCAGCATCTCCGTGGGGCCAGAAGATGGACCAGGGACTGATGGCCTGAGCCTTCTCTAGGAAAATTTCACACTGTTTGCCAGCAGAATGCATCACTAGGAAGTACTGTCTCAGTTATTTACTCAGTGGAGGACTTTACAGGACCTAAGCCCCTGCCTTCCATGTCTGTAGAACAATCAACCATCTTTGTGTCCTGACTATCAGCTTTAACTTCTCGAAAATGTATGTGCTACTTTTCTCTTGCCTTTCATGCATGTGACCTAATGAAGATAGAATATTCACATGTATCTTTACCTTCTGGCCATTTCACTGTCATCCTCACCTCTGCCCTCCTGACTCCAGGGGTGTGGTCCCTAGGCCATCAAGCAGCAGTCAGACAGCCTCACTTGGGCCTGGGCTTTGACTCTGAGTTCTCCATCAGGTGAACTGTGGACTCAGGCTCAGCTCATCGATCAGCACCTGGTGCAAAATGAGGTCCACCAGCCAGATGGTCACCTTAATCAGAGGAAAAGCTTTTCCTTGCAGCTGGATCAGCAGCAGAGTTAATGGTTTTCACATCATTTATCCCACATGTACAGATGCAAGACCACTGCTTCAAAGCCCAGTGGACTCAGATGGTTGGCTTTTCTTCCTGAGCCTCTCCCAAACTCCCAAGGCCCAGGTGGAGGAGAGGTCTTTAGGTCCTGATCATGGGCTGCATTTTGCCTCACTCTGCCCTGCACATGACTTAACTTTTAGTTAAAAAAAAAAAAAAGCACTTCCCCCAAAGGTCTGACAAGCTAGGAGACCTTTCAGTGGGAACTTGAAGAATGAGGAGGCACTGGGAATGACAGTTTACAAACTGTCCACAGGAATTGATTGGAATATTTTGGTAGTAGAATACTCTAAACCCAGTTAGCATGGTTGAGTACTTGATTCATCACGTGGTATTTGGAAAAAGTGCTCGTCGCTTTTTTATTTTCTCACCAGTAGGAAACTAATCCAGAGTGTTCCTTAAATATCAGGTTTGTCACCCATAACTCTGCCCACAAGTGGTTCATATCTGAGTCAGACATGCTCCTATACCATCAAAGTAGAAAGCAGGACCTTGCTTGAGATGCTCTTTACTAATAGTGAAAAAAAAACATACATTTACACAATGTGAAATAATACTTTGAAAATATGACCCAGAATGTGAAAAAGCAATAGCAAACTAAAATAAACAAATAGAAACAAATAAGTCTTGACTATTTTTATTATTGATGTTTAAAGATAACTGGCAAATACATCGTCAAAAACTTTGCAGTACTTAAGGTGTTGTTTTGAGGGTTCTTTGATGCAAGACATGTTGCTATTCCTTAAATTTAAAACTAAAAGAAATTATATGTAATTTATATAATGTATAAAATACAAATTATTTATATTTTATAAGCATAACTCCTTACCAATAATCATAAGCCCTTATCACATTCAAAATGATGATCATTTTCATCACCTCCTAAGGCTTTCTCATGCCCCTTTATGTTGCTTCCCTCCCTACCCATCTCCATCCCATCCCTGTCCCTAGGCAACCACTGATCTACTTTCTCTCACTATAGATTAGTTTGTGCTTTATAGAATTTCATATAAATAGAATTATACACTGTATACTCTTTTTTGTCTTCTTAAAATCAGCATAGTTATTTTCAGATTCACCCATGCTGTTATTTCTATCAATAGTTCATTAGTATTTGTCATAGTATAGTATTTCATTGTATGGTAATTTGGATTGTTTCCAGTTTTTCACTAGTACAAATGAAGCTGCTATAAACATTCATGTACAAGTCTTTATGTGGACCTATGCTTTCATTTCTCTTAGATAAAAACTCAGGAGCAGTAGTATTGTACGTGTGCACTTAACGTTTTAAGTTCTGGTTAACGTTGCAGATTGATCTCACCTTGCTGCTTAGAGTCCTGTTGATAGTACAGATTGAATGGATTTGATCTCAGACCAGTCAGATTAATCAGAGTGGCTAAGTGGCATGTTATTATATCACTGGGTTAAAGATGACCTCCATATATTGGCCTCTATATTGCCATTATACTTTCTCACAGCAGGCTGAAAGCCTGCCAATGCCAAACTCGAAATTTTTACATATGCAATTGCTTTAAATATAGCTCAAGTAAGCATATGTGTAGCCATTTAGGGGTTGCCTGCCTTGCATGCCCCACAAAACTGCACCGACATCTGCTAGCCACAGTTAAGGCAAACACAGGGGCTATAAAATACCCCATGCCACTGCTTGCCTCCAGAGCCCTCTGACCCAGAGCCTCCCTCTCCTGCTGCTGAGTCATATTGCCCAGATACATAAGGCCCTCTCCTATTCTCCTCTACCCCAGGAGTTACCTTGCCCTCTTCCCCTTCTGGGCAGTGGCCCTCTGCTGCGGCCTCTGGAAGGTCTGATGTGAGAGACTTCCCCTCTCTGGCAACCTGTCAAAGCACTGCCAAAATAAAAAGCTTCTTGGCTGGGCCTGGTGTCTCACGCCTGTAATCCCAGCACTTTGGGAGGCTGAGGCGGTGGATCACCTGAGGTCAGGTGTTCCAGACCAGCCTGGCCAACAGGGTGAAACCTTGTCTCTACTAAAAAATACAAAAATTAGCCCGCCATTGTGGCGGGCACCTGTAATCCCAGCTACTTGGGAGGCTGAGGCTGGAGAATCACTTGAACCCGGGAGGCGGAGGTAGCAGTGAGCGGAGGTTGCGCCACTGCATTCTAGCTTGGGCAACAGAGACTCCTTCTCACAAAAAAACAAAACAAAACAAAACAAACAAACAAACAACAAAAAAACCACCAAAACAAAACAAAACAAAAACGGTTCTTGGGCGCTACTGCCGTCTCGTGGTCATGTCTTCTTCCTTGATCAGCCCAGAAATCTTGGAACTCGCAGCAAGTAGTGAGGAGGATGGGATTTTCATGAACAAGAAGTTGTCATAGCGTCTACCCCGTCAGTAGGACAATCAATTGAAAAATCAGTCCTAGGCAGCCTTAAGTGCTCAGACTCTACATTTAGAATGCCTCTGTAGCAGTTTTGCGTAGCATCACTCATTGCTGTACTGCAACAATATACTTTTTGCAGTCTCCTTCTATACTTCATTGACCTGGTCTAGAGGAAGCACCAGTAGTTGAGTGAACCCACACCCTTAGAACTGACTTTTGGGGTCTTAGATGCCAAGGTACTGGGGAAGGAGGTCAGCCCACTTACCTGGGTCCCCCCTTCAGTTGACATTGGACATTGTGCACCTGTGCACCTGAATAGAAAAAGAGAGAGAGTGCATGCCTCTGGAACAAGGGTGAGCCACCCTGGACTGCATAACAGGCTATGATGGGAAGTGCTCCCTGTGGCTGGGTTGAGGATTTGGTGTAGTCTGAGATGTGAGGATTTCCTCCTCCCCGGAGACAGCTAGGCAAGTAAATGAATCAATAAGGCAAAGACATCAGGCCAAGGCTGGTCTCCTAAGGGCAGCTGGTGGAAAGGCCTTTGCAAGCAGGTAGCATGCCTCTGATGTTGCAGTTGTCGTCATGCTATCCCCTCTCCAGAGGGATATTAATATCTCAACCTTTGGACTGAGCTAGCTAGAGTGGTACTGAAAGTGACTGAAGGCAAAAAAATTTATATTCCTACCCCTCCCGAACTCTACAGTAGGTTGCTATCAGGTCGAACAGGCATTCCTAACCATGAGTCATGTGCTGACCTTGCTGGCAGCAATTTATCACCAGGATGCCACCTGGAGAATAGGTAAGAGCCCAAACTCTTGGGAGAGACAGTTTGGACAAGAGGTCCCTGGAGAGGAGAATAGGTGCTCTCCAGAAGAAAAGGCAGCACAGTGTCACCACGGTAGAGACTGGGATAACTTACCCTCTGCTTTGCCTGTAGCCACCCAGAAAGTAATAAAAATGGAAAAGACAAAAAGGGAGAGCCAAGAAGGAAGGGTCTGTTCCTGCTCGGAGGGGGAGTCCCATCCTCTCTCTTACCCGAGCCCCAGTCTCCCTTAAGTACCCAGGCCAAGAACCAAATAAACAACGGGCTGCTTGGCTCTATAGAATGTATCTGGCAGGGAACAGATTCCACCTAATGGGGAATGAAATTAAACAATTAGGAGCGATAGTACATGATGGAAAAATTGTGTCCCCACTAAAGGAACCTGTATAATTAGAGCAGAATTTGGGAAGAAGCCACACAGAGGCATTGGACCTCTGTTCACATCTTTATTGCCGATGTGTATTTTTGTGGATTAGAAGGCTGCCCACCCTACATTAGACTTCATAATGGCCTGGGAAGACTGTCCAGGGAAAAGGTTAGCCAAGGCCAAACATCTCCTCCACCAGTTGGACATGTTGGAGTGGAGGCAACAAATGAGGTGGGGCAGGATGACTTGACAAGACGGGAGGAGTCTGAATCGAGTCCTGAGTCCATTCAATTGTTTCTCGGGGGGCGGAGCTCCTGGGAAAATCTTCTTTACTGGGCATGGTGGCTACTGCTAAAACAATTCAAGAGGCCATAGCTGCACTGGATTTAATAGAAACTCATGAAAGACAAACTCAGAGTCAGGTGCTGCCTGCTAACACTATAATACCCTACCTGGCCTAAACCAAAGTTACTATCAACACTGAGGCTGCCCCCTCCTGGTCCAAACAAACCACCTATGGCCAGGCTCCCATGTATGCATCAACCATGAGATGAAGAAATGAGGTTATGTTAGACCCTAAGGCACAAGAAGGTCCCAAGTTTGATGATCTCTGGTGAATCATTGGAGTAATTGCAATACTTACTAGGCTTAGATTACGACCCCCCATTCCACAACTGTCTCTGATCACTGCCAAGTGGCTAAGAATCTTCTCCCACACAGGGATCCTGCAGTGTCAGAAGGCCCCTTCTGACAGACAGTTGCCCTTTTACCATATTAACTGTGGCTTGGGCTCCGACAAACAACACTGGCTAACTCTGTCAGTCAGAAAGAGTTACTTGATGCAGCTTGAACCTGCCCCTTCTGGTTCAGGTGGTTCATACACCACAGCAGAAGCTTAAGCAGGACACTGAAGGATTATGGCCTGTCACAGGTGACATAGATAAACAAGGAACACTGATTCCTACTACCTCGCCTATCAATTCCCCATATGGCCTGCACTAAGAGACACTACTGAGTGGAGACTATAGACCTTAGAGAGTTCAACGGGGCTGTTCCCTTTATTAGAGCACCTCTATAGGACATTGTGGCCTTAATGGGTGTCACTCAAAACATCAGAGGTAAGTTTCTATTAATCCACGGCATCTAAGGCCCCCTGAATTTGAATCTGCAGTTATAGACTTGGCTAACATGTTCTATTCAGTAAAAATTTCACAGTGGAGTCAAACACATTTCACCTCTACCTTTGAGAGTCAATAGTACACCTTTACCCACTTGCTTTTGGGATATTTATTTTGTTTCCCCTCATCTTCATTGTGATGCTACCTTTTTTGGGGGGGTACTTAAATAGCCCTTCAATCGCACAGTCTTTGCCAACAGGACATAGACACCTGCCCCACAATTTCACCAGAATCTATGCTTTGGCATTATATCGGTGACATCCTCCTCGCAGAACCTAACCAAGACTCTGTTTCACAGTTCATCACAACCCTTAGTAAACCACCTCTCACTGAGAGTGGATGGGCAATTACACCATATAAGGTATGAGTCTGTAAAATTTGGGGGGCTACACTAGGCACCCGGAAGGGTGAACTATTTCCAATCTGATAAAAGACAAGCTCCTCGTGCTTAAACTGCTCACATCAGAAAAGAAGCCCCAACATTCATTACGAATGATAGCACAATGCATTCCTCACCTCTAGTGTTTGCTGACCCTTGCTGAATTGTAAATCGAGACACCTGTAAAGCTTTCCTTTTCCAGTGGGGACCTAAGCAACAACAGACACTGGGGGAGCTAAAGGAGGCTAATACTTTGGCTCTCCCTCTAGTGCTCCCAAGGACAAGACTTGCAATTACAAGTTTCCACTGCTCCCAAATTTGCTTCCTGGTGCCTCTGGACCAAATGGACAGGTAAATGCCTACCCATGGGCTTTTGGTGTAAGTAGCTCTCAGCCTCAGCCTAAAGTATTCACTAGACAGACACCCACTGGCTGCATACGGGGCACTTACCAAAACTGAAGCCCTGACGGGGCAGAGACAATTACCCCATGGACTGAGATTCCTGTTATGCCCTGGGTTATGGACAGAGCTGCCTGTAAAATTGGATCAGCAACGGAAGCTTCTTTATTAAAATGAAAATGGTATCTACAGGATTGAACTACACCTGGCCCTCCTGGAGTATCACTACTGTGTGAGGAAATGGCCACATACTCTGTCAGTGAGGTTAACTTGCCAAAACCCCTGGAAATGCCCCTGGCTCTTGCTCACTGGGGAATGGAGGGAGAATAACCAGCACTCTCATAACAAGAAAATTAATGTTTTTCTTTACTAATGGAGTGAGCACAGGGTATAAGGGAGTGAGATAAAGGGTAGCCACAGCCTATCACCCTTATTCAAATACTCCAACTTCCATATGGAGATGGGCCAAAGTGCCCAATGGGCCAGGCTGTGTGCAACACCCCTAGAAATAGAGAAAGCCTTTGACAAACATTTTACTAAGCTTCACATTTTTGACAACTCCTTGTCAGTGGCTAATGGGCTATTGGGTTGGGACTTGGACAGAATCAGGACTGGAACATACAAGGCTGACACATTTGGGGTAAGGAGATGTGGGGGAAAATATCAGCACATTGGCCTCCACTCTGCGCATCTTTGTACACCATACCTCAGCTCACAGCAAACAATACAACCTGGAAGCTGACAAACTAGCTAAACTACCAAAGTAGTTAATCCTTTTGAAAAGAGGGGAGACAGCGGAACTTTGGTAAGAGCTACCCTACACCCTACACAGGAGAGGTCAGGGCATTTGGGCATCATGAGACCATGAAAATCAACTGTTAATGAGAAATAGACCCAGCAGAGAGACATTTACATGCAGCTGTTAGGGACTGTACCACAGACCAGAAATCTAAAGACTTGGACCTACTGCATGGGAGGAGAAGGGTCATATCAGAGCTGGCAAATCCAATCAATTTCATTGGGCCTCTCTCTGAAGTAGCAGGAACTATTACATATGCCACAACAATGTAGTAATTCCTACACAGGCTTACTCTTGGCTTACCCACGAAAGGCACCAAGCTCTGCTAATGTTATTGAGGAGCCGATAAAATAGTTTGTATGGCCTTTGGGAGTACAAAAGTTACACAAAGTTATCCAGTCAGATCAACACTCTCGCTTCTCTGCAAAGAAGATTCAACCGTAGGCATTACCAAAGAACCCTGCTTGGATTTCTCATTTATTCTCTGGTCCTACAGTAGCAGGTATCACAGAATGACACAATGGGCTTTTTAAAACAAGGGATATTGAAAGAACACGCAGGACAATAGCATTCCCAGTGGCCAAAAATACTGCCCATAGTCATGCTTACATTAAATCCATCCCTCTCTGGCATAACTGCACTATATTTTAATTCACAGCAAATGAGGAGACCACCAACAGAGATGCTGCAACCTCTGCTGATGTATGTACCCACTGGACACAACATGATTTACCAGTATTCACGAACATGGGGGCCCTGAAGTGACCGCCCACAGCAAAGGAACTTGGCTCTTTCACCTCTTCCTTCTCCCTCATAGAAAATCCAGAGCCTGGACATTTTTTCCCCCCTCAATCCTGACAAGGATCTGGCATGGACCACTCACTCTGGGTGCATTCTCAGTCTTAGTCTGTTCATTACCCAGCATAAAACTAGCAAACCACCCACCACTATCTGGAGAGGGAAGCATCCTCATTTTCTGCCCATGTACTTTGCTCCACTAAGGGCACTATGGAACAAACTTTGACCTGCTCCGGACACCCAGGAGATTGAACCAACAACCCTTGTATCTGGTAACACCATTTGGGTGACTCCCAGAGGGCAGATTCCCTACTGCTGGCTGCAAATGACCTCCAACATTTATGCCTATGCTGTTGTTATGCCCTTTCCTTACCTGAGAAATTTCCTACCTTCACCAATGTCAATTATACATCAATTGGTGGATCACCCTATCCCTGGTGATCCACACCCTACTGCTGGCAAAGTATGTATGCAAACACATACACACCACAGGGAGACCCAACATAGGTCAGACTGGGAACAAAGGGAACCATGCTTCCATTTCACTGGTTCAGTCCACAGACATCAGCACTGAGGTTAGCACTTCCCCTCCTCTCTCTACTACCACTTAGTAACATCCTTCCAGCTAAGTCAGATTCTACAATTTCACTTGTGACTCATAGATGCCTTCTAAGCTCTGTGGGCCACCTTTTCCTTCACATCAGATGAAACCCCCTATTACTAACTCACGTGCCATTAAACAAATGGAGTAATGGGCCACTATCTACGGAGCCCAGAGATAGTATGCACCAAATATTACAACCAGGATGCTTGTGATTGGCACTAATGTTATTAATGCTAATGTTTTATAGCATTAAAAATGCCATAATCCAGATCCAATACCCACAAGCCCTACGGGATTGCATAGATAAAAATGATAGCTTTTCCTGATCCCTGGAATGATAATAAATGCAATCGCCGCCCACAGTGTGTATATTTACAACTATTGGCTTCTTTTCCTATCAATTATAATGATCTTTCTCTCCCTCCATTGTATCAGTCAAGCAGGCAAGTGAACCTTACCATGGACCTCCTCACTAGTTGCTAATCAATGCATACCAGGAAGGTAATGCATACTACACATTACCTGGGCCAAGACATTTCTTAAAACACACACACACACACACACACACACACACACACACACACACACAGTACAACCAGCTTGGGAATTCTTCCCTAACCTAATCTCAATATAACAACTGCAAGTTTTACATAAAACTCAAAGGAAGAGAACTTTACAGCGATTGCAATGCTGGCTGCCCACGGTGAACAAATCATAGCTCGTGGGTATCACAGCAAAGACAATTCTTACAAAAAACATATTTGATCCCATGGAGAAATTTAACTACTCTTTGCATGGGAGTTTCTCCACCCAAATTGATAGCTATTTGCTTATAGCTATTATGAAATTTGACAGGCCTACCAAAGCCACAATCATTAAAAACTTAGAAAATATTTGAGGGAAGTTGTTGCCCAATGTTACTTTCCTGGGGGCTCCTTAAAAATCCATACACACTCCAAACCTACAGAAGATAGAAACAATACTGAGAAGACCTGTAGTGAAACTAACTTGGGAGGAAAGTTTTTCATCTTTATTAAAACGTTTGTATGTCTTTTCATTTCTTTTTCAACTTTCATTTTAGATTCATTGGGCACATGTGCAGATGATCCCATCACCCAGGTATTGAGCATAGTACCCAACAGTTTGTTTTTCAACCCTTGCTCTCCTCCCCCATCCCCCTCTAGTAGTCTCCAGTGTCTCAGTAGACACTTTATGTCCATGAGTACTTGGGAGGAAATTTATTGGTGTAGTCACACTGCCACCTCCCAAGGGGCCACTCCTGAGGTTATTAAAGGTATACAAACCTCTTCCCTATGAAAGTTTCCACTAAAATGGAGTCCATAAAGCATTTGGTCCCCCACTGAAACACAATAATGTTGCAATACAAGGGAACATAAATGGGACCTATGCCTTGATACAATTGATATCTTTTTTTTTCTTTTTTGAGACAGAGTCTTGATCTGTCACCCAGGCTGGAGTGCAGTGGCACAATCTCGGCTCACAGAAACCTCTGCTTCCTGGGTTCAAGTGATTCTCCTGCCTCAGCCTCCCAAGTAGCTGGGACTACAGGAGCGTGCCACCACACCTGGCTAATTTTTTTTTTTTTTGTATTTTTAATAGAGACAGGGTTTCACAATATTGGCCAGGCTGGTCTGGAACTCCTGACCTCATCATCTGCCTGCCTCGACCTCCCAAAGTGCTGGGATTACAGGGGTGAGCCACCGCGCCTGGCCGATGTCTATTTTTTAAAAAATACTTGGTTCACCTGTTTTGTTCACTCATATGCGAGTGCCACATAATTCAGGATCTAATTTGTTGTGTGGCTAGACCAACAACTTTCTTCTTGGACTGCCAAGAGCACCTACAAAACCTGTCCCACACTCATGGGAACACACCAATGCTATTTACTACTGGCAATCAGCAGGAAACAAGCACAACACACAACAGTCACAGCAAGGAGGAACATACAATTGCTGACTACACCAAACGTGCCTATAGCCTTAGCCACAGCAACATATAAGATGGTAAATCTAACCTAATGCAGGATTTGCTTCTGCCAATCTGATTTTAGAAAATATAGTGTAATACTTCTTCCCTGGCCATGCTGCATCACATACCTCACTTATCTAGATGAGCCTATTCCCCTAACCATTGACATTCGACAACCTTATCCAGAGGCTTATCTCACATAAATGTATAGACAATGGTGGGCTGAGTCCACAACAAATTTAGTTAACCCAGGTGCTGAATGCAAGGTGGATAACACAAGCTTGTTTGACTATACCATTTTCTGCTCCTATTAACACAACCTGGAACTTCTGGAACTTCACGAAGCCACACGAACTTCCCTTCAGTGGAACACAGAGAATACAGGCAGCCGGGGAAGCCTGGTGGTCTTGTAAAGGAATCAAATGGCTTCCCTATCACCATCTTCTCCTCATCCAACCCTGAAGAATATTTCCTGCACTTGGGATTGGTGCAAAATTCCAGTAGAATTTTATTCAACAGTGGAACCCCCTCCCCCAAGTACTTGCCGCCACCAAACCACATTAGCTTCGACTCCCCAATGTCACAAATGAGCTTTCCAAATAGTTCCTCATGGTACTAACCTCCCTAGCATCACTAATTTTGGAGGCAGTGGGAACAGCATGTGTGTGGAATAGCACACCACAATTAAGAGAAACACATAGCCATGTTGCAGGAATTACCCACAGAAATTAGATAAACAGCCCAAGGACCGAAACTCTTTGCTGAATCTCATTGTACTTTAGTGGCCATGGTGTGAGATAACTGCATAGCCCTAGGTCAGGTATTTGGCTGCTGGAGGGGTTGGAGGGCACGAGGGCTGTGTGCTTGCTAAAATTATCTTGCTGCGTGTGTGTAGATAATACCAAGTTTTACAGACAGCTGGGGTCATGTACGAAAGGGGATATAAATGCCACTCTGTTGACTAAACGGATTGGTCAAATCAAAATTGTCTCCTTTTCTAATCTATGCTACTGGCTGCCCAAGTGGGCAGACTGGCTGAGAATTGGCTTTGAACTCCTAATTTGTAGCCTTATAACATTCTGGGTCTTGAGGACGCTTCATCGCTGGCTCCCAACTGAGACTCCATGAAATAGCATACAACTTAGATTGTAAAACAACATAGGGCCAAGGCATGGACTGTTAAATAAGTGGGTTAATATCTTTAGATGGTGCCATGTATCTTGTCACCTATATTCAGAGATGGCTGAGACCATTAGCTCAAAGCTCATTGGAACTAAAATCAAATGTTTACACATCCAATTGCTTTAAATATGTCCCTCATTAAGCACATTTTTAGCCATTTAGAACCCATCCACATTGCACCCTCTGTAAAACTAGACACAGCATCTGCTAGCCATAGATAGGACATACTCTGGGGCTGGAAAAAAAGCCTCAAGCCTCTGATGCCCATGGGAGCGTTCTGACCCAGAGACTCCACACCAGGCTGCTGAGTACCATCCCATAGACACGTTAAGTCTTCTGTCCAATTCTTCTCTTCATTGGAAGTTGCCTTGAACTCTTCCTCTTCTGGGTGGTGGCCTCTTGCTGCCGCCTCTCTCTGGAAGGTCTCCTGCTTTGAGGGAAGTTCCCCTCTCCTAAAACCTTTCAAAGGACCACCCAAATAAAGCACGTTGTGTGCTACTGCCATCTCGTGGTCATGACTTTTTCCTTGCTCAGCCCTGACATCCAGAAAATCACTTCACATACTTAATGGCAAAATTTGTCAGAAGCCTTGTTCTTTTTGCTTAGGATTGTCTTGGATATAAGGGCTCTTTTTTGTTTCCATACGAATTTTAAAGTGATTGTTTCTAATTCTGTGAAGAAAGTCAATGGTAACTTGATGAGGATAGCATTGAATCTATAAATTACTCTGGGAGACAGTACGGACATTTTCACCATATTGATTCTTCCTATCCATGACCATGGAATGTTTTTCCATTTGTTTGTGTCCTCTCTTATTTCATTGAGCAGTGGTTGGTAGTTCTCCTCCAAGAGGTCCTTCATATCCCTTGTAAGTTGTATTTCTAGGTATTTTATTCTCTTTGTAGCAATTGTGAATGGGAGTTCACTCATGATTTGGCTCTCTCTTTGTCTGTTATTGGTGTATAAGAATGCTTGTGATTTTTGCACATTGATTTTGTATCCTGAGACTTTGCTAAAGTTGCTTATCAGCTTAAGGAAATTTTGGGCTGAGATGATGCGGTTTTCTAAATATACAATCATGTCATCTACAAACAGAGACAATTTGACTTCCTCTCTTCCTATTTGAATACCCTTTATTTCTTTCTCTTGCCTGAATGCCCTGGCCAGAACTTCCAATATTATGTTGAATAGGAGTGGTGAGAGAGGGCATCCTTGTCTCGTACCCGTTTTCAAAGGGAATGCTTCCAGCTTTTGCCCATTCAGTATGATATTGGCTGTGGGTTTGTCATAAATAGCTCTTATTATTTTGAGATATGGTCCATCAATACCTAATTTATTTAGAGTTTTTAGCATGAAGGGGAGTTGAATTTTATCCCAAGCCTTTTTTGCATCTATTGAAGTAATCATGTGGTTTTTGTTATTGGTTCTGTTCATGTGATGGATTATGTTTATTGATTTGCATATGTTGAACCAGCTTTGCATCCCAGGGATGAAGCCAACTTGTTCGTGGTGGATAAGCTTTCTGATGTGCTGCTAGATTTGGTCTGCCAGTATTTTACTGAGGATTTTCGCATCGATGTTCATCAGGGATATTGGCCCAAAATTTTGTTTTGTTGTGTCTCTGCCAGGTTTTGGTATCTGGATGATGCTGGCCTCATAAAATGAGTTAGAGAAGAGTCCTTCTTTTTCTATTGTTTGCAATAGTTTCAGAAGGAATGGTATCTGGTCCTGGGCTTTTTTTGGTTGGTAGGCTATTAATTACTGCCTAAATTTCAGAACTTGTTATTGGTCTATTCAGAGATTCAACTTTTTCCTAGTTTAGTCTTGGGAGGGTGTATGTGTCCAGGAATTTATCAATTTCTTTTAGATTTTCTAGTTTATTTGCATAGAGGTGTTTATAGTATTCTCTGATGGTAGTTTATCTTTCTGTGGGATCAGCAGTGATATCTACTTTATCATTTCTCATTGTGTCTATTTCATTCTTCTCTCTTTTCTTCTTTATTAGTCTGGCTAGCAATCTATCAATTTTGTTAATCTTTTCAAAAAACCAACTCCTGAATTCATTGTTTGAAGGGTTTTTCATGTCTGTATCTCCTTCAGTTCTACTCTGATCTTAGTTATTTCTTGACTACGGTTAGCTTTTGAATCTGTTTGCTCTTCCTTCTCTAAATCTTTTAATTGTGATGTTAAGGTGTTGATTTGAGATCTTTCCTGCTTTCTCCTATGGGCATTTAGTGCTATAAATTTCCCTCTAAACAGTGTTTTAGCCGTGTCCCAGAGATTCTGGCACATTGTGCCTTTGTTCTCATTGGTTTCAAAGGACTTATTATTTCTGCCTTAATTTCGTTATTTACCCAGTAGTCATTCAGGAGCAGGTTGTTCAGTTTCCATGTAGTTGTGCGATTTTGAATGAGTTTCTTAATCCTGAGTTCTAATTTGATTGCACAGTGGTCTGAGAGATTGTCTGTTATAATTTCTTTACTTTTGCATTTGCTGAGGAGTGTTTTACTTCCAATTCTGTGGTCAATTTTAGAATAAGTGGTATGTGGTGCTGAGAAGAATGTATATTCTGTTGATTTGTGGTGGAGAGTTCTGTAGATGTCTATTACATCAGCTTGGTCCAGAGCTGAGTTCAAGTCCTGAATATCCTTGTTATTTTTCTGTCTTGGTGATCTGTCTAATATTGACAGTGGGGTGATAAAATCTCCCCCTATTACTGTGTGGGAGTCTACAAAGTCTCTTTATAGGTCTTTAAGAATTTGCTGTATGAATCTGAGTGCTCCTGTATTGGGTGCCTATATATTTAGGACAGTGAGCTCTTCTTGTTGCATTGATTCCTTTATCATTATGAAATGCACTTCTTTTTTTTTTCTTTGTTGGTTTAAAGTCTATTTTATCAGAGAGTAGGATTGCAACCCCTGCTATTTATTTATTTATTTATTTTGCTTTCCAATTGCTTGATAAATATTCCTCCATCCCTTTATTTTGAGCCTATGTGTGTCTTTGCACATGACATGGGTCTCCTGAATACAGCACAATGATGGATGTTGAATCTTTATTCAAATTGAAAGTCTGTGTCTTTTAATTGGGGGCATTTAGCCTGTTTACATTTAAGGTTAATATTGTTATGTGTGAATTTGATCCTGTCATTATGATGCTAGCTGGTTATTTTTCCCGTTAGTTGATACAATTTCTTCATAGTGTTGATGGTCTTTACAATTTGGTATGTTTTTGCAGTGGCTGGTACCGGTTGTTCCTTTCCATGTTTAGTGCTTCCTTCAGGAGCTCTTGTAAGGCAGGCCTGCTGGTGACAAAAAGGCTCAGCATTTGCTTGTCTGTAAAGAATTTTATTTCTCCTTCGCTTATGAAGCATAGTTTGGCTGGATATGAAATTCTGGTTTGAAAATTCTTTTTTTTAAGAATGTTGAATATTGGCCCACACTCTCTTCTGGCTTGTAGGGTTTCTGCCAAGATAACCACTGTTAGTCTGATGGGCTTCCCTTAGTGGGTAACCTGACCTTTCTCTCTGGCTGCCCTTAACAGTTTTTCCTTCATTTCAACCTTGGTGAATCTGATGATTATGTGTCTTGGGGTTGCTCTTCTTGAGGAGTATCTTTGTGGTGTTCTCTGTATTTCCTGAATTTGAATGCTGTCCTGTCTGGCTAGGTTGGAGAACTTCTCCTGGATAATATCCTAAGACTGTTTTCCAACTTGGTTCCATTTTCCCCATCACTTTCAGGTACACAAAGCTGGAGGCATCACGCTACTTGACTTCAAACAATACTACAAGGCTACAGTAACCAAAAGAGAATGGCAGTGGTACAAAAACAGATGTATAGACTAATGGAACAGAATAGAGGCCTCAGAAATAACGTCACACACCTACAACCATCTGATCTTTGACAAACCAGACAAAAACAAGAAATGGGGAAAGGATTCACTATTTAATAAATGGTGCTGGGAAAACTGGCTAGCCATATGTAGAAAGCTGAAGCTGGATCCCTTCCTTACACCTTATACAAAAATTAATTCAAGATGGATTAAAGACTTAAATGTTAGACCTAAAACGATAAAAATCCTAGAAGAAAACCTAGGCAATAGCATTCAGGACAGTGGCATGGGCAAAGAGTTCATGACTAAAACAACAAAAAAGAATTTTCAAACCAGAAAACTTTAAGTTTTAGGGTAAATGTGCATAATGTACAAGTTTGTTACATATGTATCCATGTGCCATGTTGGTGTGCTGCACCCATTAACTCGTCATTTAGCATTAGGTATATCTCCTAGTGCTGTCCCTCCCCCCCCCCCCCCACCCCACAACAGTCCCCGGAGTGTGATGTTCCCCTTCCTGTGTCCATGTGTTCTCATTGTTCAATTCCCACCTATGAGTGAGAACATACGGTGTTTGGTTTTTTGTCCTTGTGATAGTTTACTATATGGCACATGTATACATATGTAACAAAACTGCACGTTGTACACATGTACCCTAGAACTGAAAGTATAATAATAAAAACTACTTTAATTACAATGAAAAGAAAAAACAAGTAAATTATAAAGAGAAAACTAAAAAATTTTACACATTAGCTCCATCCTTTTCACTTTTTACTTTTTGTTATATTTTTGTATTATCTATATGCTGAAAAATTTTAGATAAATTTCTTTTTTCTATTCTTAAATATGTGTGGTTTACATACTGTGATTCCAGTGTTAGATTATGCTATATTTGTCTGTGTACTTACATTTCCCACTGAGTTTTACACCTTCAAATGATTTCTTGTTGCACATTAGCACTCTTTTATTTCAGATTAAATAACTTTATTTAGCTGTTTTTGTAAGATAGGTATTGATGACTTCCCTCAGTGTTTATTTGTTTGTGAAAGTGTGCATTTCTGCTTCATGTTTTAATGGTACCTTTACTGAGTATAAATCTCTAAGTTGAATTTTTTTTTTCCTTCAGCACATTGAATATGCCATCACATTCCCTCCTGACCTCTGTGGTTTCCAATAAAAAGTCTGCTAACAGACATATTAGAGCTTTCCTTTATTTGTTATTTGCATCTTTTATTAAACTACTTTTTTGATCCTTTCTTCCTTCTTGACCTTTGAAAGGGTGACTATTACATACCTTGAGGTACTCTTATTTTAGTTGAATTTTCTTGTTTTTTTTTTAACCTTCTTGTGCCTGAATATTCACCTCTTTGTCTAAATTTGTGACATTCTCTGTTATTTTCTGTTTCAATAAACTTTCTATCCTTATCATTTTCTCTACATTCTTTTTAAGGCCAATAGCATTTAGATTTCCTTTTTGAGGATACTGTGTATATTTCAGGCATACTTTCTGTTTTTTATTCTTTTTTGTCTAATCTGACTGTGTATTTCCATATAGACTCTCTTCAATCTAATTCTTGTACTTGATTAATTCTGCTGTTGAGACACTCTGATTTTTTTTAGTTCATCAATTACATTTTTTCTGCCCCAGAATTTGTGTTTGATTTTTCAAAAATTACTTCAATATCTGTTAAATTTCATTGATGGAATTCTAAATTCCTTCTCTGTGTTATCTTGAAGTTTCTTGAGCTTTCCCAAGACAGCGCTTTTGAATTCCCTTTTAAAGTTTACATATTGCTGTGATTCTAAGATTAGTCACTAGTGTTTTAGTTTGTCTTGGGAAAGCTTCTTATTTACCTTATAGTTTGCTGTTCACGTAGGTTTGAACACCTACATAAACAGCTAAGTTAACAGCAAACTCTAATGTAAATAATAAGTCCTAACATATGGAGTGAAAGTCTAAGTTCAAAAGTCCCTGTAGAATTGATTTTAAACCTTGAGGGATCTAGGTGAATAACCCAAAGGACCAATCAGAGACAAGGTTCTTAGGGAAAACCTGTTGTAGCTATGTCACTTGTTGGGATAATTTTTTTTTCCGATTCAAGTTTCAACATCTCTGAATGTGTTTATATAGGTGAAGCAAGTGTTGTTTAATACTGTGTATACTTCCCCTTGTTTAGCCAACAGAAGATCTAGTGCTTCCTGATTGCCTAGGACTACCTAACAACTTAAAGGATCTTTTCTGAGCGGTAAGACTATTTGCTGATTTTTTTTTTTTTTTTTTGGCGATTATCCTTAAGATACCAGATAAGTTTCTGAACATATCTCTGATGGAATATACTCCATAACTAGAAACCAAGATCTCTAAAAGGTTGTTAAGACAGTGATGGACCCACTATTTAAGGGATGATCTGACCCTATGCTACAAACAAAAGTATAGCCAGAAGACAACACGGTAATAATCTTCCCCAGGGTCTGTTTATTGATGGACTTGCTCATGGGGAGCATAGTTATTAATGGGATTGAGCCATGAATCTTTTTTTACAGGCTCCCCCAGAATTTATTTATGTGCTATCCCATCTGTAGATCTTCTTGGCATAGTAAAAATATTTGGATTAAAGCTGTTAGAGAGACAGATTGGTATAAACAGAAAAAAACTTAAATATATCATTCTGTATCTTCTTTGGTCAGTTTCTTAGTCCCCAATATCGATCAGTTTAGTTAAACAGCAGTGTCTGATTCCAGAAGGTGGCATTGAAGATGGGCTAGGCCTCTATCTATAATGAAAGCAAACAGATATCTAATAAGAGGCATTTCTATGAAAACAGAAGAAAAACAAAAGTTATGTTAGAGAACAATGCTTAAACCAGTTTCCTTAAAGTATGGAGGGCTGACATTTGAAGTGTTCAGACATTAGACTAAAAGTATCTTTAGTTAAAGAGGAAGAAGGCAGTAACAGTCTATTTTTTTTTCTTGGCTGCATTATAATAAATGAGCTTTAGCTTGCAGGGCCTCAAGAAAGAGGTAATAGCAATTCCATTGAGTCCAAGTAAGAAACAAGAAAGACAAATTTGAAAATGTAAATTTGGAGTCTTGTAGCCAGGAAAGAACTCAGGTTTCAGTTTAAATTGTAGAAAATAACAAAAACTGAAAAACAGCAAACAAGGCCAGACTCTGATAACAGCTATATTATAGTTTTCTTTTGAAAAATATTTTTTCTCTCTCCAGTCCCCATTTTTATCAGACAATTCATAGTAAGGCCAATTTATTTGCAAAATATGTTTTAACCTTATTATATTTGCCTGATTATTTGTGCAAAGTGCAGCAAGAATAGTTATTTGACATATAGGCTCTTTTTAACAAAAAATTGGCTTTGCTGGAACTATTTTCAGAGGAAATCTCAGATTAGACTTTTTTTCATAGAAAATCTCAGATTAGGACTTTCAAAAGATATCATTGGTAATTAGGTTAATTCCTCTTTTTGGTGTCCCAAAATAAATTGGGGTTTCTAGAGCTGTCACAAAGTAACATTCTTTACTGGTCACAGGTCAGTGATCCTGTAAGGAAACTGTATAGACAAAGTGGAGGTCAGTTTCCCCAAGGTGGCTGTTATTGGCTATATAAAGTCAATTTTAATTCCTCAAATCAGCCTATTCATATCTGAAAATACGCCATTCAAGTCAAAGCCTTAGTAAAATAACTAGTGTCTCCAGTTGTGTCTTGTCAAAAAAGAAAACAGATTATTATTGAACTTGAGCAGATAGCTATATTGTCATAAATTAAGGATATTCACAAATACATTCTGAGTTCTGGTGAAATCAGATAAAGAGAAAGAAGTATGTCTTAAATTTTGTTCACAGCAGTATATTTAACTGTTAAAAGCTGTGTATAGCACAAAAGAAAAAAGTTTTCTTGACACTGAAAAAAAAAACAAAAAATCAGCAATATTTCAAACAAAAAGTTATACAAAGACTATTTCAGTCTTTATTAATTCAGCCCATGCAATTAATTTTGATTATACTCAATATTGGGCCAGCAATCCTTATGAACTTATGAACACATCAGCTTTCAATGACAGTCCTGAAAATGTTTTCTTTATTCCAATGAGACAATCTCCAAAGTTATCAGAAATATTCATTCAAGATGGCTGACTAGATGTAGCCAAGAGGAACATCTGCCACTGAGATACTGGGACATCAGGAAGACTGGCACACTCCCAGCAGATCTTTGGAGGGAAGGCATTGAGAGTCAATGAAGGGAGGACACAGATGCTGAGCTGATAGGGGAGAAAACTGGGAACTCTGAATGGGGACACCAAGCACCAGAACTTGTTCCTTGCCTCCAGTTACTCCTGTGGAAGGAGTGAGTTGAATAGGTGAAGAGTGGCATGCTCTCATTATATACCTCCAGAATCTGGGCAGCAGGAAACCCCAGGATCTTCGTGGACACTTGAGCTGGCAGTGAGAGCTGCTGCTGACAGATAATAGGAGCAGGAGTGCAGCCTGGGTGAAGACCAACATGTTTGGTGTGGGAAGATCTACAGTGGAGTGTGGCCAGGGACACCCATCCCCCAATGCTTGACATACTCCTCTAGGACACTCTGCCAAAGGATGACTGTTGGACCTGGACACAATGGGATGGTCTTGCCTGTGAGATGAGACCAGTCCAATCTGAGCACCCTCCTGTCTGCTGGCCTCTCCCAGGGCCCAAGCCTGGCCACACACATAGGAGGCAGCAAAGTCATGGATGCCACTCCAAGGTGCTTCTCAGGAACCCTCATCATAGCTCCTTCACCAGCGGACCACACCAACTGTTGGAGACCTCCAACAGAGAAGCCCCTGCCAACATGCCTCAGTCCACTCACACCCTCCCTCCACTATAGGCTCCCCTACAGCACTTTCCTGGCATGCACTCACCCACAGCCATCCTCCTGTTGCTTTGCCAGGGTGCACATGCAGGTAGATCTCACCTTCCCTCCCCCACTGGTGCACATGTGTACATGCACTTTGCTGTACCACTGCTGCAGATATAAGCACAACCTGCTGACTTCCCCTCCACCACTGCTGCAACCAGCATGAACACGTGCACAGATGCTAGCAACGCCACACCCCTGCATCACAACCACCAATGCTGTGAATGCGCTGTGTCCACATATGAACACTGTCGAACCTGCTGCCCCCATATCAACACTGCTGCCAGGGCAAATGTGCACAAAGATGCGGTAACCCCACCAAACCCTGCATGGAGGATGACAGTCCTATGCCTGACAGTGCCCTGCCCCCACCACTGCCACCACTGGCACAAGGGTGTGCACAGACACTAGCAGTACTCTCCCTGCTGTGCCCAGCTAGCACTGCTGACACAAGTACCACAGCCACACTTCCACTGGTACTACACACCGGTTGATGTGCATGTAACCAGCCACACAGCCAAAGCTATTGGCATGCATGAGCAAGCACATATTTTGCTGCTACTGCCCCAACAAAGCACTTCAGCCAGCACAACCCCTTGGAGTGTTGTGGCTATCAGGCCAGAAACACCTTGGCTCCTCCAGTGATGCAGGTTTGTAACCTCAAGGGGTTAGAGAACAAAACCAGGGTTCTGGTATCAGCCCCCCACCCCGTGTATTAGAGCACACAGTCCAGGAGTGCTGAGCTGAGCCTGGGCCGTGTAAAATCTTGTAGAACAATCTCAGTATACTGGACACAAGTTATACCACAATCAAACCCCCAAGGACACCAAAGAAAATAAAAGCAAAAAAAAAAAAAAAAAAATCCAAAAGAAAGCAGCTTCAAAGATCGAAGAAACGTGAGACCACTCAGATGAAAAAAAAAGTGGTGCAAGAACTCTAGCAATTTAAAAAGCCAGAATGTCTTCTTACCTCTAAATTATCACACTAGTTCCCCAGAAATGGTTCTTAACCTGGCTGAAATAGCTAAAATGACAGAAATAGAACTCAGAATATAGATAGGAATAAAGATTATCAACATCCAGGAGAAACTCAAAATCCAATCCAAGAAATCTAAGGAATATCATAAAACAATGCAGGAGATAAAAGGTGAAATGGCCAAATGCATCTGAAAGAGTTGAGAAACTCACCCCAAGAATTACATAATGCAATCACTAGTATTAACAGCAGAATTGACAAAGTTGAGGAAAGAATCTCAGAGCTTGAAGACTGGTTCTCAGAAATAACTCAGTCAGACAAAAATAAAGAAAACTAATATAGAAGAATGAATAAGACCTCCAATAATATGGGATTAGGTAAAGATTCAAAATCTGTGACTCATTGGTATCCCTTAAAGATATAGAGAAAGCTGGCAGTGTGGAAAACATATCATCTCCCAAATTTTCTCAACTTCACTAGAGAGGATCACATACAAATTCAGAAAATGCAGAGAATCCCTGCGAGATACTATACAAAATGAGCATCCCCAAGACACACAGTCATCAGATTCTCCAGGGCAAAACTGCAAAAAAAAAAAAAATTAAAGACACCTAGAATAAGGCAAGTTACCTACAAAGGGAACTCTCTCAGGATAACAGAGGAATTTAAAGCAGAAAGCCCACAAAGCAGAAGAGATAGGGGGCCCATATTAAACATCTTAAAGAAAATAAATTCCAACCAAGAATTTCGTATCCAGCCAAACTAAGCTTTATAAACCAAAAGCAAATAAGATCCATCTCAGACAAGCATATGCTCATTGTTACCACCAGACCTGTGTTACAAGAGGTTCTGAAGGGCAGGCTAAATATAAAAAAGACTGTTACCAGCCACCACAAAAACACACTTAAGTACATAGACGATTGACAGTATAAAGTAACCACACAAAAAAAATCTTCATAATAACCAGCTAATGACACATTGACAAGATCAAATCTGCACATATCAATATTATCCGTGAACACAACTGGGCTAAATGCCCCAATTCAAAGGCACAGAGTGGCAATTTGCATAAAGAAACAAGATTCACCTGTATGCTGTCTACAAGAGACCCATGTCACTGTAATGACACCAATGGGCTAAATGTAAAGAGATAGAGAAAAATCTACCAAACAAACTGACAACAGAAAAAAGCAGGAGTTTCTATTCTAATCTCAGACAAAACAGACATTAACCCAACAATTATCAAAAAGACAAAAAAGGACATTAAATAATGGTAAAAGGTTCATTACAACAAGGAAATCTAAGTATCCTAAATGTGAAATATACAGCCAACACAGGAGCACCCAGATTTATAAAGCAAGTTCTTAGAGACCTTTTAAGAGACTGAGATAACCATACAATAATAGTTGGAGACTTCAACACCCCAGAAATAATATTAGGCACATCATTAAGGCAGAAAACTGACAAGTATATTTAGACCTGACCTCAACACTTGACAAATGAGCCTAAAAGTCATCTACAGAGCCCTACACCAAGGCACATCAGAATATATATCATTCTCATCTGCAAATGGCACATACTCTAAAATCAACCACACAATTGGACATTAAAAAATCCTCAGTAAATACAAAAAAAGAAGTCATACTAAACACACACACAGACGACAGCACAACAAAAATAGAGAACAATAGAAAGAAAATGTCTCAAAAACATAAAATCACATGGAAATTAAATAACTTTCTTTTGAATGACTTGTGGATAAACAAAGAAATAAAGGCAGAAATCAATAAATTCTTTGAAACTAATGAAAACAAAATTACATCATATAAGAATCTCTGGGACACAGCTAATGCAGTGTCAAAAGGGAAGTTTATAACACTGAAAGCCCACATCAAAATGTAAGGAACATCTCAAATTTACAACCTAACATCGCATCTGGAGAAACCAGATGAACAAGGAAAAACCAATCCCAAAGCTAGTGGAAGACAAGAAGTAACCAAAATCACAGCTGAACTGAAGAAAATTAAGATGTGAAAAGTCATACAAAAGATCAGTGGATCCAGGAGTTTGTTGGTTTGAAAGAATAAATAACATTGATAGAATACTAGCTAGACCAATAAAGATAAAAAGAGAGAATAGTCAAATAAATTTAATCAAAAATGTTAAAGGAGACCCTACAGAAATAAAAAATAAAACCCTCAGACCACCTCTACACAGAGGATAAATTATTCGAAACATACACCCTCCCAAGACTGAACCAAGAACACAGGAAATACCTGAACGTAATAATAATGAGATTAGAAATTGAATTAGTAATAAAAAGCCTACCAACCAGAAAAACCCCAGCAGCAGATGAATACAATGCAGTATTCTACCAGATGTATAAAGAAGATCTGGCACTATTCCTACTGAAACTATTCCAAAAAGTTAAGGAGAGACTCTTCCCTAACTCATTATATGAAGCCAGCAATATTGTGATATCAAAACCTGGAAAAGACACAACAACAACAACAACAACAACAACAACAACATGGAAAACTTCAGGCCAATATCTTTGATGAACAAAAATGCAAAAATCCTCAACAAAATACTAGCCAAACAAATACAGCAGCACATCAAATATCTAATCCACCATGATAAAGTAGGCTTTACTGCTGGGATGCAAGGTTGGTTCAACATACACAAATCAATACATGTGACTCATCACATATACAGAACTAATAACCACATGATCATTTCAATAAATGCAGAATAGGGTTTTGACAAAATGCACCATCCCTACATGCTAAGAACCTTCAACAAACTAGTCATTGAATAAACATAACTCAAAATAAAACATACCATCAACATACATTTATTACAAACCCACGGTCAACATACTGAATGAGTAAAAGGTGGAAGAATTTCCTTTGAGAATTGGAACAAGACAAGGATGCCTACTCTCACCACTCTTATTAAACATAGAACTGAAAATCCTAGCCACAGCAATGAGGCAACAACAACAACAACAAAATAAAAGGCATCCAAAGAGGAAGAGAGAAAGTAAAATTATCTCTGTTGAAGATATGATTCTGTCTGTAAAGATCCCCATAGTCTCTGCCTAAAAGCTCCCAGATTTGGTAAAAATTTCAACAAATTTCAGGATACAGAATCAATGCAGAAAAATCAGTGGCATTTTTTGTACACCAAAAACATCCAAGCTCAGAGCCAAATAAAAAACCCAATACTATTCAAAATTTCCACAAAAGAATAAATACCTACACATACAGCTAACCAGGGTGGTGAAATGTCTCTACAATGGGAATTACAGAACACTATTGAAAGATATCAGAGATGACACAAACAACGAAATTATGCTCATGTTCATTGCAATTAAATTATGCAATCTATGTTCACGGATAGTAAGAATCAAAATTGTTAACATGGTCATACTGCCCAATGCAATTTACAGATTCAAGGTTATTTCTACAAAGTTACTAATGATATTCACAAATTAAGAAAAAAAACCTAAAATTCATATGGAACCGTAAAAAAGCCTGACTATCCAAAGCAGTTCTAAACAAACAAACAAAAACCTTGAGGCATTATCTACCTCACTCACCTATACTACAAGACTATAGTAACCAAAACAGCATGGTTCCAGAACAAAAACGGTCACACAGATCAATGGAACAGAATATAGAACCCAGAAATAATACCTCACACCTACAACCATCTGATCCTCATCAAAGTCAATGAAAGAAGCAATGGGAAAAGAAACTCGAGTTCACTAAATGATGCTTAGATAACTGGCTAGCTCTATTCAGAATATTGAAACTGGACCCATTGCTTATACTATATACAAAAATTAATTCAAAATAAATTAAAGACTTAAATGTAAAACTAATATAAACTCCCTGGAAGTTAACCTAAGAAATACCATTCTGCACATAGGTTCTGGCAAGGATTTCATGAAGGGGATGCCAAAAACAATTGCAACAAAAGCAAAAATTGACAAATTAGACCTAATTAAACTAAAGAGCTTCTGCAAAGCAAAAGAAATTATCAAAGAATCAACAGACAACCTAAAGAATAGGAGGAGTATTTGCAAAATATGAATCCAACAAAGTTCTTATACGCAGAATATATAAGGGACTTAAATTAACAAGCAACAAGCAAATAACCCCATTAAAAAGTGGGCAAAGGACACAAATAGATACTTTTCAAAAGAAGACATCCATGTGGTCAAGAAGTATTTGAAAAATATGCTGAATATCACTAATCATTAGAGAAATGCAAATAAAAATCACAATGCAATACCATCTTACATCAGTTAGAATGGTTATTATTAAAAAGTTAAAAAAAAAACCTATGCTGGTGAGGCTGCAGAGAACAGGCAATGCTTATACACTACTCGTGGGAACATAAATTAGTTCAGCCATTGTCAAAAGGCACGTGGTAATTTCTTAAATAATTTAATACAGAATTATAATTTGACACAATAATTCAGTGGTTGGGTATATACCCAAAGGAATATAAACCATTCTATAATAAAGACACATGGTCATGTGTGTTAACTGAAACACTATTTAGAGTAGCAAAGACATGGAATCAACCTACATACCTGTCAATGGTAGACTGGATAAAGAAAATGTGATGCTTATATACAATGTAATACTACACAGCCCTAAAAAAGAATGAGAGAATGTTCTTTGCAGGAATATGGATGGAGCTGGAGGCCATTTTCCTAAGTAAACTATCACAGGAACAGAAAACCAAATACTGCATGTTCTCACTTATAATTAGGAGCTAAATATTGAGTACACATGGACAGAAAGAAGGGAATAAAAGACACTAAGGTCTACTTGAGGGTGGAAGATGGGAAGTGGGAGAGAATAAAAAACTACATATTGGGTATTATGCTTATCACCTCTGTGATTAAATAATTTGTACACCAAACCTCCATGACATTCAATTTACCTATATAAAAAACCTGCACATGTACCCCAGAATCTAAAACAAAGATTAATAAAATAGTAGAAACATGTATTTAAAAGCACCTGTCAAAATTCTTTAGCTGATTGTAAAATGTCATTTTGAAAAGGAGTAAAGTAAAACAATTGTGGATGACTAAAGTCTTAAAACAGACATGGTTAAAGATACAGTTGACAAATAAATTTGGTATTTTTGTGGTATACAATTTAAGATAACAATCATAATTATTACTAATAACATACATTAAGTTTGATAAAAATTGTAGGAGTCCAGTACAATTCTGAAATGCACATCAATAACACATTCATACAAATAAAACTCAAAGAAAGCCAAACACCATTTCATGCTTGATTGTGCTTCCTGTATGATTTTATCATACTAAATAAGCAAATATGTCTCTTTTGAACTTCGTGGGGCCTAGTACCTAAAATGTTAATGAGGTCAAAAGGACTAAATTAAGAACTGGATTTTGGAAATTTTGCCAAATATCAAAAGTTTAAAACACTTGATACCACAAAATAGGTTCGCAGATCATTTTTTTACCTGAAGTAATATCTCAAAAATTTTGAAAAGGCAAAACCCTTTACTCTTTGATAGAGAGAAAAGTCAGCTTTTCAAACAGCAAATCCCAATAAGATAGCATGAGGCCATTTGAATCTATTTCATCTCTCTTCCCTCTTTCCTTTTATTTTTTTTTCCTGCTGTTTACTCAAAAGGCAAGCAATAATCATTTTCTCTTGATATTACATGAAGATCTTATTCAACCAATTTTACTTTTGCGTTAGTGCATTATTAATGTCAAAGCTAATTTTAATAAAGCCTTATTAAAGCCAATCCAATCCATTAAATACGTTTGAACAAAAGGTAAGGTTTCCATACACTTTGCCTAACCATATCTATATATTTAAAGAAAACATCAATGCTCCAAGAAAAAGAGGTCCAGATCCAGACTGCAAGAGAGGTCTCTTGTATCTTGCACAGGAAGAAATTTAAGGTTAATCACCAGTTCAGTAAGCAGAGACAGTTTATTCAAAGCTAGTCTATTACAGAGTAGGGTGTCCTCAGAAAACAAGTAGAGGAATCTACCATCTTCATTTTAAGTTTTTCTTATATAGGGGTCTTGCCTATGTAAAGACTAAGTTAAGTGTGACTACGTGGGAGTAGACAGAGCATGCCAAAATTTATTATTCTGTTGATTTAAAGAAAACTATCCTTGACATTCTAGTGTGTAAGCCCATCAAAACATAATTATAATTATCTTGAAAGCATATATTGTTGCAAATATTGCAGCATCCGGACATTTTGTTGTCATAGGAGCTTATCTTTGTAGGCATTACTAAGTTGTTTCCTTACCCGCGAACATCTTATAACAATGGGTCGTGACTGGCAAGGAATGTGCCTTGTTAGTTTCAAGATGGAGCTGAACTTTAAATGACATTACTCTGGCTCTACTGGGTTCCTGCTTCCCAACAGTCTCAATTACATTAGTTAAAATGTTAGCTCTTAGCAACTTTTATTTTTAGTGAAAAACCTGGTAAGTAAGCACTTTTAGCCATATATTAGATTGCATTGCTCAGGACAAGGACAGAGCTGCAAACAATGTCTGACTCTTCCCAGCATAGCCAGGGAACACAGCTAATTCCACACATCCCCAGGCCTTACCTAGAATATAACAGCTGTAAAACAATGATCAAAAATGTCCTAGAAGTAGTTTATAACCTTAAAATGTCTAGCAAAAACATTATCCGACCTGCCTAAGTCAGACTAAATGTCTAAATTCTGAAGATATTTATATTTTATTTTGCCAGTGATTTCAAAACTGTATTTACCAAAGATTACTAAGGTCATGTGAAGTGAAAGGTATTTAAAGTTTATATTTTTCTCATAAAATATTTAAGTGCTTCTTTCTATTAAGCCAATTAATTATTCTAGTCAACCAATTAATTAGAGTTCTTTCATATATTTTGGTAATGAAATATCACACACAATGACCCATACAAGTACACAGACTAAAGCAGATCTTATAGAGTTATAAGATTTTTCATTTGCCAGCTAACTTCCAGAAAGTTGTATTTTGGCTTTTTAACTTAATTTGTTGCTTAGATTACTGACTTCAGGATGGAGCCTTTTCTGTTTTTCCCAATAGATCCCAGTCTGTCAGAAATTATTTTAGGTTCTCTCATGTTCACATTGAGAATAGCAAGAGGGAGGGACAGACAGAATCAAATGGAGAAACAGACAGAATTTTGTTGACTAAGAAGTTTTTGTTGTTCCTGGGCAAGGACAGAGGTTTTAAAACTACACACACACACACACACACACACACACACACACACACACACACACACCTTCAATTAAGTCTATTTTTAACTCTACAGGTCTTAAAAAGATATTCTGTCAAATCTCTTATCAGATTTTCAAGTCACAGAAATCGTAAACCTGAAAGAATTCATTTTCTCAACTGGGAATTGAACCTGCACTTCCAAATAAGGGTACCAAATCCTAACTACTAGACCAGAGTGTGGGGCAGTCTCTACCATTCTGTGCAAGGGAGATCTACAGCAGGCAGTTGTGAGCTTGTAAAATCTTGCAGAGGAGACAAACACTAATGATGGATGTAGCAAATACTCTGATATCAGTATATAAATTTCATCCTATAGTCTTTTAGTTAGGTCCTTTATAGGAAACACACGATTTTCTTGTGCTTTTTTTTTTTTTTATTATACTTTAAGTTCTAGGGTACATGTGCACAACATGCATGTTTGTTACATATATATACATGTGCCATGTTGGTGTGCTGCACCCATTGACTCGTCATTTACATTAGCTATATCTCCTAATGCTACCCCTCCATGTTCCTCCCACGCCATGACAGGCCCCAGTGTGTGATGTTCCCCTTCCTGTGTCCAAGTGTTCTCATTGTTCAATTCCCACCTATGAGTGAGAACATGCGGTGTTTGGTTTTACGTTCTTGTGATAGTTTGCTGAGAATGATGGTTTCCAGCTTCATCCATGTCCCTACAAAGGACATTAAATCATCCTTTTTATGGCTGCGTAGTATTCCATGGTGTATATGTGCCACATTTTCTTAATCCAGTCTATCATTGTTGGACATTTGGGTTGGTTCCAGGTCTTTGCTATTGTGAATAGTGCCGCAATAAACATACATGTGCATGGGACTTTATAGCAGCATGATTTATAATCCTTTGGGTATATACCCAGTAATGGAACGGCTGGGTCAAATTGTATTTCTAGTTCTAGATCCTTGAGGAATCGCCACACTGTCTTCCATTATGGTTGAACTAGTTTACAGTCCCATCAACAGTGTAAAAGTGTTCCTATTTCTCCACATCCTCTCCAGCACCTGTTGTCTCCTGACTTTTTAATGATCACCATTCTAACTGGTGTGAGATGGTATCTCATTGTGGTTTTGATTTGCATTTCTCTGATACCCAGTGATGATGGGCATTTTTTTATGTGTCTGTTGGCTGCATAAATGTCTTCTTTTGAGAAGTGTCTGTTCATATCCTTTGCCCACTTGTTGATGGGGTTGTTTGTTTTTTTCTTGTAAATTTGTTTGAGGTCTTTGTAGATTCTGGATATTAGCCCTTTGTCAGATGGGTAGATTGCAAAAGCTTTCTCCCATTCTGTAGGTTGCCTGTTCACTGTGATGGTAGTTTGTTTTTGCTGTGCAGAAGCTCTTTAGTTTAATTAGATCCCATTTGTCAATTTTGGCTTTTGTTGCCATTGCTTTTGGTGTTTTAGACATGAAGTCCTTGCCCATGCCTATGTCTTGAATGGTATTGCCTAGGTTTTCTCTTAGGGTTTTTATGGCTGTAGAACTAACATTTAAGTCTTCCATCCATCTTGAATTAATTTTGATATAAGCTGTAAGGAAGGGATCCAGTTTCAGCTTTCTACATATGGCTAGCCAGTTTTCCCAGCACCATTTGTTAAATAGGGAATCCTTTCCCCATTGCTTGTTTTTGTCAGGTTTGTCAAAGATCAGATAGTTGTGGATATTGGATTCAAAAATTCTTCCTACAACCTCAGCCTTTATATATACTTTTAAAACAAGATAAATCAGACTCCTGGAATGAACAGAAGAAAATTAGTTGACATTCAAAGAAATGAAAAGAAACTTCCTAGAATTAGAGAGGAACCTTTACTTAATTTTTTGGAATAGTTTCAGAAGGACTGGTATCAGTTTTTTGTATGTCTGATAGAATTTGGCTGTGAATCCATCTGGTGCAGGCATTTTTTGTTGTTGGTAGTGTTTTTTTTATTACTCATTCACTTAAAGAAGTTGATATTGGCCCATTCAGGGTTTTAATCTCTTCCTGCTGTAACCTTGGAGATTGTGTGCTTTCAGGAATTTATCCATTTCTTCTAAATTTTCTAATTTGTGTGTATGGAGTTGTTCATAGTAGTCTCTAAGGGTCTTTTGTATTTCTGTGAGATCAGTTGTAATATAGTGTTTGTTATTTTTTATTGTGGTTATTTGGATCCTTTCTTTTTCTTTGTTAACCTAGCTAGGAATCTATCGATCTTAAATATTTTTTGAAGAACTAAATATTGGTTTCATTGGTCTATTGCATGAATGAATCTGAAATTCATTAAGCTCTTCTCTAATTTATTTCTTTTCTTCTGCTAGCTTTGGGGTTGGTTTGTTCTCTCCTTTCTAGTTCCTTTAGGTGAAAAGTTAGGTTGCTAATCTGACATTTTTCTCTCTTCTTGATGGAGGCATTTTAGGGCTATAAACCTTCCTCTTAAGACTGCTTTGGCTGTATCCCAGAGATTTTGGTAAGCTGTGTCCATCTTTTCACTAATTTAAAATATTTTTAAATTTTGGCCTTAATTTCCATGTTCACTCAAGAGTTATTCTGGAGGAAGTTCTTTATTTCCATGTATTTGTGTCTTTATGAGAAATCATCTTAATATTGGCTTCTATTTTTATTTCACTGTGGTTTGAGATTGTGCTAGATATTTTATTTTAAAAAATGCAGTGAAAAGGGAACACTTCTACACTGCTGGATGGAATGTAAACTAGTACAACCACGATGGAAAAAGTGTGGTGATCTTTTAAAGAACTAAAAGCAGAACTACCCTTTGATGCAGCAATCCCACTACTGGGTATCTACACAGAGGGAAAGAAGTCATATGAAAAAGATATTTGCACACGTATGTTTATAGCAGCACAATTTGCAATTGCAAAAATGTAGAACCAACCTAAATGCACATCAATCAACAAGTAGCAACAAGTACATAAAGAAACTGTGGTGTGCATATATATATATATATATATATGGAATACTACTCAGCCATAAAAAGGAATGAATTAATGGCATTTGCAGCAACCTGGATGTGACTGCAGACTATTATTCTAAGTGAAGTATCTCAGGAATTGAAAACCAAAGATCATATGTTCTCACTCAAAAGTGGGAGCTAAGCTCTGAGGATGCAAAGGCGTAACAGTGACAAAATGGACTGGGAACTTGGGGGGCGGGGGGAGGAAGGACAGAAAGTGGGTGAGAGATAAAAGACCACAAATTGGCTTCAGTGTATATTGCTCGGGAGATGGGTGCTCCAAAATTTCACAGATCACCATTAAAGAACTTACTCAGGTAATCAAATACCACCTGTTCCCCCAAAAAATATGGAAATAAAAAGTTAAAAGTAATTAAATAAAAATAAAATTTAAAAAATTATTGAGACTTGCTTAATGACTGAGCTTGTGATCTGTCTTAGAATATATTCTGTGTGCACATGAGAGGAATGTATATTCTGTGGTTGTTGGATGGAGTGTTCTGTAGATGCCTATTTTGTCTAAGGAGTCAAGTGTTGAGTTGAAGTCCACCGTTTCATTGTTAGTTTTCTGCCTTGATTATTTGTCTAACATTGTTAGTGGGGAGTTGACATCTCCCACTATTATTGCGTGGTTGTCTAAATCTTTTGGTAGGCCAATAATAACTGGTTTTATGTATCTGGTAGCGCCAATGTTGGGAGCATATATATTTAGGATACTTAAGGCTTCTTGTTAGGTTGTACCTTTATTATGTAATGTTCTTCATTATTCTTCTTAATTTTTACTGGCTTAAAGTCTGTTTTATCTGATACAATAGTAGCTACTCCTGTGCTTTATTGTTGCATGGTAGACATTTATCCATCATTTTACTTTGAGCCTGTGTATGTCATTACATGTTAGATGAATTTCTTGAAGACAATATGTGGTTGGGTCTTATCTTTTTGTCCAGGCTGCCATGCTGTGTCTTTTAAGTGGGGTCTTTAGCCCATTTACATTCAAGGTTAGTATTAATATGTGTGATCTTGATCCTGTCATCCTGCTGTTAGCTGGTTGCTATGTAGACTTGATTGCATAGTTGTTTCATAGTGCCTGTGGGCTGTGTGCTTAATTATGTTGTTGAGGCAGCATATGTCATTATTTTGATTCCACGCTTAGCACTCCCTTAAAGACCTCTTATAAGGCTAGTCTAATTGAAACTTATTCTCTTTGCATTTACTTGTCTAGGAAGGATTTTATTACTTCTTCACTTATGAAGTTTGTTTGATGGGCTATGGAATGCTTGGTTGGAATTTCTCTCCATTAAGGTTGCTGAAGAAAAGCCTCCAATCTCTCCTGGCTTGTAAGGTTTCTATTGAGAGGTCTGCTCCTAGCCTAATGATGTTCCCTCTGTAAATGACCTGCCCCTTTTTTCTAAATGCTTTTAATATGTTTTTTTCTTTTGCAGTGATCTTAGTGAATCTGATCACTATGTGCCTTGGAGATGGCCCTCTTGAATAGTATGTAGCTGAGGTTCTCTGTATTTATTGCATTTTCATTTCAACATCTCTAGCAATATTAGGGAAATTTTCATGAGGTACATCTTCAAATATATTTTCTAAGTTGCTTATTCTCTCTCTTTCTCTCCCAGGAATGCAAACGAGTTATAGGTTTGGTCTCTTTGCATGATCTTATATTTCTTGGAGGTTTTGTTCAATTTTGTGGATCCATTTATCTTTATTTTTGTCTAACTAGGTTTATTCAAATAACTGATCTTTGAGCTCTGATATTCTTTCCTCAGCTTTGTGTATACTGATGTTAATACTTCTGATCGTATTATAAAATTATGGTAGTGAATTTTTCAGCTCAAGAAGTTCAGTTTCTGTCTTTCTTAAAAATGGTTATTCCATCTTTCAGCTCTTAAATTGTTTTACTGGATTGCTTGGCTTCCTTAGATTGAGTTTCAATTCCTCCTCACTCTCAATGAGCTTCGTTGCTATCCAGATTCTGAATTCCATATATGTCATTTCAGACAATTCAGACTGGATAATCGCTATTGCTGAGCTAATTTAAAGGTAAGGTGACACTCTGGTTTTTAGAATCACCAGAGTTGTGCTGATTCTGTGAGAGTTGATTCCTTTAACTGTGGTGTTAATTGAGTAGTTAGTTAGCTTCATTTCTGAAAGCTTCAGAGGGCTAAGATTCTGTTCAGGTCTTTGCTAGTCCTGGTCTAGTGGTTAGCTAAGGCTAGAGTGTCTCAGAGAGGGATGCGGAGTCCCAGGGAATTGGCTCTTATGGCCAGGCTTTGCTATAGCTGTTCCATGCATAAAAGTACATGCTTGCTTTAGCTCCATCTTTGTCTAATCTGCAGGGAGATTCCTCTGCCAGCCCAAACATCTATGCCCATCCTCAAGTACAACTTTAAAAGTATTGAATATATAAATAATAACTGAATAGCTACTAATCTTCTCAAAACCATTTAAAGAAATATGTGAAGCAGAATTTTATTAGATTTCGATAAGTATATTTGACTTTCTACCTTTTGACTCATCATATTGATATACACTGGTTTTGCACAGCCTCTGTTGAATAACTGAATAGCATGGAAACATCTATTTTCTCTCTATGGGGCATTTTTCTCAACTGTTTACATTCTTAACTCCTATTCATTCTTAAGGTCTCAATTTACACATTAGTTTTTTTAAGATTATTGCCCTACCTCCCCTCTGCAATGGGGTCAGGTTTTTCTACTAAGATATGCTAGAACACTCTGCATTTCCTGTAACAAAAGAAATATAAGTTACTAATTTCATGTTCACTAACCATAGATTAAATATCAATGAGAATGTGCAAGAAATACTTGGCATTTTGCTGATAAAACATGATGAAGCCTGATTTTCAATAATATAAATGAAGAAAGTTTTTACATAGAATTAAAAACAAGCAATTAGAAGTAGATTCTGTTTCATATTATTAATATTTTTAGTCTAAGAGATATGCTGAGGATGGGCAAGACAGGAAAGCAAGCAATTAATATTCTTGACTGTAATAAGTCATTGTAGCATATCATACTGTGCAGATGAAATATAAATTATGTATAACAGCTCAGTTCTGTGCTACGCAAAGATACTTGGTGAATTTATTGAGCTTTTTTTTTTTAAAAAAAGCCTCATAACTCAGCAGACAATATAAAATTTTAAGAAAATATAAGCATTATTTTTTACAAAATTTGGACCTTCAGAAATTATTCAAAGCACTATTAAGGCAATGGCATCATTGTGATATTATATCTTATATATGTAAACTTACTGTTTTATGTACATCAACCAATCTGGTAGACAGTAGGAAAATATATCTGGCCCAGCCAAAACCATATTTATCTCAAATACTCAAAAATGATTATAACAAAATGGACATGCAGCAAATTATAATATTATGCACAAAAAGACTAATAACTACATTGGCACATGGGTAGTTTCATGGGGATATGGAAAATTAAAGATAATTTAACCTCATTATGCTTGAGGAAAATATACTAGAATGAGGCCTGATTTAGTACTAGTCAACAAGAACTGTTGAGGTAAACTGATACCATGTGAAATACTGTATTGTGAGTTTGGGGAAAATAAAGATGTTCCAGTGTACTTAAAAGATTACAGTCTAGGAAAGGAGAAAAATTGACAATCTCAATCATAACCTTTTATGATGATCAATAATGAATGAGGTTTTTTCAGGTGTCATTTTCTCCCTTCCTTCCTTCTATAAATAATAATGAGGCATGAGTGCCAAATCCTGCCTTCTATAAATGACAAAACAGGCTGAGATTGGTTAGGCAACTAAGCTAATAAGTATCAAGGCAAGAATCATACCTAGGTCTGACTCCAAACCTGACTCCAAAACAATTTCTCTTTTTATTCACTCTGACTATACATTACTTATGTTATATAAGTTAGATGAGCATTCCATTCTGACTATACATTACTTATGTTACATAATTTTAGATGAGACTGCCATTCTTGATGTCACAGACATCCTCCTATCACCTGGAAAATCCAGGTAACCTATAGTAGGATAGGATTCATGTCAAGTGCTATAACACTCTGAATAAGACCTCAGAAGATGTATGTGTCCAGAGATTTGTCCATTTCTTCTAGGCATTCCAGTTTGTTAGTTTATAATAGTCTCTGATAATCCTTTGTGTTTCTGTGGCATCTGTTATGATGTCTCCTTTTTCATTTCTGATTTTGTTCCTTTGGGCATTTTCTTGGGTATTCTACCTAGTGGTTTATAAATTTTGTTTATCAAAAAGATAAAGAGAATCAACTTTTTGTTTTACTGACACTCTGTATTGATTTTTTGGTCTCTATTTCATTTAGTTCTGCTTTGATATTTATTATTTTGTTTCTTGAACTCATTTGGGGTTTGGTTTGTTCTTGCTTTTCTATTTCTTTGAGGTGTATTGTTACATTGTTTTTATTTTATTTTATTTTATTTTATTTTATTTATTTTATTTTCAGATAAGGTCTTTCTCTGTTGCCCAGGCTGGAGTGCAGTGGTGCAATCATGGCTTACTGCAGCTTTGACCTCCCAGGCTCAAGTGATTCTCCCACATCTTCCGGCCAAGCAGCTGGGACTTCAGTTGTGTACCACTACTCCCAGATAATTTTCTTATTTTTATTTTTGTAAAAACAGGGTCTCGCTTTTTTTTCCCAAGCTAGTCTCAAACTCTTGGGTTCAAGAAATCCTCCCACTTCAGCTTCCCAAAGTGCTGGGATTACCAGGTAAGCCACTGTGCCCAGCCTTTTTCTACTTTTTTGATGTAGGTGTTTATTGCTATAAAATTCCTTCTTAGCACTGCTTTTGCTGTATCCCATAGGTTTTGGTACATTGTATTTTGATTTTCATTTCTTTCCAGAAATGCATTTTCTCCTTTATTTCCTCCTTGACCCAATGGTCATTCATGAACATTTTGTTTGTTTGTTTATTTATTTTGAGATAGAGTCTTGCTTCATCACCCAGGCTGAAGTGCAATGGCCATGATCTCGGCTCACTGCAATTTCTGCCTCCCAGGTTCAAATGAGTCTCCTGCCTCAGCCTCCTGAGTAGGTGGGATTACAGGCACACACCACCATGCCCGGCTAGCTTTTTTTGTATTTTTAGTAGAGAGGGGGTTTTACCATGTTGACCAGGCTGGTCTTGAACTCCTGACCTCAAGTGATCCACCCACCTCGGCCTCCCAAAGTGCTGGGGTTATAGGCGTGAGCCACCACACCCACTGAGCATTTTGCTTAATTTCCATATTTCTGTACAGTTTCTAAATTTCCTCTTGTTATTGATTCCTAGTTTTATTCAATTATGGCCTGAGGAGATACTTGATAAGATTTCTTTTTAAATTTTTTTTATTTGTACAAATTTATAAGTTACATGTGAAATTTTGTTACATGTATATAATGCATAGTGATTGAGTCAGGGTATTTAGGGTGTCACTCAAGTACAATTTTTTTTAAACTACACTTACACTTCTCTGCTGTCAAGCATTACATTTATTCCAACTCTATGATTTGTACATCTTAATCCACTATTTTTTATCCTCCACCCTCAGCCCCAATCATCCTTCCCAGTCTCTGTTATCTATCTTTCCACTCTATACCTCCATGTGATCAAATTTTCCAGCTCTCATATATAAGTGAGAACATGCAATATTTATGTTTTTGTGCCTGGCATATTTCATATGTTCTTCAGTCCCAACCTTGATGCTGAAAATAACATGATCTCACTGTTTGTTTTTAATGGCCAAAAAGTATTTCATTGTGTATATATTGTACACTTTTTTATTCATTCACCTGTTGGTGCACACTTACGTTGATTCCATATCTTTGTTTTTTTTATTTTTATTTTTATTATTATACTTTAGGTTTTAGGGCACATGTGTACAATGTGCAGGTTTGTTACCTATGTATCCATGTGCCATGTTGATTTCCTGCACCCATTAACTCGTCATTTAGCATTAGGTATATCTCCTAATGCTGTCCCTCCCCCCTCCCCCAACCCCATAACAGTCCCCAGAGTGTGATGTTCCCCTTCCTGTGTCCATGAGTTCGCATTGTTCAATTCCCACCTATGAGTGAGAACATGCGGTGTTTGGTTTTTTGTCCTTGCGATAGTTTACTGAGAATGATGTTTTCCAATTTCATCCATGTCCCTACAAAGGACACGAACTCATCATTTTTTATGGCTGCATAGTATTCCATGGTGTATGTGCCACACTTTCTTAATCCAGTCTATCGTTGTTGAACATTTGGTTTGGTTCCAACTCTTTGCTATTGTGAATAGTGCCGCAATAAACATATGTGTGCATGTGTCTTTATAGCAGCATGATTTATAGTCCTTTGGGTATATACCCAGTAATGGGATGGCTGGGTCAAATGGTATTTCTAGTTCTAGATCCCTGAGGAATCGCCACACTGACTTCCATCTCACACCAGTTAGAATGGCCATCATTAAAAAATCAGGAAACAACAGGTGCTGGAGAGGATGTGGAGAAATAGGAACACTTTTACACTGTTGGTGGGGCTGTAAACTAAATCTTTGTTTTTTTTGAATATTGCTTCAATAAACGTGAGAATGCAGGTATCCCATTGATATATTTTTTTTTTCCTTTGGGTAGATACCCAATAGTAGAACTGCTGGAACCTGAGCAGAGGCTGGCACCATGCTTCATGTAAATCCTATAGAATAATAAGCCAATTAAACCTCTTTTCTTTAAAAATTACCATCTCATGTATTTCTTTGTACAGCACTCCCACTTATTTATCATTTTCTTTATTTGGACCTTCTCTTTTCTTTTGTTGGTTATTCTAGTTAGCACTTTATCAATCTTGTTTATCTTTTTGAAAAATCATCTTTTTTGTTTTATGAATCCTCTGTTTTTTTTAATGCCTATTTAATTTAGTCCTGCTCTGGTCTATGTTATTTCTTTTCTTCTCATCATGTTGGGCTTGGTGTGTTCTTGTTTTCCTAGTTCATTGCAATACATTGTTAGATTGCTAATTTGTAATCTTTTATACTTTTTTAATGTAGGCATTTATTGCTATAAACTTTAGTCTGAGCACTGCTCTTGCTGTATCTCACAAGTTTTGGTATGCTGTGTTTCCATTTTGATATGTTTCAACAAATTTTTTGATTTCTATCTTAATTACTCTGTTGATCCCACAGTTATTCAGAACCCTGTTGTTTAATTTACATGTATTTATATGGCTTCCAAATTTTCTCATGCTATTTATCTATAGTTTTATTCCATGTGGTCTTATAGTATACTTCATATGATTTTAATTTTTTTAATATGTTGAGATCTTTTTGTGGCTTAACATACAGTGTAAAATTCTGGAGAATGTTCCACGTGCTGATAAAAAATTTATACTCAGTAGTTCTTAGATATAATGTTCCATAAATGTCTATGAAGTTCCTTTGGTCTAAAGTGTGGTTTAAATCCAATTATTCTTTTTTAATTTTCTGCCTAGATTATGTGTTTAAATTCTTAAAGTAGTATGTTAAAGTCCTCAACTAGTAGAGCAGTTTTTTATGTTTATGCCATAGTGTAGTTGATTAAATGTGCAACAGTATTATGTCTGAAATATTATAGGTTGGCACTATTAAAAGCAATGACAAAAACCGGAATTACTTTTGCACCAACCTAATAACAATGTATAACCTTAATTGTAAAATGCTTTATGGATAAAAATGCTAATGATCATCTGAGACTCCAAGGAGTCATAATCTTTTTGCTGGTGGAAGGTCTTGCCTCAATGTTGATGGCTGCTGACTGATCAGGGTGGTGGTTGCTGAGTTTGGCATGGCTGTAGCAATTCCTTAAAATAAGACAACTATGAAGTTTGCCACACTGATTGATTCTACCTTTCATAAAAGGTTTCTCTGTAGCATGCAATGCTGTTGGATAGCACTTTACCCACAGTAGAACTTTTTCAAAATTAGAGGAGATTCTGTTTCAATAAACCACTTTCTTTGCTCATCCATAAGAAGCCACTTCTTTGAAATCTTTTCTTTGACTTACATATAATATGTGCTTTGTACATCTGGGTGTTCCAGTGTTTGGCACATATATGTTTATAAAATCTGAATAGACTAATAATGAATAACGAGATTACATCAGTAATAAGATGTCTCCCAAAATAGGAAACTCTAGGAATAGTTGGCTTCACTGCCAAGTTCTTCCAAACTTTTAAAGAACTAACACTGCACTTTTCCAAAAAATTGGGGAGGATGGATTCTTCCTAACTCATTCTACAATGCCAAGGTTACTACAATACCGAAACCAGACAAAGAAGCTAAAAAAAGGAAACTACAGGTCAATATTTCTAATAAATATAGATGCAAAAACAGTCAGGCTCCTCTGCTGCAGGCATGCTGGAGTTTGCCGGAGGTCCACTCCAGACCCTGGTTGCCTTTGTATCACCAGCAGAGGCTGCAGAACAGCAAAGATTGCTGCCTTTTCCTTCCTCTGCAAGGTTTGTCCCCAAGGGGCACCTGCCAGATGCCAGCTGAAGCTCTCCTGTATGAGGTATCTGTTAAACCCTGCTGGGAGGTGTCTCCCAGTCAGGAGGAATGAGGTTCAGAAACCCACTTGAGGAGGCAGTCTGTCCCTTAGCAGAGTTTGAGCGCTGTGCTGGGAGATCTGCAGCTTTCTTCAGGGCCAGCAGGCAGGAACGTTTAAGTCTGCTGAAGCTGCACCCACAGCCGCCCCTTCCCCCAGGTGCTCTGTTTCTGCACAGCAAAAGAAACTATCAGAGTGAACCAGCAACCTACAGAATGGGAGAAAATTTTTGCAATCTATCCACATGACAAAGGGCTAGTATCCAAAATTTACAAAAGACTTAAACAAATTTACAAGAAAAAAACTTTCCCATCAAAAAGTGGGCTAAGGACATGAATAGACACTTCTCAAAAGAAGACATTTATGCGGCCAACAAACATATGAAAAAAATCTCATCATCACTGGTCATTAGAGAAATGCAAGTCAAAATAACAATGAGATACCATCTCTTGCCAGTTTGGCAATCATTAAAAAGTCAGGAAACAACAGATGCTGGAGAAGATGTGGAGAACTAGGAATGCTTTTACACTGTTTGTGGGAGTGTAAATTAGTTCAAC
>NW_026652282.1:50489144-50503728 GCF_009828535.3 Hylobates moloch | reverse complement strand
ATATATAATATCAATATATAATATCAGTATATATAATCATATATAATATATGATTATATATATGATTATATATATATATAATGTTGTTCTAGGACCTGTTGCTTCTAGGATCTCTTAGTGAACAAAATTATAAAACATTTTTGGGGGCTATTGGAAGAGCTTTCCTTACCATGGTCTCATTACTTATATACCCCCCTCCAGTTCCCCGCCAGCCATACTAACTTACAGCAGCATGTCCTTGCCTTCTTCACTGTAGCTTCTTCTAACTGGAGTTCCCTTACTTAATGGCTTGCCTGGAAAACACGTAACTCTCCATTTGTCAGTTTCAGCAACATCTCTTCTCTAAAGTTTCTTAAGATCCCCTCAGTAGCACTGGACATTCCGTTCTTTAATTTCCCTGCTGTACCCAAAGCAGACACGATTCCAGCATTTAGGAAACTTTATTGCACTTACCCATTTACATGTCCTAACTTTCCAGTAACATAAAAGCAAGAAGCAAATAATACCATTTTAGTAAGACCAACAGTTAGAGAAGGAAATCAAAGTAGAAAGAATAACTAAATGAGTCAATAAATTCCCCAGTTGTTTCTCTGCTTGTCTGCTGGTGCTTGATTTCACCCAATTAATAGAAACACCACCACACAAACACACACACACACATATTAACCTTGCAGAAGGTCCTCCTAAAACTTTCCTGGACAGACCCAGCCCCCAAAAGTTTTCTCCAAGTACTGGGCCACAGCCAGGGTCAGATGATCATTAAAGGGTCCAGCCACAACCTGGATGCCTAGAGGGAGTCCTTTGGCATTCAGTCCTAGTGGGCATTGGGTCACAGGCAAACCCAGGGCACTGAAGACACCTAAAGAAAACAAACAAAATAAGTGAGAAATCAAGACCTGTTCTTGAAAACGTATTTCTTCAATTATTTTGTCAATAATAAAGATAATAGGTGAAAACATATAATTATCATTTACTATCTACTTAGGACTTAATAATATTTAGGAACTTTACCTGTATTAAATACTTGACATCACAACAAGCTCATAATATAGAAGCTATTAATTATCACTACTTTTCTGATGAAATAACTGAAGTATAGAGAAGTTATATAACACATCCAAGATTACTTGGCTAGCAAAAGCTGTAATTGAGATCTGAATGCAGAAAGTGTGAATAATAGCCTAAAGTTCTTTCCTATGATGTTATTTCTAACTTGTTTTCCACAGCACTTTCAGAAAAATCAGAGTAAATTATAAAGTAGAACAATATACTCTTAATATACGGATTTTCTTTTAAGCTATAAACATTTTGTAATATCACCTCACACTAATCTAGAGTTGTGATTTGTCATTATTTACCTCATTCATGCTGTTGTAAAACTTTATTGCAGCATAATTTATATAAAATAAGATTCCTCATTTCAAATGTACAGTTTAATGATTGCTAATAAATTTACAGAATTGTGCAAGCATCACCACAATCTAGGTAGAGAACATTTTTATCATCCACCCCAAAAACCCCATACCAATTAGCAATTACACTCCATTTTCTATTTCCCCAATCCCCAGTATCCAGTAATTAAACTTTTATCTGTATAGATTTCCTATTCTGAACACTTTCTAGAAATTGCATTATATAATATGTAACATTTTGTGTGTGATTTCTTCCACTCTGCACAATGTTTTCAAGGTTTATATAAATGGTTCTTTTATGGACAAAGACTATTCCATTGAATAAATATACCAAATTTTGATTATCTATTCACCAGTTACTGGACAGTTGGACTAATACTTTTGGCTATTACTAATTATGCTGCAAAAATCAGCAATATAATTACACATTTGTTTATAAGTCTGTATGAATATTTATTTTCATTTCTTGAGCATATATATACATATACAGATGAATGAAATAGTTGAGTCTTATGACAAATTTACATTTAACATTTTAAGAAAATGCCAAATTGTTTTCCAAAGAGTCTGCACCAATTTGACAAGGTTCCAGTTACTCCACATGCTCATTAACCCTTATCCTTTTTGTTTATAACTATTTTAGTGAATGTGCAATGATAACTCCTTGTGATTTTAATATGCATTTCCCTAATGAGTAATTATATTGACCATTCTCTCACGCACTTATGGGCAATTAGTATGTTTTCTTTAGGGAAATATCTATTGAAATCCATTGTGCATTTTAAGTTGGGTTATCGTCTTATTACTGAGTTGTAAGAGTTTTTCATATATTTGGAATATAAATCCCCAGTCGTTATATAATTTGCAAATATTTTCCCCTGGTCAGTGTCTTTCCTTTTTACTTTATTGAAGCTATATTTTGAAATAGATTTTTTTTAATTTTGGCAAATTCTAATTTATCATGCTTTCTTTTATTGCCTGTGCTTTTGAAGCTGTATCTAGGAAACATTTTACCTCAAGGTCGTGAAGATGTACTCATGTTTCCTTATAACAATATTAGAGTTTTAGCTTTTACATTTAGGTCTCCTATTTATTTTGCATTAGTTTTTGTATACGGTGGGTGTGTGGCAAGGCTCCAACTTTATTCTTTTGCATGTAAATATCCAGTTGTCCTAGAACCATTTGATGAAAAGACTATTAATTCTTCATTGAACTGTCTTGAAACCTTTATTAAAAGTAAATTGAGAGGAAAGTAAAGAGAGTGATGTCAGCAAGATAATGGAATAGGAGGAGTTCTGCAGTTCCAGTCCCCCTCACATAAATCCAACTACCAACTATCCGCAGATAAGAATACTTTCATGAATATCCCTGAATTTGGGAGATAGCCCCTCCAGCCGCAGAACAGATAACAGCTGCATTCAAAGGGTAAGAGGAATGGTTTCATTTCGTATCACCCTCCCTCAAGCTGTAACAGTGCCACAGAAGATTCCCCTGGGCTCATGTTTCTGCAGGGGAAAAGAGAGTTGTAAACATATAGCCAGCTTCCTCGTCATTGTGAGGTGCTTTACAGGAAGCTCAGTCTTGTCTCACTCCATGACAAGCATTGGGAGTACCAGCAGGGCTAGGGCACCTGAGGTTAGTTAGAAACAAAGAAAAGGGGTGGGGCTCACAATGATGAGCACACGGATTTTGGCAGTGGCTCTTCACTTTTGTCAATGAAGGTGCCAAATGATAGAAAACAGCCAACAGCACTGCCCTGCAGGAACCATAGTCCACGGGTTTGCTTAGCTGAAGTCCCTAGCCAGCTTCCTTACGTAATGTCACTTCTCTCCTTGAGCCTTTTCCAGGCTTGGAGGCAACTGTAGGCCAGTAATTATCCATGGAAGAGAGCACCTGGCCCCACTCAACCCCACTGACTGTATGACAATCCCACTAATGCTTAATGTTCTCTTTAAGGCTTCCTCAGGCCAGAAGGCAAGTGCTGATCCATGAATATCTGTGAAAGGAAGTACCTAAACTGTCTTGTCCCAGGTGGCTGAACAGTCACCCCAGAGATCTCCTTGAGCCTAAGAGCACCAGCACATGGCCCTGACTGACTACAGATTCCAAACAGCAGTACTGTTTTGCTGGGGAAGGCAGCATGAAATGCAATTTGATCAGAGGACAGCCATCAGCACTGCCAAATTAAAACCCAGCTAGTTGTCTCATCAGACTACAAAGCACAGCTTGCCATTCCACTCAAGCTCGAACTACAGGTAGCAGCTCACCCCAACTAGAGAACCCAAGAGCAAGGTCAGCTGTCCAGGGTTGCTATCAGTTGGTCCACCCAAAATCCCAGGTTAGAATAAATACTGAAAGATTATCATTGCCAAAGAACACCTACAAAGGCTGAAAGAGGTGGCCATGTACCCAAATGAATAGGCACCAAAACAAGAACACAAAAATTACAAACAATTTTTAAAAATCACAAAAATAAACTAATAAACCTCTAATTATGGGCCCTGAATAAACAGAGCTCTATGAGATGACTGATAATGAATTCAGAAGTAGTTAAGGAATGTTATAAGTAAAAGTATTTAAGGAAAGGTAAGGTAGTTAAAGAAAGATATAAGAAAAAATAATGAAGAAGGTCTGAGAATTACGGGACAGTATCAAAATAACCAATGTTTAAGTAACAGAAGTTATGCCATCCCTCCTTCCCCTGGGCTAGGGAGGAAATGGGAAAGCTAGGCACTTCTGCAGCCTTCAGCACAGATACTACAGCTGAAGTACAAAGAAGCAACAGGTTTACTGTGTGCCACACAACTCCCCACTTACACTGCTTCACACTAAATGGGGTTTGCAGGCTCCAGGTCACCAGTGCAACTTCCCCTGCCCCTGCTTGAAGACTGTGGCCATGGCTTGGCCTTTCTTTGACAGCCCAAATCCCAGAGGTTGCTGCCAACCATTTTGCAGCCACCACTGCCACTAACTGTGCCCCTGCCACCTCTGGGCCAGGGAGAGAGTAGGGAGGCCTGGCACCTACCTGTGCATGCCTCCCACAACAAAATCCAACACTGCATCTGTAGGAGGAAAGTGTGGGTGTACCACGTGCCTCATAGCTTCCAGTTTCCATTTTTCCAACTTCGGGGACTTGCCCTACCCAGTGAAAGGTCCACAGCATGGCTGGCTTGCCCCCAACTGAATATTTCAGCTGCAGCCCAGAGCCCCTTGGAGAGCCCAATAACCACAGGCCAGTTATCCACCCTCAGGTTCCCACCACCTGACTGGTCTGCCTGACCTGCCTGAGAGTTCAGCCAGTGACCCAGGGACCAACCCAACTCTCCCCATTACACAGACAGCACTGAACTCTGGGCTGGCTCAACCCAGGTCCAGCCCCTTCAGGACTCGTAAATGCCATCCAGTGGGCCATCTAGGGGCCTGGGGACTGGGGAGCTACCTAGCCCAGTCTAACACAGCCAGTACCTATCCAGTCCTCCTGGCACCTGAGGTCAGACTAACTTAACCAGCTCACACCACCACAAATGACACTCACCACATGGGCTGAAAGGCAGACCTCTCCCTTACATGAAGCAGCAACATTGATATGTCAAAGAAGAGGTGAGCCATAAAGCTGTCTGTATTTGGGTTGAGTGAGTAAAGATATTCTGCCTCAAAAACACCCCCATGGAGAGTTGCAAGAGAGGCATTCTCCCTGGCTTTCAGACACACTGTGGCCTGGAGAGACAACAACATGCATCTGAAGTGTACATGATGAGCCCTACAACAAGGGTGTGAAAAGGAAACAGATTGTGTTCCTGCCTATTTAGGACATGGAGGCAGTGCAACCCCCTCACTTCCAGCAGAGGCCTAAGTATACGTACCAGGAGTTCCCCCAGCCACCCCTATCAGGACTAGTGCCTGTGCTCATCATTGGAGTATTTGTAGGCAAGCCAAAGGGTCCAAATCAGATCAGGTGTGCCTCCCCAGCCACAGTTAAGAAGGAAGCTCAGAGCATTGGGATCACCACAATCTAGCTCGTTACGTGAAACAACAGGGATCCCCTCATGTAAACAAAGATCAAATACCCATCTGCTTATGCCACATCTGTGTCTTACCCTTAAGTGCTACCCCCTGGCCAGCAGGTCAAAGTGCATAGCCCAATAAAAAAGTTGTCAGTGGCCAGGCGCAGTGGCTCATGCCTGTAATCCCAGCACTTTGGGAGTCCGAGACGGGTGGATCACCTGAGGTCAGGAGTTCGAGAGCAGCCTGACCAACACGGAGAAACCCCGTCTCTACTAAAAATACAAAATTAGCTGGGTGTGGTGGCACACGCCCATGCCTGTAATCCCAGCTACTTGGGAGGCTGAGGCAGGAGAATCACTTGAACCTGGGAGGTGGAGCTTGCGGTGAGCTGAGATTGATTGTGTGCCATTGCATTCTGGCCTGAGAAATAAGAGCGAAACTCCGTCTCAAAAAAAAAAAAAAAAAGTTGCCCCCAGAAGTGCACAGGAAATAGGAGCAAAGCCAAGGACTCTACCCAGAATACTATACAATAACATTCTCAGGAGGGAGGAAGAAAAAATAGGGAAAGAACAACAAATACCATCTGAACAAAAATAAATTTCAAAAGTAAGTGACAATACCTCCAGATGAGAAGAACTCAGCATAAGAAATCTGGCACCATGAAAAAGCTGAATGTTGTGATACCAACAAGAGTCAAACTAGCTTTCTAGCAATGGACCTTAACCAAAATGGAAACTCAGAAATGACAGATAAAGAATTCAAACTGTGGATTGTCAGGATGCTCCACAAGATCCAAGACAAGACTGAAAACCAACCAAAAAGAAAATATGAAGGCAATTCAGGATATGAAGGAAGAGATAAATATATTTTTTTAAAAAATCAAACAGGACTTCTGGAAATGAAAAATTCACTTAAGGAATTTCAAAATAAAGTTGAACACTTTAATAATAGACTAGACCAAGTAGAAGAAAGAATTTCAGAGATTGAAGATCAGTTTCTCAAACTAAACTGGTCAGACAAAAATAAAAAAAATTAAAAAAATGGAACAAAGTCTTTGTGAAATATGGGATTATGTAAAGCAACAAAACCTATAACATATTGGCATTTCTAAGAGAGAGGAAGAAAAATGTAAACAACCTTGAAAATATACATGAGGAAATAATTCAGGAACATTTTGCTAATCTTGCTAGAAAGATATCCATGTACAAGAAACTCAGAGAACATCTGTGAGATATTATTTAAAATAAACATTATGAAGGTATATAGTGATCAGACTATCTAAAGTCAATAATAAAGAAGAGAGCATTAATCAAAGCACCTATAAAAGAAAACCAATCAGGCTAAGAGTGGACTTCTCTGTAAAAATCTCAAAACTCAGAAGAGACTGGGGGCTATTTTAACTCCTTTAAAAAATAAAAACCTGCTGCCAAAAATTTTATATCCTGCCAAACTGTTTCAAAAATGAAGGAGAAATAAAATATTTCCCACAAGCAATAAAAAAAAAAAAATGAGGGAATGAAGCCAAGATGGCTGAATACAAGCAGATCTGGTCTGCAGCTCCCAGTGAGACCAATGCAGAAGGTGGATGATTTCTGAATTTTCAAGTGAGGTACCCAGTTCATCTCATAGGGACTGGTTAGGCAGTGGGTCCAACCCAGAGGAGGGCGAGCAGAAGCAGAGTGGGGCGTTGCCTCATCCAGGAAGTACAAGAAGTTGGGGGACCTCCCTCTCCCTGTCGAGGGAAGCTATGAGGGACTGTGATACCCAGCTAGGTTACTATGCTTTTCCCATGGTTTTCACAATCTGCAGATCAGAAGATTCCCTTGTGTGCCTACACCACCAGGGCCCTGAGTTTCAAACACAAAACGGGGTGGTCGTTTTGGCACTGAGATAGCTGCAGGTGTACTTTTTCCATATCCCAGTTGTGGCTGGAACTCCAGTGGCACCTGGAACCCAAATGAGACACAACTGTTCACTCTCCTGGAAAGGAGGCTGAAGCCAGGGAGCCTAGTGGTATTGCTCAGCAGGTCCCACTGCCAGGGAGACCAGCAAGCTGAGAACCACTGGCTTGAAATTCATGCAGCCAGCACAACAGTCTGAAATTGACCTGGGACAATTGAGCTTGATGGGGGGAAGGGCATTCACCATTACTGAGGATTTCGTAGGCAGTTTTCCCCTGAAAACACTGAGGAGACTGGGAGGTCTGGGCTGGGCACAGCAAAGTGGCTGTGGCCAGACTGCATCCCTGCATCACTGGGTAGGGCATCCCTGAAGGAAAAGTAACAGCCCCAGTCGGGTGCTTACAGACAAAACTACCATCTCCCTGGGACAGAGCATATGGGGGAAGCAGTAGCTGTGGGAGCAGCTTCAGGGGATTTCATCATTCCGGCCTGCTGGCTCTGAAGAGAACAACTAATCCTGACAAGAGGGATTCTCCCAGCACAGTGCGCCAGCTCTGCCAAGGGACTGAATGCCACCTCAACTGGGTCCCTGACCTTGTGCACCCAACTGGGAGAGACCTCCCAACAGGGGTCAAAGGACACTTCATACAAGACAGCTCCAGCTGGCATCAGGCTGGTGCCCCTCTGGGACGAAGCTTCCAGAGGAAGGAGCAGGCAGCAATCTTTGCTGTTCTACAGCCTCCACTGGTGATACCCAGGAGAACAGGGTTTGGATTGGACCTCTGGCAAACTGCAGCAGACCTGTGGAAGAGAGGCCTGACTGTTAGAAGAAAAACTAATAAACAGAAAGCAACAACATCAACATCAACATAAAGGAACCCCACACAAAAATCCCATCCAAGGTTATCAGCTTCAAAGATCAAAGGTAGATAAATACTGAAGATGAGGAAAAAAACAGCACAAAAGCACTGAAAATTCCAAAAACCAGAATGCCTCTTCTCCTCCAAATGATTGCAACTCCTCTCCAGCAAGGGCACAAAACTGGATACAGAATGAGATTGCCAAATTGACAGAAGTAGGCTTCAGAATGTGGGTAATAATAAACTCCTCTGAGCTAAATGAGCATGTTCTAACCCAAGGCAAGGAAGCTAAAAACCTTGATAAAAGGTTACAGGAAATGCTAACTAAAATAACTAGTTTAGAGAGGATATAAATGACATGATGGAGCTGAAAAAGACAGCATGAGAACTTTGTGATGCATACACAAGTTAACAATAGCCAAATAGATCAAGTGGAAGAAAGGATATCAGAGATTGAAAATCACCTTACTGAAATAAGGCAAGATTACAACATTAGAAATAAAAAGAGTGAAAAGAAAGAAAAGAAAGCCTCCAAGAAATATGGGACTATGTGAAAAGAACAAACCTACGATTGACTGGGATCCTTAAGGATGATGGGGAGAATGGAACCAAGTTAGACAGCACACTTCAGGATATTATCCAGGAAAACTTCCCCAACCTAGCAAGACAGGCCAACATTCAAATTCAGGAAATACAGAAAACACCATTAAGATACTCCTCAAGAAGAGAAACCCCAAGACACCTAATTGCCAGATTCTCCAAGGTTGAAATGAAGGAAAAAATGTTATGAGCAGCCAAAGAGAAAAGTCAGGTTACCTACAAAGGGAAGCCCAACAGACAAACAATGGATTAATCTGCAAAAACCCTACAAGCCTAAAGACAGTGGGGGCAAACATTCAACTTTCTTAAAGAAAATGGTTTTCAAACCAAAATTTCACATCCAAACAAACTAAGCTTCATAAGAGAAGGAGAAATAAAATCCTTCAAAGACAAACAAATACTGAGGAACTTGTCACCACCAAACCTGCCTTAAAAGAGCTCCTGAAGGAAGCACTAAATATGGAATGGAAAAACCGGTATCAGCCACTGCAAAAACATACCAAATTGTAAAGACCATCAACACTATGAAGAAACTGCATCAACTAATGGGCAAAATAACCAGCTGGCATCATAATGACAGGAGCAATTTCACACATAACAATATTAACCTTAAATATAAATGGGCTAAATGCCCCAATTAAAAGACACCCACTGGCAAATGGGATAAAGAGTCAAGACCCATCGGTGTGCTGTATTCAGAAGACCCATCTCATGTGCAAAGACACACATAGGCTCAAAATAAAGGGATGGAGAAATATTTACCAAGCAAGTGTAAAGCAAAAGAAAGCAGAGGTTGCAATCCTATCCTTTTTTTTTTAAATTTTATTATTATACTTTAAGTTTTAGGGTACATGTGCACAACGTGCAGGTTTGTTACATATGTATACATGTGCCATGTTGGTGTGCTGCACCCATTAACTCGTCATTTAGCATTAGGTATATCTCCTAATGCTATCCTTCCCCCCACCCCCCACCCCATAACAGTCCCCAGTGTCTGATATTTCCCTTCCTGCAATCCTATTCTTTGATAAAACAGACGTTAAACCAACAAAGATCAAAAAAGGCATAGAAGGGCATTACATAATGGCAAAGGGAACAATGCAACAAGAAGAGCTAACTATCGTAAATATATATGCACCCAAAACAGGAGAACCCAGATTCACAAAACAAGATCTTAGAAACCTACAAGGGATGTACACTCCCACACAATGATAGTGGGAGACTTTAACACCCACTGTCTATATTAGACAGATCAATGACACAGAAAATAAACAAGGATTTTCAGGACTTCAACTCAGCTCTGGACCAAGCAGACCTAATGGATATCTGAAGATCTCACCACCACAAAATAATAGAATATACATTCTTCTCAGCACCACATAGCACTTATTCTAAAATCAACCACATAATTGAAAGTTAAACACTCCTCAGCAAATGCAAAAAATAGAAAACAAATAGTCTCTCAGACCTCAGTGAAATCAAATTAGAACTCAGGATTAAGAAACTCACTAAAAACAGCACAACTACCTGGAAACTGAACAACCTGCTCCTGAATGACTACTGGGTAAATAACGAAATTAAAGTAGAAATAAATAAGTTTTTTGAAACCAATGAGAACAAAGACACAACCTACCGAAATCTCCAAGACACATTTAAACCAGTGTCTGAGGAAAATTAATAGCACTGAATGCCCACAGGTGAAAGCATGAAAGATCTAAAATTGACACCATACCATAACAATGAAAAGAACTAGAGAAGCAGGAGCAAATTCAAAAGCTAACAGAAGATAAGAAATAACTAAGATCGGGGGGGGCAGTTACAAGATGGCTGAATAGGAACAGCTCCAGTCCACAGCTCCCAGCGTGAGTGACACAGAAGACGGGTGATTTCTGCACTTCCAACTAAGGTACCAGGTTCATCTCACTGGGGCTTGTTGGACAGTGGGTGCAGGACAGTGGGCGTAGCACACCAAGCATAAGCTGAAGCAGGGCAAGGCATCACCTCACTCAGGAAGTGCAAGGGTTCATGGAATTCCCTTTCCTAGCCAAGCAAAGCAGTGACAGACGGTACCTGGAAAATCGAGTCACTACCACCTTAATACTGCACTTTTCCAGTGGCCTTAGCAAATGGCACACCAGGAGATTATATCCCACTCCCAGCTTGGAGGGTCCCATGGCCATGGAGTCTCACTCATTGCTAGCACAGCAGTTTGAGATTGAACTGCAAGGCAGCAGCAAGGCTGGGGGATGGGCACCTGCCATGGCTGAGCCTTGAGTAGGTAAACAAAGCATCCAGGCAGCTCGAACTGGGTGGAGCCCATGGCAGTCAAGGAGGCCTCCCTGCCTCTGTAGACTCCACCACTGGGGGCAAGGCAAAGCAGAACAAAAGAAAGCAGAAACCTCTGCGAACTTAAATGTCCCTGTCTGACAGCTTTGAAGAGAGTACTGGTTCTCCCAGCACAGAGTTTGAGATCTGAGAACGAACAGACTGCCCCCTCAAGTGGGTCCCTGAACCACGAGTAGCCTAAGTGGGAAGCACCCCTCAGGAGGGGCAGACTGACACCTCACATGGCCGGGTACCCCTCTAAAACAAAACTTCCAGAGGAACGATCAGGTAGCAACATTTGCTGTTCAGCAATATTCACTGTTCTGCAACCTCCGCTGCTGATACCCAGGCAAACAGGGTCTGGAGTGGACCTACAGCAAACTCCAACAGACCTGCAGCTGAGGGTCCTGTCTGTTAGAAGGAAAACTAACAAAGAGAAAGGACATCCACAACAAAACCCCATCTGTACGTCACCATCTTCAAAACCCAAAGCTAGAAACAACCACAAAGATGGTGAAAAAACAGCAGAAAAACTGAAAATTCTAAAAATCAGAGCACCTCTCCTCTTCCAAAGGAACACAGCTCCTCATCAGCAACAGAACAAAGCTGGACGGAGAATGACTTTGACGAGTTGAGAGAAGAAGGCTTCAGATGATCAAACTTCTCCGAGCTAAAGAAGCAAGTTCAAACCCATCACAAAGAAGTTAAAAACCTTCAAAAAAGATTAGACGAAAGGCTAACTAGACTAACCAATATAGAGAAGGCCTTAAATGACCTGATGGAGCTGAAACCCCTGGCACGAGAAATACAGGATGAATGCATAAGTTTCAGTAGCCGATTCGATCAGCTGGAAGAAAGGGTCAGTGATTGAAGATGAAATGAATGAAATGAAGTGAGAAGAGAAGTTCACAGAAAAAAGAATAAAAAGAAATGAACAAAGCCTCCAAGAAATATGGGACAATGTGAAAAGACCAAATCTACATCTGATTGGTGTACTTGAAAGTGATGGGGAGAATGGAACCAAGTTGGAAAACACTCTGCAAGATATTGTCCAGGAGAACTTCCCCAATCTAGCAAGGCAGGCCAACAATCAAATTCAGGAAATACCAAGAACCCCACAAAGATACTCCTCGAGAAGAGTAACTCCAAGTCACATAATTGTCAGATTCACCAAAGTTGAAATGAAGGAAAAAATGTTAAGGGCAGCCAGAGAGAAAGGTCGGGTTACCCACAAAGGGAAGCCCATTAGACTAACAGCAGATCTCTCAGCAGAAACTCTACAAGCCAGAAGAGAGTGGGGGCCAATATTCAACATTCTTAAAGAAAAGAATTTTCAACCCAGAATTTCATATGCAGCCAAACTAAGCTTCATAAGTGAAGGACAAATAAAATACTTTACAGACAAGCAAATGCTGAGACATTTTGTCACCACCAGGCCTGCCCTAAAAGAGATCCTGAAGGAAGCACTAAACATGGAAAGGAAGAATTGGTACCAGCCACTGCAAAAACATGCCAAATTGTAAAGACCATCGATGCTAGGAAGAAACTGCATCAACTAACGAGTGAAATAACCAGCGGACATCATAATGAAAGGATGAAATTCACATATAACAATATTAACCTTAAATGTAAATGGGCTAAATACTCCAATTAAAAGACATAGACTGGCAAATGGGGTAAAGAGTCAAGACCTGTCAGTGTGCTGTATTCAGGAGATCCATCTCATGTGCAGAGACACAGATAGGCTCAAAATAAAGGGATGGAGGAAGATGTACCAAGCAAATGTAAAACAAAAAAAGACAGGGGTTGTAATCCTAGTATCTGATAAAAGAGACTTTAAACCAACAAAGATCAAGAGACAAAGAAGGCCATTACTTACTGAATGGCAAAGGAGTCAATTCAACAAGAAGAGCACACTATCTTAAATACATATGCAACCAATACAGGAGCACACAGATTCATAAAGCAAGTCCTTAGAGACTTACAAAGAGACTGAGACTCCCACACAATAATAACGGGAGATTTTAACACCCCACTGTCAACATTAGACAGATCCACGAGACACAAAGTTAAAAAGGATATCCAGGAATTGAACTCAGCTCTGCACGAAGAGGACCTAATAGACATCTATAGAACTCTCCACCCCAAAACAACAGAATATATATTCTTCTCAGCACCACATTGCACTTATTCCAAAATTGACCACATAGTTGGAAGTAAAGCATTCCTCAGCAAATGTAAAAGAACAGAAATTAGAACAAACTGTCTCTCAGACCACAGTACAATCAAATTAGAACTCAGGATTAAGAAACTCACACAAAACCACTCAACTACATGGAAACTGAAAAACCTGCTCCTGAATGACTACTGCTTACATAACAAAATGAAGGCAGATATAAAGATGTTCTTTGAAACCAACGAAAACAAAGAAACAACATACTAGAATGTGTGGGACACATTCAAAGCAGTGTGTAGAGGGAAATGTATAGAACTAAATGCCCACAAGAGAAAGCAGGAAAGATCTAAAATTGACACCCTAAAATCACAATTAAAAGAACTAGAGGAGCAAGAGCAAACACAATCAAAAGCCAGCAGAAGGCAAGAAACAACTAAGATCAGAGCAGAATTGAAGGAGATAGAGACACAAAAAACCCTTCAAAAAATTAATGAATCCAGATGCTGGTTTTTTGAAGAGATCAACAAAATTGATAGACCACTAGCAAGACCAATAAAGAAGAAAAGAGTGAAGAATCAAATAGATGCAATAAAAAATGATAAAGGGGAGATCACCACCAATCCCAAAGAAATACAAACTACCATCAGAGAATACTACAAACACGTCTACACAAATCAACTAGAAAATCTAGAAGAAATGGATAAATTCCTGAACACATACACCCTCCCAAGACTAAACCAGGAAGAAGTTGAATCTCTGAATAGACAAATAACAGGCTCTGAAATTGAGGCAATACTTAATAGCTTACCAACCAAAAAAAGTGCAGGACCAGACAGATTTACAACCAAATTCTATCAGAGGCACAAGGCAGAGCTGGTACCATTCCTTCTGAAACTATTCCAATCAATAGAAAAAGTGGGAATCCTCCCGACCTCATTTTATGAGGTCAGCAACATCCTGATACCAAAGCCTGACAGAGACACAACAAAAAAAGAGAATTTTAGACTGATATCCCTGATGAACATCGATGCAAAAATCCTCAATAGAATACTGACAAACCGAATCTAGCAACACATCAAAAAGCTTATTGACCATGATCAAGTGGACTTCATCCCTGGGATGCAAGGCTGGTTCAACGTATGCAAATCAATAAATGTAATCCAACATATAAACAGAACCAAAGACAAAAAACACATGATTATCTCAATAGATGCAGAAAAAGCCTTTGACAAAATTCAACCACCCTTCATGCTAAAAGCTCTCAGTAAATTAGGTATTGATGGGACATATCTCAAAATAATAAGA
>NW_026652282.1:50488255-50489044 GCF_009828535.3 Hylobates moloch | reverse complement strand
ATAGTGTTGGAAGTTCTGGCTAGGGCAATCAGGCAGGAGAAAGAAATAAAGTGTATTCAATTAGGAAAAGAGGAAGTCAAATTGTCCCTGTTTGTAGATGACATGATTGTATATCTAGAAAACCCCATCGTCTCAACTGAAAATATCCTTAAGCTGATAAGCAACTTCAGCAAAGTCTCAGGATACAAAATCAATGTGCAAAAATCACAAGCATTCTTATACACCAATAACAGATATACAGAGAGCCAAATCATGAGTGAGCTCCCACTCACAATTGCTTCAAAGAGAATAAAATACCTAGGAATCCAACTTACAGGGGATATGAAAGACCTCTTCAAGGACAACTACAAGCCACTGCTCAACGAAATAAGAAGATACCAACAAATGGAAGAACATTCCATGCTCATGGATAGGAAGAATCAATATCATGAAAATGGCCATACTGCCCAAGGTAATTTATAGATTCAATGCTATCTCCATCAAGTTACCAATGACTTTCTTCACAGAATTGGAAAAAACTAATTGAAAGTTCATATGGAACCAAAAAAGAGCCTGCATTGCCAAGTCAATCCTAAGCCAAAAGAACAAAGCTGGAGGCATCACACTACCTGACTTCAAATTATACTACAAGGCTGCAGTAACCAAAACAGTATGGTACTGGTACCAAAACAGAGATATAGACCAATGGAACAGAACAGAGCCCTCAGAAATAATATCACACAGCTACAGCTATCTGATCTTTGAGAAACCTGACAGAAACAAGCAATGGGGAAAGGATTCCCTATTTAA
>NW_026652282.1:50419102-50478255 GCF_009828535.3 Hylobates moloch | reverse complement strand
GTTTAGACATGAAGTCCTTGCCCATGCCTATGTCCTGAATGGTATTGCCTAGGTTTTCTTGTAGGATTTTAATGGTTTTAGGTCTAACATTTAAGTCTTTAATCCATCTTGAATTAATTTTTGTATAAAGTGTAAGGAAGGGATCCAGTTTCAGATTTCTACATATGGCTAGCCAGTTTTCCCAGCACCATTTATTAAATAGGGAATCCTTTCCCCATTGCTTGTTTTTGTCAGGTTTGTCAAAGATCAGATAGTTGTAGATATGCGGCATCATTTCTGAGGACTCTGTTCTGTTTCATTGATCTATGTCTCTGTTGTGGTACCAGTACCATGCTGTTTTGGTTACTGTAGCCTTGTAGTATAGTTTGAAGTCAGATAGTGTGATGCCTCCAGCTTTGTTCTTTTGGCTTAGGATTGACTTGGCGATGCGGGCTCTTTTTTGGCTCCATATGAACTTTAAAGTAGTTTTTTCCAATTCTGTGAAGAAAGTCATTGGTAGCTTGATGGGGATGGTATTGAATCTATAAATTACCTTGGGCAGTATGGCCATTTTCACGATATTGATTCTTCCAACCCATGAGCATGGAATGTTCTTCCATTTGTTTGTATCCTCTTTTATTTCATTGAGCAGTGGTTTGTAGTTCTCCTTGAAGAGGTCCTTCACATCCCTTGTAAGTTGGATTCCTAGGTATTTTATTCTCTTTGAAGCAATTGTGAATGGGAGTTCACTCATGATTTGGCTCTCTGTTTGTCTGTGATTGGTTTACAAGAATGCTTGGGATTTTTGTACATTGATTTTGTTATTTGGAGACTTTGCAGAAGTTGCTAATCAGCTTAAGGAGATTTTGGGCTGAGACTATGGGGTTTTCTAGATATACAATCATGTCATCTGCAAACAGGGACAATTTGACTTCCTCTTTTCCTAATTGAATACCCTTTATTTCCTTCTGCTGCCTGATTGCTCTGGCCAGAACTTCCAACACTATGTTGGATAGGAGTGGTGAGAGACAGCATCCCTGTCTTGTGCCAGTTTTCAAAGGGAATGTTTCCAGGTTTTGCCCATTCAGTATGATATTGGCTGTGGGTTTGTCGTAGATAGCTCTTATTATTTTGAGATACGTCCTATCAATACCTAATTTATTGAGAGTTTTTAGCAGGAAGCGTTGTTGAATTTATTCAAAGGACTTTTCTGCGTCTATTGAGATAATCATGTGGTTCTTGTCTTTGGTTCTGTTTATATGCTGGATTACATTTATTGATTTGCGTATGTTGAACCAGCCTTGCATCCCAGGGATGAAGCCCACTTGATCATGGTGGATAAGCTTTTTGATGTGCTGCTGGATTCGGTTTGCCAATATTTTATTGAGGATTTTTGCATCAATGTTCATCAAGGATATTGGTCTGAAATTCTCTTTTTTGGTTATGTCTCTGCCAGGCTTTGGTATCAGGACGATACTGGCTTCATAAAACGTGTTAGGGAGGATTCCCTCTTTTCTATCGATTGGAATAGTTTCAGAAGGAATGGTACCAATTCCTCCTTGTACCTCTGGTAGAATTTGGCTGTGAAGCCATCAGGTCCTGGACTCTTTTTGGTTGGTAAGCTATTGATTATTGCCACAATTTCAGAGCCTGTTATTGGTCTATTCAGAGATTCAACTTCTTCCTGGTTTAGTCTTGGGAGGGTGTATTTGTTGAGGAATTTATCCATTTCTTCTAGATTTTCTAGTTTATTTGCATATATATATTTATATATACACTTTTCCAGTATATCATCTTAATATATATATAGATATACTTTTCCAGTATATTAGCTTAATTAGTTTTGAGTTGTTAGGCTATATTTTGAGGTATTTTTAGTAACTGATTTATGGATTAAAACAGCCATCTTAACTCTTCAGAATCTATTAACTAATTTACAGTATAATACAAAAAGTTTGCTGCAAAATAGCTGCATTCTCGAATCGTTTTCTGTTTATTATAGTTATATATACTATGTGTGTGTGGGTATATATATAGAGAGAGAGAAAGAGAGAGAGATAATCCAACAATACAATGCTATAGCTTTTGCTTTATATAATGTAGGTGTGTGTGTTTATGTGTGCGTGTGTATGAAAGAAGCTAAGAAAAAAGAGGAAAGTACATTTGTAGAATCTTTTGCATTAACCTGCTTACCATTTCCAGTAGTCTTCACTCCATTTTTGGATTTCAGTTAAGGTCGGGTGTCATTTTCTTGCTACAATATAGCTTTATTCCTTCTCCATTCCTTTGTGCTATTGCTGTCATATATATTAAATTTATATATAAATCAAAACATACCATTTTATAATTGTTTTGGGTAATATTTTTAAAACCAACAGAAGAAATAATAATAAATTTGTAATTATAATGTCTTTTGTAATTACCTTCACCAGAGCTCCTTTTTTTTTCATATGACTTTGAATTATTGTCTGGTGTCACTTGCTTTCACCAAGACAAACTTCCTGTAGTATTTCTTGTAAAGATGATCTCCTAGCAACAAAATTCTCTTTCAGTTTTAGTTTATCTGCAAAAATTTTTATTTTGTCTTAACATCTGAAAGATTCTTCTGTGAAATACAAGAATCTTGGTTGACTGTCTTTTATTATTTTAAAAATGTCATCTCACTGTCTTCTGGCTTCCTTGTTTCTGATAACTCATCAATTACTCTTATTGTGGTTTCTTTCTAGTTGATAGATTATTTTTCTTTGCTACTTTAAAATTTTTCATTTATTTAGGGTGGATATCTTTGCATTTATCCTACTTAGAGTTTGCTAACTTCATCACATTTTTAGATATAATGTCCTCAAACATTTTTTTGATTCATCTTTTCTTACTCATCTGCCATTCTGGAACTCTCCATATGCATAGATTAGTGTATACTTGATGGGTATCACAAAGGTCCCTGAGACTCTGTTTATTTTTATTCTTTTGCTTTTCTCTCTGTTCATTAGATTAAATTATGCCAACTGATCTATCATTAAGCCTGCTGATACTTTCCTCTTTCTTCTTCCATTTAAAACATAATATTGAGCTCCTCTAGTGAATTTTAATTTAAATTAATTTTCAGCTTCAAAATTTCTATTTGCTTTTTCTTTCAAATAAGTTTCATCTCTTCAATGATAGTCTCTATTTAATAAAACACTGTCATCATTCCATCTTTTGATTCTTTGAACATGGTTTTCTTTAGTTGTCTGAATATCCTTAAATATCCACATTGTATTATTTGTCTTATAAGTCCAAGATAAAAGAATGATTCTATTGCCTGATTTTGTTTTTGTTGTCATTGTTTTTTTTTGTTAATTTCAACTTTAATTATATATTAAATGGTATACATCATGCGGGTTTGTTACATGGGTAAATTGTATGATGCTGTAGCTTGAGGTTCTAGTGATCCTATCTTCCAGGTGATAAACATAGTACCCAACATGTGGTTGTTCAGGTGGTTTCTTTTTTGCGTGTTCATTTGTTTAAGTTTTCTGTAAGTTCTGGATACAAGGCCTTTGTTGGATGCATAGTTTGCAAATATTTTCTCCTATTCTGTTACCTGTTTGTTGATTCTGTTGGTAATTTATTTTATTGCACAGAAGGTCTCACTTGTCAATTTTTTTTGATAATTAGGTCGCCTTTGTCAGTGTTTTTTTTTTTTTTTTTTTTTTTTTTTGCAACTGCTGTTAGGAACTTGGCCATAAATTATTTGCCAAAGACCATGTCAAGAAAAGTATTTACTAGGTTTTCTTTCTTTTTAAAATTACTTTCTTTTTTTTAAGTTCTGGGATGCATGTGATGAATGTGCAGGTTTGTTACACAGGTATACACACATTTGCTATGGCGGTTTGCTGCACCTGTCAACCCATCATCTAGGTTTTAACCCCCGCATACATTAGGTATTTGTCCTAATGCTCTTGCTCCCCTTTCCCCCAATGCCATAATAGGCCACAGTATGTGATGTTCCCATCCCTGTGTCTGTGTCTTCTTATTGTTCAACTCTCACTTTTGAGTAAAACATGCAGTGTTTGGTTTTCTGTTCCTGTGTTAGTTTGCTGAGGATTATGGTTTCCAGCTTCATCCATGTCCCTACAAAGGACATGAACTTATTCATTTTTATGGCTGCATAGTATTTTATGGTGTATATGTGCAATATTTTCTTTATCCAATCTATCATTGATGGGCATTTGGGTTGGTTCCAAATTTTTGCTAGTGTAAATAGTGCTGCAATAAACATATGTGCAGATGTGTCTTTATAGTAGAATGATTTATAATACTTTGGGTATATTCCCTGTACTGGGATTGCTAGGTCAAATGGTATTTCTGGTTCTACATCCTTGAGGGATTGCCATACTGCCGTCCAAAATGGTTGAAATAATTTACACTTCCACCATCAGTGTAAAAGCATTCCTATTTCTCCACATCCTCACCAGCAACAGTTGTTTCCAGACTTTTTAATGATCACCATTCTAACTGGGGTGAGATGGTATCTCATTGTGGTTTTGATTTGCATTTCTCTAATGACCAGTGATGATGAGCTTTTTTTCATGTTTGTTGGCCAGATAAATGTCTTTTTTTGAGAAGTGTCTGCTTAGCCAGTTTTCCCAGCACCATTTTTTAAATAGGTAATTATTTCCTCATTGCTTGTTTTTGTCAGGTTTGTTGATGATCAGATGGTTATAGAAGTGTGATCTTACTTCTAAAGCCTCTGTTCTGTTCTATTGGTCTATATATCTGTTTTGGTGCCAATACTATGATGTTTTGGTTACTGTAGCCTTGTAATATAGTTTAAAGTTGGGTAGCATGATGCCTCCAGCTTTGGTCTTTTTTCTTAGGGTTTTCTTGGCTATATGGGCTCTTTCTTTTCTTTCATATGAAATTTAAATTAGTTTTTTCTAGTTCTGTGAAGAGAGTCACTAATACCTTGATGGGAATAGAACTGAATCTATAAATTACTTTGGGCGGTATGGCCATTTTCATGATATTGATTCTTCCTATCCATCAATATGGAATGTTTTTTCATTTGTTTGTGTCCTCTCTTATTTCCTTGAGCAGTGGTTTGTAGTTCTTCTTGAGGAGATCCTTCACGTCCCTTGTAAGTTGTATTCCTGGGTTTTAAAATTTTCTTTGTAGCAATTGTGAATAGGAGTTCAATCATGATTTGGCTCCCTGCTTGTCTGTTATTGGTGTATAGGAGTGCTTGTGATTTTTGCACACTGATTTTGTATCATGAAACTGCTGAACTTGCTTATCAGCTTAAAGAGTTTTGGGGCTGAGATAACGGGGTTTTCTAAATATACAATCATGTCATCTGCATACAGAGACAATTTGACTTCCTCTCTTCCTATTTGAATAGACTTTATTTCTTTCTCTTCTCAGATTGGCCTGGCCAGAACTTCCAATACTATGTTGAATAGGAATGGTGAGAGACGGCATCCTTGTGTTGGTTGTTAAAGGGAATGCTTCCACCTTTTACCTATTTGATATGATATTGGCTATGGGTTATCAAAAATAGCGCTTATTATTTTGAGATAAATTCCATCAATAACTAGTTTATTTAGAGTTTTTAGAATGAAGCGGTGTTGAATTTTATTGAAGGCTTTTTCTGCATCTATTGAGATAATCATGTGTTTTTTTATCATTGGTTCTCTTTATGTGATGGGTTATGTTTATCGATTTGCGTATGTTGAACAAGACTTGCATCCCAGTTATGAAGCCAACTTCATCGTGGTGGATAAGCTTTTTGATGTGCAGGTGGATTCGGTTTGTCAGTATTTTATTGAGAAATTTTGCATCGATTTTCATCAGGAATACTGGCCTGAAATTTTCTGTTTTTGTTGTGTCTCCTCCAGGTTATGGGATCAGGACAATGCTGGCCTCATAAAATGAGTTAGGGAGGAATCCCTCTTTTTCTATTCTTTGGAATCATTTCAGAAGGAATAGTACCAACTCCTCTTTGTATCTCTGGTAGAATCCTGATGTGAATATGTCTGGTCCTGGGCTTTTTTTGTAGGCTATTAATTACTGCCTTAATTTCAGAACTTGTTATTGGTCTATTCAGGGATTCAAGTTCTTCCTGGTTTAGTCTTGGGAGGGTGTATGTGTCCAGGAATTTATCCATTTCTTCTAGATTTTCTAGTTTATTTGCATAGAGGTGTTTATAGTATTCTCTGGTGGTAGTCTTATTTCTTTGGGATCAGTGGTGATATTCCCTTTATCATTTATTATTGTGTCTATTTGATTCTTCTCTCTTTTCTTCTTTATTAGTCTGGCAAGTGGTCTATGTATTTTGTTAATCTTTTTGAAAAACCAGCTCCTGTATTCATTGATTTTTTTTGAAGAGATTTTTTGTGTCTTTATCTCCTTCAATTCTGCTCTGATCTTATTTTGTGTCTTCTGATTGCCTTTGAATTTGTTTGCTCTTTCTTCTCTAGTTCTTATAATTGTGATGTTAGGGTGTTGATTTTAGATCTTTCCCACTTTCTGATTTTGGCATTTAGTGCTATAAATGCCCCTCTTAACACTGCTTTAGCTGTGTCCCAGAGATTCTGGTATGTTCTGTCTTGGTTCTCGTTGGTTTCAAAGAACTTATTTATTTCTGCCTTAATTTTTTTATTTACCCAGTAGTCATTCAGGAGCAGATTGTTGAGTTTCCATGTAGTTGTGTGGTTTTGAGTGAGTTTCTTAATCCTGAGAACTAATTTGATTGCACTGTGTTCTGTGAGACTTTGTTATGATTTCCATTCTTTGGCATTTGCTGAGGACTGTTTTACTTCCAATTATGTGGTCAATTTTAGGATAAGTGCTATGTGGTGCTAGGAAGAATGTATATTCTGTTGATTTGGGGTAGAGAGTTCTGTAGATGTCTATTAGGTTTGCTTGGTCCAGAGCTGAGTTCAAGTCCTGAATATCCTTGTTACATTTCTGCCTCATTGATCCATCTAATATTGACAGTTGGGTGTTAAATTCTCCCACTATTATTGTGTGGGAGTCTAAGTCTTTTTGTAGATCTCTGAGAACTTTTTTTTTTAAGTAATCTGGTGCTCCTGTATTGGGTGCATATATGTTTAGGATAGTTAACTCTTCTTTTTACATTGATCATTTTACCATTATGTAATGCCCTTCTTTGTCTTTTTTGGTCATTGTTGGTTTGCAGTCTGTTTTATCAGAGACTAGGATTGAAACCCCTGCTTTCCTTTGCTTTCCATTTATTTGGTAAATATTCCTCCATCCCTTTATTTTGAGCCTATGTGTGTCTTTGCATGTGAGATGGGTCACCTGAATACAGCACACTGATGGGTCTTGACTCTTTTTCCAATTTACCAGTCTGTGTCTTTCAGTTGGGGCTTTTAGCTCATTTACCTTTAAGGTTAATATTGTTGTGTGTGAAACTGATTCTGTCATCATGATGCTAGCTAGTTATTTTGCACGTTAGTTGATGATGTTTCTTCATAGTGCCATTGGTCTTTATATTTTGGTGTGTTTTTGCAGTGGCTAGTACCAGTTTTTCCTTTCCATATTTAGTGATTTCTTCAGGATCTCTTGTAAGGCAGGCCTGGTGGTTACAAAATCCCTCAGCATTTGCTTGTCTGGAAAGGATTTTATTTCTCATTTGCTTATGAAGCTTAGATTGACTGGATAAGAAATTCTGAGTTAAAAATTATTTTCTTTGAGAATACTGGCCCCCACTCTCTTCTGGCTTGTAGGGTTTCCACAGAGACATCTGCTGTTAGTCTGGTGGGTTTCCCTTTGTAGGTAACCTGACCTTTCTCTATAGCTGCCCTTAACATTTATTCCAGCCTTTCAACGTAGGAGAATCTGATGATTACATGTCTTGGGGTTGATCTTCTTGAGGAGTATTTTAGTGGTATTCTCAGTATTTCCTGAATTTGAATGTTGGTGTGTCTTGCTAGGTTGGGGAAGTTTTCCTGGATAATATATCCTGAAGTGTGTTGTCCAACTTGGTTCCATTCTCCCCATCACTTTCAGGGACCTCAATCCATCATAGGTTCATTCTTTTCAAATAGTTCCATATTTCTTGAAGGCTTTTTTCATTCCTTTTCATTCTTTTTTCTCTAATCTTGTCTTTACGCATTCCTTGCATTGCTTTAGAACATGCTTCTTTAGCTCAGATGAGTTTGTTATTACCCACCTTCTGAAGCCTACTCCTGTCAATTCATCAAACTCATTCTCCATGCATTTTTGTGCCCTTGCTGGAGAGGATTTGTGATCACTTGGAGGAGAAGAGGCATTCTTGTTTTTGGAAGTTTCAGCATTTTTGTGCTGTTTCTTCTTCATTTTAGTGGATTTATCTACCTTTGATCTTTGAGGCTGATGACCTTTGGATGGGGTTTTGTAAGGGTTTCTTTATGCTGATGTTGGTGTTTTTGCTTTCTTTTTGTTAGTTTTTCTTTTAGCAGACAGGCCCCTCTTCTGCAGGTATGCTGAAGTTTGTTGGAGGTACACTCCAGAACCTATTTGTCTGGGTATAACCAGCAGAGGCTGCAGAACAGCAAAGATTGCTGCCTGCTTCTTCCTCTGGAAGCTCAATCCCAGAGGGGCACTGGCTTTATGCCAGCCAGAGCTCTCCTGTATGAGGTGTCTGTCAAACCCTGTTGGGAAGTCTCTCCCAGTCACGAGGCACAAGGTTTAGGGACCCACATGAGGAAGCAGTCTCTCCCTTAGCAGAGCTCGAGCACTGTGCTGGGAGAAACCCCCTTGTCAGCATCTGCTGCTCTCCTCAGAGCCAGCAGGCAGAAATATTTAAGTTCACTGAAGCTGTGCCCACAGCCACCCTTTCCCCCCAGGTGCTCTGCCCCAGGGAAATGAAAGATTTATCTATAAGCCCCTGCCTGGGGCTGCTGCCTTTCTTTCAGAGATGCCCTTCCCAGTGAGGAGGAATCTAAAGAGGCAGTCTAGCCACAGCTGCTTTTGCCATGCTGTGTTGAGTTCCATTCAGTCTGTATTTCCAGGCCTCGTTAGCACTCTCAGGGGAAAACTACCTAGTCAAGCCTCAGTAATGGCGGATGCCCCTCCCTCCACCAAGCTAGATCGTCCCAGGTTGACTTCAGGCTCCTGTGCTGGCAGTGAGAATTTCAAGCCAGTGGTTCTTAGCTTGCTTGCCTCCATGGGAGTGGGAACCACTGAGCGAGACCACTTGGCTCCCTGGCTTCAGCCCCCTTTCCCTCTTTCCAGGGGAGTGAATGGTTTTGTCTCAGTGGACTTCCAGGTGCCACTGGGAAACAACAAGAAAACAACTCTTGCAGCTAGCTCAGTGACTGCCCAAACAGCCTCCCAGTTTTGTGTTTCAAACCCAGGTCCCTGGTGGTGTAGGCACAAGAGGGAATCTCCTGTTCTGTGGATTGCAAACCTGTGGGAAAAGCATAGTAACTGGGCTGGATATCCCAGTCCCTCATGGCTTTCCTTGGCTAGGGAGTGGAGGTCCACTGCTCCTTGCACTTCCCGGGTAAGGCAATGCCCAACACTGCTTCTGCTCGCCCTCCATGGTCTGCACCCACTGCCTAACCAGTCCCAGCGAGATGATTAGGTTACCTCAATTGCAAATGCAGAAATCACCCCCTTTCTGCTTTGGTCTCACTGGGAACTGCAGACTGAAGCTGCTGTTCCTATTCAGCCATCTTGACATCCATATTCCTAGGTTTTCTTCTAGGTTTTTTTTTTTTTTTAGATGGAGTCTTGCTCTGTCACCCAGGTTGGAGTGCAGTGGTGCCATCTCGATTCACTGCAACCTCTGCCTCCTGGGTTCAAGTGATTCTCCTGCCTCAGCCTCCTGAGTAGCTGGGATTACAGGGCACCTGCCCAACTATCTGTCAATATTTTTATAGTTTGAGGTCTTACATTTAAATATTTAATCTACTTTAGGTTAATTTTCATATATGGTGACAGGTAGAGATCCAGTTTCATTCTTCTGCATATGGCAGGCAAACTATTATAGTACCATTTGTTGAATAGAGAGTCCTTTCCTCCATTGCTTACTTTTGCTCATTTTGTTGAAGATCAGATGGTTGTAGGCGGCAGGTTTATTTCTGGGTTCTCAATTCTGTTTCCTTGGTCTATGTGTCTTTTTTTGCAGCAGTACCATGCTGTTTTGATTATTGTAGCTTTATAGTACATTTGGAAGTTGGGCAATGTGATGCTTCTGTATTTGTTCTTTTTGATTAATATTGCTTTAGCTTTTGAGGCTCTTTTTTTGGTTCCAAATGAATTTAAAAATAATTTTGTCAAATTTTGTAAAAATGGCATTGATATTTTGATAGGAATAGTGTTGAATCTGTAATAGTGTTGAATAGTGTTGAATCTGATTGCTTTGGGCAGTATGGCCATTTTAACTATGTGGATTCTTCCAATATATGAGCATGAAATATTTTCCCATTTATTTGTGTTATCTCTGATTTCTTTTAGCTGTGTTTTGTAGTTCTGCTTGTAAAGATCTTTACCTTATTGGTTAGATGGGTTCCTAGGTATTCCTTTTTTTTGTGGCTATTGTAAATGGAATTCTGTTCTTCATTTGATTCTCACCTGGAACAACATTGGTGTAAAAAAAGTTAGTGATTTTTGTACATTGGTTTAGTATATTAAAATTTTACTGAAGTCATTTATCAGTTCCAGGAGACTTAGCAGAGTCTTTAGGGTTTTCTAGGTATTGAATCATATCAGTAAAGAGAGAGAGTTTGATTTTCTCTCTTTTTATTTGGGTGCCTTTTATTTATTCCCTTTCTTCACTGCACTGGCTAGTACTTCCATTACTATATTGAATGGGAGTGGTGAAAGTGGGCATACTTGTCTTGTTCCAGTTCCCAAGGGGAACTGTTCCAGTTTTTGCTCATTCAGTATTATGTTGGCTGTGGGTTTGTTATAGATGGCTTTTATTATTTTTAGGTATGTTACTTTAATGCTTAATCCGCTGAGGGCTTTTGTCATTAAGGGATGTTGGATTATATTATAGGCTTTTTGTGTATCTATTGAGATGATCATATAGTTTTTGCTTTTGATTCTGTTTATTTGGTGTATCACATTTATTGATTTGTGTATGGTGAATCAACCTTGCATCCCAGAAATAAAACTTGCATGACTGTGGTGGATTAACTTTTTGATGTGCTGGTGGATTTAGTTTGCTATTATTTTCTTAAGAATTTTTGCATCCATGTTCATCAGGGATATTGACTTGAATTTTTTATTTTATTTTACTTTACATTTTGTCTCTGCCAGATTTTGGTATCAGAATGGTGCTGGATTCATAGAATGCATTAGGGAGAAGACTCCTCTTCGACTTTCTTGGGAAAGTGTGAGTAGGATTGGTATCAGTTTTTCCTTATATGTCTGGTAGAATTTGGCCATGAGTGCATGGTCCTGGGCTCTTTTTTGTTGGTAAGTTTTTTTGTTAGTGATTCAATTTCTGAACTTGTTATTTATCTGTTCATGTCTTCACTTTTATCCCTGATTCTATCTTGGGAGGTTGTGTGTTTCTAGGAGTTTATCCATTGTATCTATATTTTCTAACTTGTGTTCACAAAGGTGTTCTGTATAGTCTCTAAGGAACTTTTCTATTTCTGTGGAATCAGTTGTAAGGTCATCTTTGTCATTTCTCATTGTGCTCATTTGGATCTTTTTTTATTATTATTCCTTGTTAGTTTAGCTAATAGTATATCAATCTTGTTTATTCTTTTGAAGGAGCAACACTTGTTTTCATTGATCTTTTGTATGGCTTTTTAGGTCTCAATTTAGCTCAGTGCTCTCATTTAGTTGTTTATTCTACTTTATTCGGAGTTGGATGTTCTTTTTTTATTGTTTATCTGACTATGTCTTTAGGTTGTTAATTTGATGTCTTTCTAACCTCTTGATGAAGGTGTTTAGCACTACAAATTTGCCTCTTATCACTGCTTTAACTGCATCTCAAAGGTTTGGTAAGCTGTCTCTCCTATTTCATTAATTTCAAAGTAATTTTTAATTACTGTCTTAATTTTGTTTTTTGCCCAAGAGTTATTAAGGAGAAAGTTGTTTAATTTCCATTTTTTGGTAGTTTTGAGAGATCTTGGTATTGATTTCTGCTTTTATTACACTATGGTCTGAGAGTCTGCTTGGTATGGTTTTGATTTCTTTGAATTTATTGTGATTTGCTTTATGTCCAAGGACGTGGTGGACCTTAGAATATGTTCTGTGTATGGATGAGAAAAATATATATTCTGTGGTTGTTGTGTGGAGTACTCTGTAGAGGTCGATTGAGTCCAATTGTTCAAAGGTCAAGTTTAAATTCAGAATTTCTTTGTTAGTTTTCTGCCTCAGTGATCTGTCTAACTCTGTTAAAATCCTCCATTATTATTTGTGGCTGTCTAAATCTTTTCATTGGTTAGGAAGAACTTCCTTTATGAATCCAGGTACTTCTATATTGGGTGTGTATATGTTTAGGATAGTTAAGACTTCTTGCTGAATTGAACTCTTTATTATTAACTATTACCCTTCTTTGTCTTTCCTGACCGTTGATGGTTTAAAATTTGTTAATCTAATGTGAGAATAATGACTCCTGCTCTTTTGTAGTTGTTGTTTTCTATTTGCTTGATAGATCTTTCTCCATCCTTTTACTTTGAACCTGTGGGTGTAATTGCAGTTGAAATGGGTATCTTGAAGACAGTAGATTGTTGGGTCTTATCTTTTTATCTAGCTTGCCACTCTATGCATTTTAAGTGGTATATTTAGACCCTTTACATTCAGGGTTAGTATTAATTTATGAGATTTTGATCCTGTTATCATGTTGTTGACTGTTTTTTAGACTTGATTGCATAGCTGCTTTATATTGTTTGTGGGCCATGTGCTTGAGTGGATTTTTGAGGAAGCAAGTTTTGGTCTTTTATTTTCATATTTAGCACTCTCTTAAGGAACTCTGGTAAGGGTGGTCTGGTAATAACAAATTCCTTTAGTACTTGCTTGTCTGGGAAGAATTTTATTTCTCGTTTGCTTATGAAGTTCAGTTTCATGGAATATGATATTCTTGGTTGAAAATTCTTCACTGTAAGAATGTTGAAAATAGGCCCCCAATCTCTTACTTGTAGGTTTCTTACAGAGAGTTCTGCCACTAGTCTGATGGGGTTTACTTTGTAGGTAACCTGATTTTTCTCTTTAGCTACTTTTAAGATTTTTTCTTTTGAGTTCATCTTGGTGAATCTGATGACTATGTACCTTCTGGTTTGTCACCTTGTGTAGTATCTACAGGGGTTTGTGTATTTATTGAATTTGTATGTCCTCCTCCCTAGGACGTTTGGGGAAATTTTCATGGACTAGATCCTCAAATATGTTTTACAAGTTACTCTCTCTCCTTTTCTTTGGAAAACACCATGAGTCATACATTTGGTCTCTTTACATAATCCCATATTTCTCAAAGGATTTTTTTCATTTTCAAAAATTCTTTTTTCTTTATTTTTGTTTGACTAAGATGCTTGTACAAGCTGGTCTTCCTGGTCAGAGATTTTTTCTTCATCTTGATCTTTCTGCTGCTGATGCTTTAGATTCTATTGTGGAGATCTTGAAGTAAATTTTTCAGTTCCAAAAATTTAACTTGGTTCTTTCTTAAAATGGATATTTCATCTTTCAGCTACCGAATTGTTTTATTGGATTCCTTGGATTATATTTCAACTTTCTCCTCATTCTCACTGAGCTTCCTGGTCATCCAGCTTCTAAATTCTAGGTCCACAGTCAGCTCACTCTGGTTAAGAACCATTTCTGGGAGGCTAATGTGTACATTTATAGGTAAGGGCAAACACTGGCTTTTTGAGTTGCCAGTTCTTGGATTCATTCTTTCTCATGTGTAAGGGTTGATGATTCTTTACCCGTGAGATAAGTTGAGGATAGTCAGCTGGCTTTGTTTCTGGGTATATTTCAAAGGGTCATGACTTTGTATAGAATGTTTATTTCTGGCTGGATCTTTTCCTTAGTTTTCACGGGTGATACATACTTGCAAAATGTTTTAAGTTTGCATTTTGACCTGAGATCCAGTCGGTGGTGCTTAAGAGTGCTAGCAGGCAGATAGGCTCCTCCTACTCTGTTTCAGGGCTCTTTGGTGTTTTGGTGAAGATGACAGTAGTCATCTGTGGTGTCGGGGAGAGAGGTGACTCGCTCACCTAGATGGCTTCTAGGCCTTGGAGGAGCCCCCTTCGATCACTGGTTCCATGCCTGCACTTTTTGTTAGGTGTTCTGGTCCATGGGCTCCCTTAGGCAGGGACCACATTTGGTAGACAGGTCATATCCTTGCCAGGCTGGCCCTGTGTAACAAGGCACACCCCAATCCTCTGCCAGCCCATGAACCTGGGTATCTCCACTTCTCTCAGTGATCTGAGAATGAGGGCTCACCCTTGCTTGGCCACCACCAAGTCCTGCTCAGCTAAGAGCTCTGGAATGGGGTGAGGTCACTTAATCCCCTGTCTAGGTGCTTTCCGGGGGTTCATGAAGTTGTGGCCACACACAGAGTTCAGGCAGATGTAGGAATGCTGGGCTGGAAGCTCTATCAGACATGGATTTCCTGGCTATGAGTGGCGGATTTGGGTGCAGTTGCCTGACCTGCTGTTGGGTTATATTCTAGAGGCTGTTCCTGCCATCAGAGTTCAGACAGAAGTGGGACTGCTGGGCTGGAAGTTCTAGCTGCCTGGCTATGAGTGGTGTGGGGGGTGTGGAATCACCTATCCTGCAGTTTTTCTGTTTCCCTGGATAACAGGAGGCTGTGTCCACTGGCAGAGTTCAGAAAGAAGAGGAACTGCTGGGCTGGAAGCTCTAGCAGGCATGTCCTGCTGGCTACGAGTGGCAGAAGTGGGCATTGTTGTTTGTGTATATGGGTCTCATTTTCCTTTTTTACTTGTATGCATCATAATTTTTTGTTGAAAACTAGACGCTTTAGTTAATATATTTTATCAATTCTTGATTCTGATTTTTCTCTACCTCTGGGGTATGTTGCTATGAATTATGTTAGTATCACTGAAATTTTAGCTTTCACGGAAGTTTTTGCATCTAAGATCTTCCATATTCTGCTCCATGTAAAATCAGCCTCTCTTGGGCAGGGTTGAAGAGCTGCAAGTTCTTATGACCAGCCATGACCTTGTTTAGAACTTCCACAATAAGGTGCCACAGGTAATGGAAGCTGTTGGATGTAGCAGTATTCTCTACTTGCCCACAACAAATGCTGTGTAACATGGGTCTGGAAAGAGTGGGAGTTTTCAGTCTTTAAGTTCTGCCTTGCCCTACCCAGTGTGAAAGTTTTGTACCTCAAAGCTGCATCTGAGGAGCAAAGGGGAAAACAGATCCCAGCTTAAATATCATAGACTCAACTTTTCTTATTAGGAATCACTAATTTTTCTTGAATAAATGCTCCTGAATTTGCTTTATGCCATTTGATCATTTTTCACACTTGAAATGGTTGTTTCCAGTAATTTTTCCAGTTTTATTGTTGGTTTGTTTGAGAGAGAATATGCTGAGCTTCTTACTCTGTTATTCTGGGATGCTCATTCTTATTTATATTTTTAATTATGTATTTGTTAGTTTAACAAAAAATAATTATGCATTTTATGCAACAATGCAATGTCCCAGTCAATGGGGATTACATAGGTGAACAAGATAGATACAGACCACCACAGCCTTTCAGGAGCTAACAATATAGCAGACTATTTTGTTAAGTAGAATCTTTGCTTAGATTACATGAACATTTTATTTTGTGTTTCTAGCTTATCAATTGGAGAGGTGACCAAGCCCACTCTGTTGAAATATCACAAAGTCAAGTTTGTTCTCAGAGAAAAAGAATGCTGTGATCAATTGTTAATGACTGGCATGGGTACAAGAGGGACTCTTGAGAGTGGCATGTTATGATTTTGCCAAACCTGACATATAAATCTTGAGTTTCACGCTAATGCTGGATGCTGAAGAGGTCACAAAAGATCTGCTTAGCATTCCTGGCACCAATATCAGTGGGTTTCTCAGATGAGATCTTTAAAATGCTGTACGGCCAATGCTGTTCATCTCAGGATATAAATGGTCCAAGAGATCTTTGAGTACAGACAACTAAACTAAAGTGGGGAGAGGGGAGAAAGCCAGCGGAAGGTAACTTTTGTAAGCTGTTCCCTTCCATTTGTCCTGGTAATCACCTCTCCCAATTATTATGACATATATGTTATGTTGATAATCATGGTAGGACTAAAGTGGAAGAAAACTGTAAATAACTTCTCTGAGATACAATGATACGAAACATTGTTGATTGCATGTTATCAGGAAATAGCATAAGCTAATCAAATATTCAAAGAATCTGCAGGCTAGATTATTCTCTTTCATTACTGTGTTATTCCAGTGACATTATGCAAAGAAAGCAGGATGGGGCAGGGTGCCAAGACAAATAACATATTTTTTTTTGCAGTTTTTAGCATGGCTGTGAATGTTCTCCATGACATGCTTACCTTTTCAAACTCATGCTCCTCCTCTCACTCCTCTATTAAAAACTTACTCTCTCCAGTTAGTGTAGTGTTTATACCCTCTGTCCACAGTGTTCCTGATGTGTTTTTCTGTTCTCTTGCTCATGGGGTTCCTACTGCCTGGACTATTGTAATACTTACCCAACATCCTTCTTCTGACTAATTTCTAGTTCTTCTTCAGGACCCAGATCAGGGGTCACCTATTCCAGAAAACCTTCCTTTGTTTTCTTCTACTGAAATTCTCTGTTAACATTTGTTTGTCTCTTGTACTAAGCTAGGAGCTCCCTGAGGGCATGGAATGTATCTGATTCATCTAACACCAGTGCATACAGTGTAGTCCACAATACATGCTTAATAAATTTATTCTCATTGTAGAGTGTCAACGGAGCAAAGTAGGAGAAGGTACTTTAGTTCACTGAGCACCAAGTGAGGCAGAAGAACAAGGGAAGAGAGTTAATTAAGAGCAATAGGATTTGGAGTCAGACAGACCTGGGTTTGAATCCTTATCACTTCACTTCATAGCTGAGAGACCCTGTTCAGCCTCCTGTTTCCTCTTAGGTGTAATGAATAAGGTCACTTCCTCTGAAATCATAGGGCCTGGGTTAAAGTCCCACTTCCTATACTATCTTAGCTATGTGACTTTGGAAATGTCTCCTAAAGATTTTTGTGTCTAAATTCCTTCATCTGTAAAATGAAGACACTAATAATTTCTCCTTTTTATAGGGCTGCTGTAAGATAAAATGAGATGAAACATGTAAAACTCAGAACAATTCTAGGAATAGATAAAACAAGGAAAACACACATAACTAATACCATGAAGTAAAGCAGAGATATTGATATTACCTACATTAAAATCAATATAAACATATACATGTCTTCAATAAATGGTATTATTATCACTATAATTAATAATTTTAAAGCACTCTGCACATTATTACATTAAATCCTTCCAACCATCCTTCAAAGTCAATGTAGCATCCTCATCTTAGCTGTAAGAAAGCCAAGGCTCAAAAATTAAATATCTGATTTAGTGTACCCATCTTCTAAGTAGGAGAGACAAACACAAGAAGCTTATACAAGCTTGAGAAACTGAGAGGAGTATTTCTCAGTAGGAATAAAAAAGAAGCAGGAATAAAACATTAACCTATTTGGCATCCAACAATTCTACATTTTTGAGAAAAGGTCTCCCAAACCTCTTATATTTTCAGCTTTAGTAAAGACAATAAAAACAAAACATGACTGAGCATTATCAACCCATACATGTAGTGAAAATGACATTGCGTTTAAGGTCAGATAGAATACAACTGAATTTCAGTCCTGACCCTGACCCTTAAGTCACTTTATACATCATTCAGTTTCCTCAGGTTTTACACAAAGATAACTTCAGTTGCTGTGAGGGATTTCGGGGAAACATAAATGAGATAATGTATAGAATTTCTGGCTTCTAGTATCTCGTATATATTAGATACTTGGTAAATTGCAGCTATCATCTATCATGGGTCTTGTATCCATATTACCTAGAATATCATCTGGCTTACAAGGGACACTCTTTAAATGTGTTCAAGGCTAAACTAGAGGGAAAAGTTGCAAACCATAGGAAGCCTCAAGCTGAGGAAAATCCTCCCCAAAAGGTATAAAGAGTATATTTCTCCTTGGGTTCTAGCCTATTGACTAAAGAATTTTACCTGTGTTCAGAAACTGAGTAACTAGGTGATAGAAACTTAAACAGAGCAATTTAGGCAGCAAGTTTTTTCAAAGACTTAAGAAATTAAGGCCAGGCATGGTGGCTCATGTACGTAATCCCAGTACTCTGGGAGGCCAAGGTGGGCAGATCATCTGAGGTCAGGAGTTCAAGACCAGCCTGGGCAACATGGTGAAACTTGTCTCTACTAAAAATACAAAACTTAGCTGGGTGCAGTGGAACACTCCTGTAATCCCAGCTACTTTGGAGGCTGAGGCAGGAGAATCGCTTGAACCTGGGAGGTGGAGGTTGCAGTGAGCCGAGCTTGTGCCATTGCATTCCAGCCTGGGCAACAAGAGCAAAACTCCAAGAAGGAAGGAAGGAAGGAAGGACAGGAAGGAAGAAATTAAGAGTGAGTGACCAAAGCCAGAGAGAGAGTAAGGGTGAGGAAATTAAGGATAGGGACTGTTTAATATCCTCTCCCTCATCCTCCACAACCCTTATGTTAATTAATTTACACGCATTATTTCATTTAATCTTAACAGCAACACTGCAAGGCATAGATTACCCTGACTTCCTAGATAGGAAATAAGTTGAGAAAGATTCAATGTCTTCCTCCAGGATGCACAAGTAAAAAATTGCAGAGCAAAGGATTCCAAATTCCAACTTTAAGTGGACCACAGGTTTATTGGGTGAGAACGTGTATTTGATGAAGACTTCTCTATCTTCATCTCAAAGAATAGTGTGGTTTCCTGGGACAAGACCCTGGAGAAACCATAGAAACTGACCTAGTACATATCCAGGGGCCTTTAGACTTCACATAATCATGATCCATCCATGGCTTAAAACCCAGGTGACAAAAACTAGTTTGGTGAACAATAGAATGAATTGAATTCAAAGGGGATGATAGCTAAGTCAAGTAAACGATCCCTTGGAGAATTGTCTTCTGTACAAGAATCTTCTGGGAAGACACAGATCCTGACAAAAGCTTAATTTGGTTTAATTCAGAGCAGCCAGGGGAGACTTTGGATCCAGTGTGATCACACTGAGTGATAGAAGAGAAGTGGCTGAACCTCCCTGAGGCACAGTTCTGTAAAATGTGGATACTCATATGCACTTGTAGGGTTATTGTGGAGAAACCAGATATTGGCAAAGTATCTTTGACATATGACATTAGCAACTTTTTTCTGGAGTTTTCCATCACACAGCACTTTTATACCTGCATGTTTAAAACTTGTCCAACTGCAAAAGAAAATTATGCTTTCCTTGGAAACATACATCTCTATTTCTTTAAGATTGCAGAATGCAAGGAATACAATTAGGTACCTGTGTAAGCAAAGTTGAAAGGCCGTGTTAGAGGGACATGATGCTTAGGTGCCACTGTGGGATGTGAGGGATATAAGAACACACCATCATCACCTAGCATCTCCACCAGCTCTTTACGCAGGCTTTCTTCCAATGCCTTAAACTTGTGGTATTTCCCATTGTTATATCTGAGCTTTTCTTCCAACAAAGCCAGCCCTACAGAATGATAACATATATCAAGTTAAGGTAATAAACTTCATTTTAATTCCTAGTGTTCTTTATCTTTTCTTATTCTAGTAATATATTTTCATTATAGAACACTGAGAAAGTAAGTGATGAAAAAGGAAACTTTATAATCTTACCACCCATTGTCAATCATTTACTTTTAACTCCATCTAGTTTGTTTTAGTAATGCTATATATAACATTTCTAGCCTCTGCAACTGCATAGTATATCATAAGGATTTTTCACATAATTGAAAACCCATTATAGCTGAGCACGGTGGCTCATGCCTGTAACCCTAGCACTTCTCAAGGCCAAGGCTGGCAGATCACTTGAGCCCAGGGGTTCAAGACCAGCTTGGGCAATAAGATGAAACCCCATCTCTTAGCCAGGTGTGGTGGTGAGCCCCTGTAGTCCCAGCTACTTAGGAGTTAAGGCAGGAGGATTGCTTTAGCCCAGGAGGTCAATGCTGCAGTGAGTCATGATTGCACCACTGCACACCAGCCTGGACATCAAAGCAAGTCCTTCAGAAAAGGGGAAACAGAGAATAAACGTTTGGAAAATTTGCAGCCTGATGATGGATAGAAAAGAAAAACCCATTTTCTAAGGAAACATTCAAGCCGGCTGCAGAAATTTACATAAGTAAGGAGGAGACAAATGTTAATCTCCAAGACAATGGAGAAAATGTCTCCAGGGCGTTTCAGAATCCTTTGTGGCAGCCCCTTCCATCACAGGTTCAGAGGCCTAAGAGGAAAAAATGGTTTCATGGACCAAGCCCAGGGCCCTCTTGCTGTGTGCAGCCCAGGGACTTGGTGCCCTGCATTCCAGCCCCTCTAGCCATGGCTAGAATCATGGCTAAAAGGGGCCAAGATTGAGCTCAGGTAATTGCTTCAAAGGATGGAAACCCCAAGCCTTGGTGGCTTCCATGTGGTGTTGGGCATGTGGTGAACAAAAATCAAGAATTGATGTTTGGGAACCTCTGCCCAGATTTTAAAGGATGTATGGAAATGCCTGACTGCCCAGACAGAGGTGTGCTGCAGGGACAAGGCCCTCATAGAGAACCTCTGCTAAGGCAGTGTGGAAGGGAAATGTGGGGTTGAAGCCCCACACAGAGTCCCCACTGGAGCACTGCCTAGTGGAGCTGTGAGAAGAGGGCCACTGTCCTCCAGACCCCAGAATGGTAGATCCACTGATAACTTGCACAGTACACCCAGAAAAGCCACAGACACTCAATGCCAACACATGAAAGCAACTTGGAGGGAGGCTATACCCTGGAAAGCCATAGGGGTGGAGCTGCCCAAGACCATGGGAACCCACATTTTGCATCAGTGTGACCTGGATGTGAGACATGGAGTCAAAGGAGATTATTTTGGAGCTTTAAGATTTCACTGTCCTGCTGGATTTTGGACTTGCATGGAGCCTTTAGTCCAAAATTTATATTTAGATATTAATAAATATTACAGGACATCAAACTGGTCTAAGTAGAAGATGATTTACCTACCAATGGAAGGGATGGTGTACACTGACAGACCCAGGCACCATTTGATCAACTCCCACAGAGGATTGACATGTTTCCCATGGTCACCAAGCAAATCCACAAATTTCACAGGTTCCTGAGATTGAAGACAAGAAATAAAATACAAGAGTATTTTCTCAAAATAGTAAAGACAAAAACACCTATACAAGTTTTATAGTAGGATTATTCATAACGGCCAAATACCAGTCAATTGATGAATACATAAATAAAATTTATTGATAAAATATTACTCAGTCACACAAAGTAAGTGCTGATATATGACACAATATAGATAAAACTTGAAATATTGTGCTTAGTGAGAGAAGCCAGTAACAAGACACCACACACATATGAGCCTATTCGCATGAAATATCCAGAATAATCAAATCTATAGAGACAGAAAGTGGATTCCTGGTTACTTAAGGCTATGGAGGGGCGAGTGGATTGTACAGTGACTGATAATGAGTATGAGGTCTCTTTTAGGAATGATGAAAATATTCTAAAATTTTGATGATTGTTGCACACCTCTGAATGTACTAAAATCCATTACATTGTATACATTAAATAGGCACATTGCATGATATATGAATTATAACTCAATAAACCTGTTATAGGGAAGTGGAGGCAGAGCAGGATGGCTGAATAGAATGCTTCAGCAGTCAGCCTCCTTGCAAGAACACCAAATTAAACAACTATGCATGCAAGAAAGCACATTCATAAGAACCAATAAAGTGAGCAATCACAATAACTGGTTTTAACAAAATATCAATAAAAGAGGCATTGAAGAGAGTAGGAAAGATGGTCTTGCATTTCCTACACCAACCCTCCCCCATTGTCCATCAGCACCTCATTGAAAGACAATTTGTTTGCTTACAGGATGGTAAGTAAAGTGAATGGGCTACTTTGCGTTGGAACCCGGTCCTGCCCTGTCCCAGTGGTATGCAATATAGTGAAAAATTATGCTAGCACCAAAGCAGGGAACATTTAGAGCAGTTCTGAATGAAGGAAATTCTCAGCTCCAGTGGGAGGAACTCCAGTCCTGCCTGGCTCCACCACTAGTTGACTAACATGGCCCGAGGCCTGAAGTAAATTTGAGTGACCATCAGGCCTCAAGGACTACAGGCCTTGGAAAAACCCTGGAGCTGCACTGTTCTCTCAGAGGCAATTGATTTTGGATGCACCCAACCTAGTGCAACATCAGCTGTGGTGGCCAAAAGAGTGCATGCATCACCCTTCCTTTAACTCCAGGCAATGTAGCTGGTGAAGAGACTTCTGTGGCTTTGGGAAAGGAGTGAGAAGAGTACAGAGGATTTTGTCTTGCAACTTGGGTACCAGCTTAGCTATAGTAAAATGAAGCAACAAGGAGATTCCTGAAGGCCCAATAACAGGCCTTAGCTCCTGAATGGTCTTTCTAGACCCACTCTAGTAAGAAGGGAATTGACTGTCCTGAAGTGAAGAACCCAGTACCAGGAGGATTCCCAACCTTCAGACTCAAGAGCACTCGAGTCTCCTATAAACATTAGTCAGGGAGTAGTTGCCATGAACCTTGGATGAGACCCAGTACTGTGCTAGCTTAATGTTTAATCTAGCATATTGCCAGCTGTAGTGGCCACAGGAGTATTCATGTCACCCCTCTCCCAATTCTAGACAACTCAGCATAAAAACAGACTCCTTCATATTGGGGGAAAGAGAGAGAAGAGAGTGACTTACTTTACCTGGTGACCCAGAAAATTTTCCCTTGTATTACTCAACACCACCAAAGCAGTGCCTCTGGGAGTTGGCAAGAGTCACAGCATTCCTCAGCTTAAGACGCCACCTACTGCTGTTATGGATTCAGTGAAAACACACTTACAGGACAACACTCAATCCTCTTTGAATACATGGAAAGTCTTTTCAATAAGGATGGGCCAAACCAAGCACAGACTGTGAATATTGAAAACAACACCTAACTCTTCAATGTTAAGACATTAATAAATGTACATAAGCATCAGAAACATCCAGGAAAACATAACCTAACCAAATAAACTAAATAAGGCGCCAGTGACCAATTCAGGAGTGACAGAGATATGTGAATTGTTAGGCAGATAATTGAAAATAGGTGTCTCGAGGAAGCTTAATGAACTTAAAGACAATGCAGAGAAGAAACTCCAAATTCCGTCAGAGACATTTTTTAAAGATTAAAAATTAAAAAGAAGAAAAATTCAGTTGACAAACTGAAAATGCATGAGAATCCCTCAAATGCATTATTAAACAAATAGAATAAGTAATTAGTAAGCTGGAAGACAGGTTGTAGGCTCGAGGTTCCAAGATGGCTGAATAGGAACAGCTCCAGTCTGCAGCTCCAAGCATGAGCGACACAGAAGATGGGTGATTTCTGCACTTCCAACTGAGGAACCAGGTTCATCCCACTGGCTTGTCAGACAGTGGGTGCAGCCCACAGAGCAGGGTGGGGCATCGTCTCACCTGGGAAGCACAAGGGGTCAGAGAATTCCCTTTCCTAGCCAAGGGAAGCTGTGACATATGGTACCTGGAAAATCGGGAAACTCCCACCCTAATACTGTGCTTTTCCAATGGCCTTAAAAAACGGCACACCAGGAAATTATATCCCGTGCCTGCCTCAGAGGGTCCCAAGCCCACAGAGCCTCACTCACTGCTAGCACAGCAGTCTGAGATCAAACTGCAAGGTGGCAGTGAGGCTGGGGGAGGGGCATCCAACATTGCTGAGGCTTGACTAGGTAAACAAAATGGCTGGTAAGCTAAAACTGCGTAGAACCCACCACAGCTCAAGGAGGCTTGCCTGCCTCTGTAGACTCCACCTCTGGGGCAGGGCAGAGCTGAACAAAAGGCAGCAGAAACTTCTGCAGAATTAAACATCCTGTCTGACAGCTTTGAAGAGAGTAGTGGTTCTCCCAGCATGGAGTTTGAGATATGAGAACAGACAGACTGCCTCCTCAAGTGGGTCCCTGACCCCTGAGTAGCTTAACTGGGAGACAGCTCCCAGTAGGGGCTGACTGACATGTCATACAGCTGGGTGCCCCTCTGAGATACTTCCAGAGGAAGGATCAGGCAGTAACATCTGCCATTCTGCAATATTTGCTGTTCTGCAGCCTCCGCTGGTGATACCTAGGCAAACAGGGTGTGGAGTGGACCTCAGTAAACTCCAACAGACCTGCAACTGAGGGTCCTGAATGTTAGAAGGAAAACTCACAAACAGAAAGGACATCCACATCTAAATCCCATCTGTACATCACCATCATCAAAGACCAAAGGTAGATAAAACCACAAAGATGGGGAGAAACCAGAGCAGAAAAGCTGAAACTACTACAAATCAGAGCACCTCTTCTTCTCCAAAGGAATGCAGCCCCTCACCAGCAACAGAACAAACCTGGACGGAGAATGACTTTGATGAGTTGAGAGAAGAAGGCTTCAGACATTCAGTAATAACAAACTTCTCTGAGCTAAAGGAGGATGTTCGAACACGTTGCAAAGAAGTTAAAAACCTTGAAAAAAGATTAGACGAATGGCTAACTAGACTAACAGGTGTAGAGAAGTCCTTAAATGACCTGATGGAGCTGAAAACCATGGCACGATAACTACGTGATGAATGCACAACCTTCAGTAGACGATTTGATCAAGTGGAAGAAAGGGTATCAGTGATGGAAGATCAAAGGAATGAAATGAAGAAAGAACAGAAGTTTAGAGAAAAAAGAGTAAAAAGAAATGAACAAAGCCTCCAATAAATATGGGATTATGTGAAAAGACCAAATTTACATCTGATTGGTGTACCTGAAAGTGACGGGGAGAATGGAATCAACTTGGAAAACACTCTTCAGGATATTATCCAGGAGAACTTCACCAACCTAGTGAGCCAGGACAACATTCAAATTCAGGAAATACAGAGAATGCCAGAAAGATACTCCTTAAGATGAGCAACTCCAAGACACATAATTATCAGATTCACCAAAGTTGAAATAAAGGAAAAAAATGTTAATGGCAGCCAGAGAGAAATGTCGGGTTACCCACAAAGGGAAGCCCATCAGACTAACAGCTGATCTCTTGGCAGAAACTCTACAAGCCAGAAGAGAGTGGGGGCCAATATTCAACATTCTTAAGAAAAGAATTTTCAACCCAGAATTTCATATCCAGCCAAACTAAGATTCATAAGTGAAGGAGAAATAAAATCCTTTACAAACAAGCAAATGCTGAGAGATATTGTCACCACCAGGCCTGCCTTAGAAGAGCTCCTGAAGGAAGCACTAAACATGGAAAGGAATAACCAGTATCAGCCACTGCAAAAACATGACAAATTGTAAAAACCATAAATGCTAAGAAGAAACTGCATCAACTAACGAGCACAATAATCAGCTAACATCATAATGACAGAATCAAATTCACACATAACAATATTAACCTTAAATGTAAATGGGCTAAATGCTGCAATTAAAAGACACAGACTGACAAATTGGACAAAGACTCAAGATCCATCGGTGTGCTGTATGCAGGAAACCCATCTCAAATGCAGAGATACAGATAGGCTCAAAATAAAGGGATGGAGGAAGATCTATCAAGCAAATGGAAAACAAAAAAAAGCAAGGGTTGCAATCCTAGTCTCTGATAAAACAGACTTTAAACCAACAAAGATCAAACGAGACAAAGAAGGCCATTATGTAATGGTAAAGGGATCAATTCAACAAGAAGAGCTAACTATCCTAAATATATATGCACCCAACACAGGAGCACCCAGATTCATAAAGCAAGTCCTGAGTGACCTACAAAGAGACTTACACTCCCACACAATAATAATGGGAGAATATAACACCCCACTGTCAACATTAGACAGATCAACGAGACAGAAAGTTAACAAGGATATCCAGGAATTGAACTCAGCTGTGCACCAAGTGGACCTAATAGACATCTACAGAACTCTCCACCCTGAATTAACAGAATATACATTTTTTTCAAGACCACACCACACCTATTCCAAAATTGACCACATATTGGAATTTAAGCTCTCCTCAGCAAATGTAAAAGAACAGAAATTATAACATACTGTCTCTCAGACCACAGTGCAATCAAACTAGAACTCAGGATTAAGAAACTCATTCAAAACCACTCAGCTACATGGAAACTGAACAACCTGCTCCTGAATGACTACTGGGTACATAACGAAATGAAGGCAGAAATAAAGATATTCTTTGAAACCAACAAGAACAAAGACACAACATACCAGAATCTCTGAGACACATTCAAAGCAGTGTGTAGAGGGAAATTTATAGCACTAAATGCCCACAAGAGAAAGCAGGAAAGATCCAAAATTGACACCCTAACATCACAATTAAAAGAACTAGAGAAGCAAGAGCAAACACATTCAAAAGCTAGCAGAAGACAAGAAATAACTAAGATCAGAGCAGAACTGAAGGAAATAGAGACACAAAAAACCCTTCAAAAAATTCATGAATCCAGGAGCTGGTTTTTTGAAAAGATCAACAAAATTGATAGACTGCTAGCAAGAATAATAAAGAAGAAAAGAGAGAAGAATCAAATAGACGCAATAAAAAATGATAAAGGGGATATCACCACCGATCCCACAGAAATACAAACTACCATCAGAGAATACTACAAACACCTCTACGCAAACAAACTAGAAAATCTAGAAGAAATGGATAAATTCCTCAACACATACACCCTTGCAAGACTAAACTAGGAAGAAGTTGAATCTCTGAATAGACTAATAACAGGCTCTGAAATTGTGGCAATAATCAATAGCTTACCAACCAAAAAGAGTCCAGGACCAGATGGATCCACAGCCGAATTCTACCAGAGGTACAAGGAGGAACTGGTACCATTCCTTCTGAAACTATTCCAATCAATGGAACAATTTCAAAAGAACTGTTTATTCTTTGTATGTATGGAAAATCCATTTAGTTCTGATATTCCTTTGTTAAAAATTATTTATTACTGATTCAATGTTGCTATCCATTATAGGTCTGCTCAGGTTCTCTATTCCCTCCTGATTCAAATTTGGGAGGTTGCATGTTTCCAGAAATTAATGTTTCCTCTAGGTTTCCTTGTTTGTGGAAGTAGAGTTCTTAATAATAATTTTTAAGAATCTTTGTATTTCTGTGATGTCATTTATAATTTCTCCTTTTGCCTTTATGATTTTGTTGTAATCTCTCTTTTTTTCATGACTAATCTGGATATTGGATTATGATTGTTTACCTTAAGAACCAACACTTCCTGTTTCAGTGACCCTTTGTATTTTCACCTTTCCTTTTTTGTCTCTATTTTATTTAGTTCTACTAGAATTTTTATTTTTACTCATTTTCTTCTGCCACTTTTTGGTTTAGTTTGTTCTTGTGTTTCTAGTTCTTGGCAGTCCATCCTTAGGTTGTTAATTTGTAATGTTCCTACTTTTTTAGTATAGGCATTTAATACTATGAACATCTCTCTTGGAACTCCTTTTTCTATATCCCACAGAATTTGATGTGTTGTGTTTTTCTTTTCATTTCTTTCAAAAATTATTATAATTTCCACCTTAATTTCTTCATTGACACAATAATCATTAAGGAACGTGTTTGATTTCCATGTATTTGTATAGTTTCCAAAGTTCCCAAAGGTAGTGATATTCAGTTTTATTCAAGCGTGGTCTGAGAAGATTCTTGATATGTTTTTAATGTTAAAAAATTCACTGAGATTTGTTTTGTGGCCTAAAATACAAGGTCTATACAAGGTCACACATGGTCTATCTTGGAGAATGTTCCATGTGCTTATGTGAAAAAAATGTACATTTCACAGTCGTTGAGTAGATTTTTCTGTCAAAGCGTGTTAGGTCTATTGCACCTAAAGTCCAAATAAGTTCAATATTTCTTTGTTGATTTCCCGTCTTAATGATGTCTAATGCTGTGAGTGGGCAGTTGAAGTCCCACACTATTATTGTATTATTTTCCACCTCTCTCATTAGATGTAGTAATATTTGTTTTATGAATCTGGGTGCTCCAGTATTGAGTGTATATATACTGAGTAATGTTATATCCTCCTGTTGCATTGATCCTTTTATCATTATACAATGACCTTATTTGTCTTTTTTAACTTTTTAATTTAATATCTGCTATATGTAGTATAGGTATAGCTATTCCTACTCTCTTTTGGTTTCTATTTCCATAAAGTATCTTTTTTCAACCCTTTTCTCTCAGTCTATGTATGTATTTACAGAGAAGGTGAATTTCTTGGAAGCAGCATTTAGATGGATCATGTTTCTTATATTTTCTGCCAATCTATCTCTCTTAGTAGAGTATTTAATCCATTTGAGTTCAAGGTTAACATCTATATATGAGGTTTATTTTCTGTCAGGTCACTAAATCTTTTCTAGTTGTTTTATACATTGTTTCTTTTTCTCTGTTTGTCTTTATGGTTTGGTGCAATTTTGTTGTGTTAACCACTTGACATTTCTTCCTCCTTTATGTGATTGTTTTATAAGACCACTGAGTTTTATATGTTAATGAGATATCATAATCATGAACATATATCTTTTATTTCCATGTCAAGGACATTTTTGAGCATTTGTTTTAGGTCTGGTCTAGTGGTGATAAATTCCCTCAGCAATTGCTTGTCTGGAAAAGACTTTATTTCTCCTTCATTTATGAAGCTTAATCATGCTGGATATAAAAATTTTTTATTGCATTTTTTCTTTCAGCAATTTGTAAATCTCATTCCATTTTCTTCTGACCTGCGAAGTTTCTGCTAAGAAGCTCATTCTTAGTCTGATGGGGTTTCTTTCACAGGTGACTAGATGCATTTATCTCGCTTATCATAAAAGTATTTCTTTTATGTTGACTTTAGATATTCTGATTTAATGTGACTTTTTGCAATGTATTTGCCTTGGATTGCGGGGACTACTCTATCTGGATGTCTAAATCTCTTGCTACACTTGAGATGCTTCCATAAATAATTTTCTTAAATAGGATTTCTAAACTTTTTTTTCAATCTTTCTTTCTACCTCAGTAATACCAACAAATTGTAAGTATTGTTATTTTTGCACACTCATCTTGAGGGCTTTGTTCATTTGTCTTTATTTTTGTTTGACTGGATTACTTCAAAAGATGCATTTTCATATTTTGAGAGTCTTCCTTCTGTTTCGTCTTTGGAATGTTTTTGTAACCCCTTCAATGAATTTATAAGTTCCAAAATTTCTATTATTATGTTTTTTTAGAAAATCTACCTTCTTAGTAAATTTCATATTAACAGCCTAAATTGATATTCTAATTTATTTGTATTGCTTTACAAATTTCCATTTAAGAGCCGGGTGTGGTAGCTCATGCCTGTAATCCCAGCACTTTAGGGGTCCAGCATGATTGGATCACCTGAGGTCAGGAGTTTGAGACTAGCCTGGCCAAAAATGGTGAAACCCCATCTCTACTAAAAATTCGAAAATTAGTCAAGTGTTTTGGCATGTGCTTGTAGCCCCAGCTACTCAGGAGGCTGAGGCAGGAGAATCACTTAAACAAGGGAAGCAGAGATTGAAGTAAGCCAAGATTGCACCACTGCAATCTAGTCTAGGCAACAGAGCAAGACTCTGTCTAAAAAAAAAATCTATTTAATTTCATTAAGCCTTTTTAAAGTCAATATTTTGATTTCCTTATCTGGCATTTTGAAGATTTCTTTTGCACAGTCTATTGCTGAAGAATTATTGTTTTAATTTGAGAGTGTTATAGTACATTTCTTTTTCAGGCTTTCTGCATCTATACATTGATTTCTGAGCAACCAGGGGAATAGGGGATTCTTCTTATTTTTGAATTTACTTTCATTGAGTGTGGAATTTTGTTCTTGAAGATATGACTATAATAATAACTACAATCATTTTTTAAGCGATAGTATAAAAAGAAATAAATGTTATAGTGCAAATGCACAAGAAACTGCAAGAGAAGTGGGGATGATTATTGAGTATAAAAAGAGAAGGAATAAGGTCTAGTATTTGATAGCACAATTGGGTGACTATAGTTTAAATTACTTTGTTGTATATTATAAAACAAATAAGAGAGTGGAATTGGAATGTTACACCACAAAGAAATAATAAGTGTTTAAACTGTCGGATACTCCAGTTACACTGATTTCATAATTACACATTGTATGCATGTGTCATAACATCTCATATACCCCATAAATACATACAACTACTATGTAGTCACAAAATTTAAAAATTTTAAATTAGGTTTGTAATTAAGAAAGAGCTACATTAACATAAAAAGTATGGTTTAGAAAATGGCCACATCCCTTTTCTACCTATTTTAAGTGATTATTAATGAGCAACATAGTAAAGTGGTTATGACCACCAGTTCTAAATCTGGCATCATAATTCCAGCTCTAAATCTGGTATCATAATTCAAAGTAAGAGGAGAACAGATTTTTCCCCCTCTTTTTCTTTTCCAGATTTGTAATTACAGGACGAGTTTTGACAGTCAGCATGTATCTTAACAGTTTATCCAAATTGTAAGACAGTGTTTCTGGAAGTGAACTCAAAATAAACTTTTTGTTTTTGATTTCAGCTTTAGTTTTGATCTAAAGTTCTGTTTATAAACTTTCATCTCAGAGCCAAACATCCTAACCTTGTGAATTTTTATAAACGTTTTGTTCTAAGAGATTTCCAAAGTGTTTCAGCAAAGAAAACTGGCTATTAGAAAAAAATTTAAAAGTGACTTTTTTTTAAGGTAGAGAGGGTTGTGTGAGTTCTGCCTTATGGAAGGGCTATTGTATGTGAGATACCTTATAAAAATATTGTTAATCCACAAAATAAAGCTGTAACATGGGTATCAATAGCTTAATTTTACGTATGAGTAAACTGCAGAATAGCTAAGTAACTTGCACAAGATAACAAAACTAGGAGGTAGCCTGCACTTCGAATTTGGATGTGTCATGCTCTAACACAAATATTCCCATTGGCAGAAAACATTCCTATATTCACAAAAGTTAAATTCTCCAGAATGTTGAATTTATCTTATATTTCTCAAAGTGTTCATATTAAAAGTCTTCAGCAAGCCTGAAAAAACCTGGCATAAGGGAAGCTTCTTTCACGAGTACCTGTATCAGCTTCTAATCATAGCAGATATGAAAAGGAAGGGAAAAATAAACAGGAGATGGGCAGATAGCTCTGTACATGTATTTTTAAAACATCTCAGGGGGAAGGTAAAAGTGGAACTTGACAACTGAAGTTACCTAATCACTTAATGCTTTATTGAAACCTACATGTTCTGAGTACCTAGCATACAACATACTAAGATTAGCTTCATTCCCCTATGTCCTTGCTCATGCCGTGGTTTCCCCTCTGCCTGGCATAATATTTATCTCTTCTCTACCTGGTTAAGGTTTCCAAATCATTCAAGATTTGGGAGACTGCAACCCCTCCATCAAGAAGCCTTCACTGATTTCCATATAGGAATGGGCACACCCTCTGTGATCACACAACCATATATGCATATGCTAGCAAGGCATTCACCAAACTGTGCTTTCTTTAAATATTTTACTATTTTACTTATTTTTTTCATGAATTTATTTTCTCGACACCTCTAACATATGGCCCACAATAGAAGCTCAATAAATATTTACACAAAGAAAACAGTAAAGAAAGAGGTAAACATACCTTCCCATCATGTCCCTTTGCTGACATCATTGTGATCCACAACTGAAGAGAGTACTTCATTTTCTTCAGTTTAACATGTTGAACTGAGGCTCCTAGAATAGTTTCAAGGTGAACCACAACCTTATAAAAGAAAGATATAAAAACAGACAAACATGATGAGAAGAGGAGATACTACCGAAGAGTGACATCAGCAAGGTGGCAGACCAGAAAGCTCCAGGCCCTCATTGCCCCATGGAAACACCAAAAACAAAAACAAAAACAAAACAAAACACCCCAAAATATATAGAGCAAAGTAGTTTTGTGAGAACTCTAGAAATAAGCTAAGAAGCTGAAGCACCCAAGGAAATGCCTAAAAAAAAAAAAAAAAAAACTACATTCAAAATGCTAGAAAATTTCTGCTTGCCCTTGTCCCACTCCCTCTCTGACACAGCACTGAGTGTCTGAAAGAATCCATCAAATTATTGGTTCCTCCATTGGAATGAAAGAATATGAATGGAACTTGCTTGTAAAGTTCTAGCTTCTCTGGGGACAGTCTGAGGGACTGGTTTGTCTTTTCTGACTTGGAATACTGACTGGAATGATAGCATAGTTTAGATTGTAGGCTGGAAAATGCTTAAAGCAGTGGTGGAAGCTATTGCACAAATGGGTTGCTGGGTTACTGCAGATATCTGGGTACCTGTGAGCAAGAGATTACATGCAGGGAAATAAAATACAACTTAAGCTGTGAGAAGAAGCAGAAGTAAGACACTGCTGATCATTGTTAGGACCAACCATACCACTCTTCTTTGCTTCTAGAGCTATAACTAGACTCAAGTCTCATCAGGTCATGTTTATTTTTCTAATTTATATAGACATAAATCCAGGGAATACGTATGGCGATGGATATTAATAGTACAGATAATTGTGGAAGAAACACAAACTGAAACAGGCCAAATGTATTGATATGGGCCCACGAAGGAGAGAGTCTCAATTTAGTGTTGCAGCTCAGTGTGTCAGAAAAAACTCTAAAAAAATTTTAGAAAAACATAGACCAAAAGGTGTCCTACACTAAATGAGGTTGAAATTCTAGTCCTGCCTTGACATACTGTAGAGGAAAGAATCCAAATTCTTAGGGATATTTATCATTTAAGACCTTCTCCCCCACCTTGGGAGAGTACTGGGAACAATTCTTAGCCACAATTATGAGAAATAAATTTTTGTGGGAACCCTATCATCTTCGAAGATCACTTTTCTCTGTAGGTCAGAAATTACTAGAAGGATTGATACCATTAAACTAAAAAAAAATAAATTTAATAGAAATAATTGGATTCCCAAGTGGCAGGGGAAAAGTGGCAGCACTTAACTGACAAAAACTAGGTAAGCAGAAGAGTCAAAGCAGCAATCAGAATAATCTGACTGATACAGACCTATGACGTTGGTTAGTTAATCACGTTTCTAGTAGTGAGACAGATAATAAGTCCATTATATTCTTACTAAATCTGTATAAGCAGAGGAGTCCTAGGTCAATTGAACAAAATTCTAGCTTGTAACATAAAACAGAGTCATGGTCCTTCAATCAATTCCCAGGCTTGAGCCAGTTTACAGACTCACAACCCTTGAATGAAGGGAAGAATAGGTCCCCTGGAAGAAGCATCCCACCACACGCCCAACAACATATCATGTCAATCTTTCTCACAGCCTTCCCCAAAATAAATTATGGCATGGAAGAATTAGGGAAAAATAATCAGAAGTGTTGAAGAATATTGGACTCAGGTCCTGAACCGATACTAATGCCAGGAGACCTAAAATGACACTATAGTCTACAGTCAGAATAGTGGCTTATGGAGGTCAGGTGAACAATAGAGGTGTTTTTGTTTTAATATTTATAATTTAGGAGAAAGTTATTTTGTTACGTGGATATATTACATAATGATGAAGTCTGGGGTTTCAGTGTAGCCATCAACCTAATAATGTACATTGTATCTGCTAAGTAATTGTTCATCCTTCACCCCCTCTGATCCCTCCCATCCTTTTGAGTCTCCAATGTCTATTATTTTACTCCTTATGTCCAGTTCTATACATTATTTAGCTCTCACTTATAAGTGAAAATATGTGGTATTTGCCTTTGTATTTCCAAACCATTCACTTAAGACAATGGCCTCTAGTTCCATCGATGTTGCTGGAAAAAAAAAAATGACTTTATTCTCTTTTTTAGTGGCTGAATATGATCCATCGTATATATATACCACATTTTCTTTATCCGATAATCCATTGATTGACAGTTTAGTTGATTCTATATATTTTCTATTGTGAATAATGCTGCTATAAACACATGAGTGTAGGTATCCTTTTGTATAAAATTTATTTCCCTTTGGGTAGATAACCAGTAGTGGAATTGTTGCATAGAATGGTAGTTCTATTTTTAATTCTTTGAGAACCCTACATATTGTATTAATTACACGTTATACTCATTAATATTCCTACTAAAGCTTATGAGTGCTCCCTTTTTTCTCCATACTCGCCGATATCTGTTATTTTTTGACTTTTGTATAATAGCTACTGTGGTGTAATACAATAGCTAATCAAACTTTTAATTTGCATTTCATTGATTAATAATGTTAAGCAGTTTTGTATGTGTTTGTTGGCCACTTGTATGTCTTCTTTTGAAAAAGTCTGTTTATGCCATTTGCCTACATTGTAGCAGAATTTTTTTTTTTTTTTTTTTTTTTGAGATGGAATCTCACTCTGTGGCCCAGGCTGGAGTGCAGTGGTGTCATCTCAGCTCACTGCAATCTCCACCTCCCGGGTTCACACCATTCTCCTGCCTCAGCCTCCCGAGTAGCTGGGACTACAGGTGCCTGGCACCACGCCCAGCTAATTTTTTTTTTTTTTTGTATTTTTAGTAGAGACGGGGTTTCACAGTGTTGGTCAGGATGGTCTCGATCTCCTGACCTCGTGATCCGCCCACCTCAGCCTCCCAAAGTGCTGAGATTACAGGCGTGAGCCACTGCGCCTGGCCTTAGCAGAATTATTTGTTGTTGTTGAGATGTCTGAGTTCTTCGTGGAACCTAGTTATTAATATTTTATTGGATGTATTGTTTGTAAATATTTTATTCCATTCTGCACGTTGTCTATTTTGTTGATAATTTCTTTTGTTGTAAAGAAGCACTTCAGTTTAAGTCCCACTTGTCTATTTTTGGTATTGTGCATTTGTTTTTAAGGTCTTTGTCATGATGTCTTTGCCAAAACTGATGTTCAGAATAGTTTTTCCTGTTTTCTTCCTGTGTTTTTATAGTTTTGGTCTTACACTTAAGCCTTTAATACATTTGTGATAATTTTTGTATATGGCGAGAGATACAGGTCCAGATTTATTCTTCTGTGTATGGCCACCCAATTTTCCAAGAACCTTTTTTGATTAGGATGTCATTTTCACAGTCTATCTTTTGTTGACTTTATCGAAGACCAGTTGGCTGTACTTATGTGGCTTAATTTCTAGGTTCTCTCTTCTGTCCTTTTGATCTATATGTCTATTTTTATACCAATACCATGCTGTTGTAGTTTCTATAGCTTTGTAGTATAATTTGAAATTAGATAATGTGATGCATCCAACTTAGTTCCTTTGCACAGGATTGCTTTGGCTACTACACAAGCTCTTTTGTGGTTCCATATGAATTTTGTGATTTTTTTCTAATTCTGTGCAAAATTACAGTGGTATTTTGATGAGAATTGAAATGAATCTGTAGATTGCTTTAGATAATATAGCCATTTTAATGATATTCTTTCCTCTGATTCAAGAGCAAAAGATGTTTTTCAATTTATTTGTGTCATCTCAAATTCCTTTAATCAGTGTTTGATAGTTTTCCTTGTAGGTATTTTTCACTTCCTTGGTTAAATGCATTCCGGATATTTTATTTTTACAGCTATTGTAAATGCTAACAAATTGACTGCTTGATTTGGTTCTAAGCTTGATTATTACTGGTAAATAGTAATGCTACTAATTTTTGTACATTGACTTTGTATCCTGAAACTTTACTGAATTCATTTATCAAATCTAGGAGTCTTTTGGGTAGAGTCTTTAACATTTTCTATGTATAAGGTCATATCATCAGCAAACAGAATTTGACTTCTTTTTAAATTCAGAGGCCCTTTATTTCTTCCTCTTACCTGACTGCCCTGGCTACAACTGCCAGTATTACGTTGAAAAGGAGTAGTGAAAATGGGCATTTTTTTCTTGTTTCAGTTCTTAGAAAGAATGCTTTCAACTTTTCCCCATTCAGTATAAGGTTGGCTATGGGCTTCTTATGTATGGTTTTTATCACTTTGAGGTATGTTTCTTCTATGCCTAGTTTTTAAAGAGTTTTTTAAATAAAGTTATGCTGAATTCTATTAATTTTTTTCTGCATCTATGGAGATGATCATATGGGTTTTGTCTTTAATTCTGTTTCCGTGGTGAATTACTTTTATTGATTTGTGTATGTTGAACCATCCTTTCATCTCTGGGATAAAACCAACTTGATCATGATGTATTATTTTTTTGATGTGGTGTTGGATTCAGTCAGTTAAAATTTTATTGAAGATTTTCACATCTATGTTTATCTGGGATATTGGTTTGTAGCTTTATTTTCTCTCATATTTTCTTATGTTTATAACTGGCTTTGGTAATAAGGTGATACTGGCATCATAGAATGAGATAGAAATAATCCCTTTCATATTGATTTTTTCTTTAAATTGTTTCAGTAGGACTGGAATAAGTTCTGCTTTGTACATTGGGTAGAATTGAGCTGTAAATCCATCTGGTCCTGGGCCTTTCTTTGTTGGGAAGTTTTTTAATATTATTATTACTCAATCTCACTACTCATTTTTGATCTGTTCATGATTTCTATTTTTTTTCTGTTTCAATCTTAGGAGGTTGTATGTTTCCAGAAATTTATCCATTTCCTCTAGTTTTTCTAGCTTATTAGCATAGAGTTGTTCATGCTACTCTCTAGTTGTCTTATTTCTGTGATATCAGTTATAATGCCTCCTTTTTCATTTCCGATTGTGTTTATCTGAATCATCTCTCTTCTTCTCGTGGTTATTCTAGAGAGAGTTCTGTCAATTTTCTTTTTTTAAATAAACTTCATTTCATTGCCTTTTAATATTGTTTATTTGATCTAAATTTCATTTAGTTTTGCTCTGATGTTTGTTATTTTTCTTCTACTAGATTTGGGTTTGGTTTGTTCATATATTCTGGTTCATTGAGTTGTGATGGTAGATTGTTAATTTGTAGTCTTTTTATTACTTTGATGTAGGCATTTAACATTATAAACTTCCATGTTAATACCACTTCTGCTGTATTAAAAAGGTTTAAGTATGTTTTGTTTCCATTTTCATTTGTTTCAAATATTATTTAATTTATGTCTACATTTTTTCATTGACTCAAAGATTATGCAGGAACATGTTGTTTCATTTCCATGTATTTTTACAGTTCAAGAGTTCCTTTTGGAATTGATTTCTAGTTTTATTCCACTGTGGTCTGAGAAGATATTTGATGTAAGTTTGATTTCTTAAAACTTATTGAAGCTTGCTTTGTGGCCTAAAATATTGTCTATCCTGGAGAATTTTCCATGGGCCAATTGGAGGAATTCTGAATTTGTTGAGAATGTTCTTTAAATGTCTATTAGATCTACTTGGTCTAAAGTCCAGTTTAAGTCTTGCATTTGTTTTTCCTTTTTCTGGCTTGATAATCTGTGTAGTCTGTCACTGGAGTGTTGAAGTCTCCGGCTATTATTGTATTGCCATATCTTTCCTTAGTTCTAGTAATATTTGTTTTATGATTCTGGGTGCATATATACTTAGGATTATTATATCTTCTTGTTGAATTGATCCATGTATCATTATATACTGACCTTTTTTTACTGTTTTTGATTTAAAGCCAGTTTTAACTGACATAGGTATAAAATCAATATGGAAAGGATTATTTCTATCTCATTCTATGATGCCTGCCAGTATCACCTTATTACCAAAGCCAGTTATAAACATATGAAACATATGATACTCTTGCTTACTTTTGGTTTCTGTTTGCACAGAACATCTGTCTTCACCCTTTACCTTCAGTCTATAATTGTATTTATGAGTAAGGTGAGTCTTCTTCAAGAATAAAATAATAGATCATGTTTTTAACATCTATTCTGCCAATTGTGTCTTTTAAGTGGAGTATTTAATTCATTCACATTCGAGGCTAATATTGATGTGTCACATTTTGTTCTTGTCATAATCTTAATTGTTATCTAGTTTTTTCATATATTCTTTGGCCTGTGAGTTTTATACTATTGTGTGCTCTTACGATGGAGAGTATTGACCTTTTTATCCATATTTAGAACTTCTGTCAGCATTTCTTGTAGAACGAGTATAGTCATGATAAATTCGCTCAGCATTTGTTCATCTAGAAAATACTTTATTTCTTCATTTATAAACATTATAGCAGGATTCAAAATTCAGATTTTAAAGTGTTTTTTTCATGAAGAACTCTAGAAATAGAACTTCAATCTCTTAAGGCTTATAAAGTTTCTGCTCAGAAGTCTGCTGTTTATGTGATGGGCTTTACTTTATAGGTGACTCAAAGCATTTCTGTTGCTAATTTTAGGATTTTGTCCTTCAATTGTACTCTGGTTATTATATGCCATGGTGTGTACTTTCTCGCAATAATTTTTCCAGAATTCCTTGAGTCTCTTGTATCTGGATATCTAGATCTTTTACTAGACTAGGGAAGCTTTTCTCAACTATTTCCTCGAATAGATTTTTCCATCTTGTTGTGTTTTTTATTCTCTCTTGGGAATACCTATGATTCATAGGTTTGGAGATTTTACATAGTTCCAAATTTTTTGAAAGTTTTTTTTTATTATTTCTTTTTTTTTTTTTTTTTGTCAGACTGGATTAATTTGAAAGACCTATCTTCAAGTTCTGAGATTCTTTATTCTACCTGGCCTAGTCTACTGTTGTTGAAGGTTTTAATTGTATGTTGTAATTCCTTTCTTAATTTTTTATTTTCAGATTTTTTGTTTTTAAATATCTATCTTTTTGGTAAATTCTCACTTATATCCTGAATTGATTTTTTTTATTTCTTTGTATTGCTTTTCAGCTTTCTCTTTGATTTCATTTAGTATCTTTAAAATTAACGTTTTGAATCCTTTATGTGGTATTTCAAAAATTTCATTTTGATTAGGATCCGTTGCAACCAATTTAGTGTGATTGTTTGGGAATGTCATAACACCCACATTTTTTCATATTTCCAGAATTGTTACACTGCTTTCTCCTCATCTGGAGACATTTTCACTTGCTATTTTTAAATTTACTTTTGCTTATAGAGGCCATATTTTTTCCCTTTGGAGATATGACTATAATGTTTGTTGAGTAGGGTTGTTTGGCTTTGCTTCTAAGTGTTTTTATTGGTAAGCACTCTATAAGAATTCCTTGGTTATAGACAGCTTTAATGTGTGTTTCTCAAATGCTGGTTGTAGTAGCAGTATACTGAATATGTGAATAGGCTTATGTTCTCCTGAGTCTCTGGGGTGGCAGAGGTCTTGGGAAGTTTATCTGGGACTGGTTCCCAGATATTTTTCTCTGTACCTCAAGCTTGTGTCAGCTGATTTTATATTGCGTTGCTTAGTTCAAACTTCAGGGCTGTAAGTGTTGCTTACAGGTAAGAGCCAGTCAGCTGTGGAAGTAGCAGTAGGGGTCTTTGTTTACATAAAGAAGATCTCCTGTGCCTCAAGCAATGGAGTAGTCTGTGAAATGCCCAGTGGCCTGGGTTCTATGCTCAGCCCCAGAGATGGGGTAATGCTGTGCAGAATTTGAAGAGGCAAACCTGTCCTCAAGTCCTCCAATGGTGGACATCAAAAAAAGGACTGACTGGAGTAGCAGGGAGTAGTGTAGAATTTGTATAATTTCCTTAGTTATAAATAGACTCAGTGTGGTGGCTTTCTCAAATGCCAATTGTAGTCTTACTGTACCAGGTGGGTAAGTGGGTTCAAGACCTACTGAGTAGCTGGGGTTGTGTGGGCAATGAAGGCAGCAGATGTCACACAAATCATATCTCCTTTCTGAGTGCTATGCTATTATGTCGGCAGATGTTGTAATGGACTATGCAGTTTGACCTCCTGTTCATTAGGTGGTACTTTCAGGTGAGAGCCAGCTGTGGTCGTGGCTGTGGGGTTCAAGTTTGAGCTTTGTTTACCAGGATAAATACTCAGATATCTCAGAAAATGGGCTAGGCTATAGAGCTCCCTAGGGGCGTGGTCCTGTTGTCTATATCCAAGGCAGGTGAAAGGGACAAAGCTGAGTGGGACTGGGCTAGGCAAGTCCACGCTTAGGCTCCCCAATGGCAGGCACAAGCACCAGCCCAGACAGGAGTTAGATAGCAATTCTAACACCACTGGGGCAATGCTCCAGGAAGGAGTGAAGGAACCTCTGTGCCAAAAAGCATGCATGAAGGAAGGGGCAGCTTTGAATTCAAACCCTAGCATGTGGCAGTGGGACCCACCTTGCTTCCACACTCTCAACCTGGTGGAGCTCTCTCCTGCAACCTACCATTGGCAGCAAGTTAAAACAGCCAGACAAGACATAAGCAGTTTGCCTTCAGATCCTTAAATTTTCCCAGGATGCCAAACTCCCTGATTGGAACAAAACTGAGGCTCCCAGGCCACATCCATGCTGGTCTAGTCCTGCCAAGGGAAGAGCTCCCAATTTCTGCACCTGCAGCTCATGCCCATGCCACACTCACCACTCAGTTCTGTCCATGAAGTCTCCTTCCCCACATGAGACTAGATAGCAAATCTCAGTCCAGAGACATGCCAAACCAGAGACTTTCACCCATTCTGGATAGTAGATTTCCGTGCAGTTCTCTATGAGTTAGGATTAGAAATGTCCTCTTTCTATTAGTAGTAGAGTATAGAAGTGCACACAAAGCACTTCCCAATGCCACTCCTCATAGCCTCCTCACTGCTCACCAAGTCAGATCCTGTGCTTGGTAGGATCAAGGAGCTCCCTCGTGGCCTGGATTTCCCAGTTCCCCAGTGAAAATATGTATCAGAGAGAAATTCTCTCCCCCTCGTACACACTGGTGACTCACTCACAAATTTCCATTGGACCCATAGCATGGGCTGCTGCTGGCTAAAATTTTTAAAGTTTCTGAAGTCTATTTCACTTTTACGTCCAGCTCTCATGTTCCTTCTTGGATCAAATTTTACAGTGTGACTCTCTACCTGCTATTTTGCTATTTTCAGGTGGGTATGGTGTGATAACAAAGCCTCTAATCCATAATCATTTCCAGGCTCCCAGAGTGTCCTTGTGTCCTCCCTACAAATCTTTTATCACCTGTAGGCCACAAAGGGACAGAGGCCATGGCATAGACACCTGGGCCTCCTGGAGCAGAAGAGAAGGAACAGTGGAGTGAACCTGAGCTCAGTGGACAGGCAGAAGAGACAAAATCTCTGTCAGATCATCAGATCATAGGTTTAGCTGACATTCATTTTACAGTGTGTACAGTGAGTCTATGAAACCATCTTGCGATTATTTCCTCAGCTCTGCAGTGCATAATTTGAATAAATATACTCAGCAACTGGCAGAATTCCCACATCACTTCCCTGACCTATGGGTGCTGTTGTCATGGTAGAGGATAAATAGAAGCAACTAAAACTGCTCTATCTAGGAAAATAGTAAACCAAAATCAGCACTGCATTCCTGGAGGGATTGCCAAGACTAGTTCCATCAAGAACTTAAAGGACGCAGAAGTGGTAATTCCCATCACATCCCCATTTAACTCACCTATCTCCTATTTGGCCTGTGCAGAAAACAGATGGATCCTGGAGAATGACAATGGATCATTGTGAGCTTGACCAGATGATAACTCCAAACAGCTGTTGTGCCAGATGTGGGTCCACTGCTTGAGCAAATTAACACATCCCCTGGTATCTGGTATAGAGCTATTGACTAAAAGAATGTTTTTTTCTGTCTGTTAGTAAAGACAGCGAGAAGCAGTTTGTTTCAGCTGACAAAGCAAGCAATGCAATATTGTACCTCAGGAGCAGGACTCTTCAGCTCCTTGCAATAATTTAGTTTGTAGGACTTTGCCTTTTCTTTACACAAGGCATTGCGCTGGTCCATTAAATCAGCAACATAATTGTCATTGGATTTAGTAGGTAAGAAGTAGCAACTACTCTAGACTTATTGGGAAAACATTGCTTTATTTCCCCATCATAATGCCTCTTCTAATCAAGGAACTCATTTCACAGCAAATGAAGTGTGTCAATGGACCCATGCTCAACAAATTCACTATGACCACATTTTCACTCCTATGGACTGAATTGTGTCCCTTCTTTTACCAAATTTATCTGTTGAAGCCCTAACCCCTAATGTGATTGTATCTAGAGGTAGTCTTTAAGATTTAATGAGATCATAAGAGTGAGGCTTTAATATGATAGGACTGTGGCCTTATAAGAAGAAGATAGAGGTATTTATTCTATCTCCCTGAGCCTTGTGAGAAGGTGACCATCTTTAAGCCAGGAAGAGAGCCTTCACCAAAACCTGACCATACTGGCACCATGATATCAGATTCCTAGCCACTAGAACTATGAAAAAATAAATTTCTATTGTTTAAATAACCCAGTCTATGGTATTATGTTATGGGTCACTGCAACCTCCACCTCTGGGGTTCAAGCAATTCTGTCTCACCCACCTGAGTAGCTGAGTAGCTGGGATTACAGGCGTGCACCACCACAACTGGCTAATTTTTGTATTTTTAGTAGAGACGGGGTATCACCATGTTGGTTAGGCTGGTCTCAGACTTCTGACCTTGTGATCCACCTGCCGCGGCCTCCCAAAGTGCTCGGATTAAAGGTGTGAGCCACTGCACCCAGCCAAAAACACTTTTGTGGCTTCTTGATAATAGTTCTCACACATGTGTTGGAGCTAAAATGTTAATCTTATGAAGGTAATGAATAGAATGGTGATTACCAGAGGCTGGAAAGAGTACTGGGAAGGGGAAATAATGCAGGTTGATTACTGTGTACAAAACTATACTTTGAAAGAATAAAGGGGGGCAGGCAAAATGGCCGAATAGGAACAGCGCTGCTCTGCAGCTCCCAGCGAGATCAATGCAGAAGGTGGGTGATTTCTGCATTTCCAACTGAGGTACTCAGCTCACCTCATTGGGACTGGTTAGACAGTGGGTGAAGCCCATGGAGGATGAGCTAAAGCAGGGTGAGGTGTAGCCTCACCTGGGAAGCACAAGACATCAGGGAACTCCCTCGCTTAGCCAAGGGAAGCCATAAGGGACTGTGCCATGAGGGATGGTGCAATACAGCCCCAGATAACATGCTTTTCCCACAGTCTTCAAAACCCACAGACCAGGAGATTCCCTCAGGTGCCTACACCACCAGGGCCCTGGGCTTCAAGCAAAAAACTGGGCAGCAGTTTGGGCAGACACTGAGCTAGCTGCAGGAATTTTTTCTCAAAGCCCAGTGGCACCTGGAACACCAGGAAAACAGAACAGATCACTCCCCTGGAAAAAGGGCTGAAGCTATGGAGACAAGTGGTATAGCCCACCGGATTCCATCCCCATGGAACCCAGCAAGTGAAGATCCACTGGCTTGAAATTCTCACTGTGAGTACAGCAGTCTGAAGTCGACAGGGGATGCTCTGGCATGGTGGGGGGAGGGGAGTCCACAATTACTGAGGCTTGAGTAAGCGGTTTTCCCCTCAGTGTAAACAAAGCCCTCAGGAAGTTCAAACTGGGCGGAGCCCACCGCAGCTCAGCAAAACCACTGTAGCCAGACTGCCTCTCTAGATTCCTCCTCTCTTGGAAGGGCATCTCTGAAAGAAAGGCAGCAGCCCCAGTCAGCGGCTTACAGATTAAACTCCCATCTCCGAGACAGAGAACCTGGGGGAAGGGGCGGCTATGGGCCCAGCTTCAGCAGACTTAAAAGTTCCTGCCTGCTGACTCTGAAGAGAGCAGTGCATCTCCCAGCACAGCACTAGAGCTCTGCTAAGAGACAGACTGCCTCCTCAAGTGGATCTCTGACTGCTGTGACTCCAGACTGGGAGACAGCTCCCAGCAGGGGTCGACAGACACCTCATACAGGACACCTGTGGCTGGCATCTGGAGATTACCCTGCTGGGACAAAGCTTCCAGGGAAAGAAACAGGCAGCAATCTTTGCTGTTCTGCAGCCTCCACTGGCGATAACCAGGCAAACAGGGTCTGGAGTGGACTTCCAGCAAATGCCAGCAGACCTGCGGGAGAGGGGCATGACTGTTAGAAAAAAGACTAACAAACCAAAAGGGATAGCATCAACATCAACAAAAAGAACATCCACACAGAAACCCCATCCAAAGGTCACCAGCATCAAAGACCAAAGGTAGATAAATCCATGATGATGAGGAAAAAACAGCACAAAAAGGCTGAAAATTCCAAAAACCAGAACTCCTCTTCTCCTCCAAAAGACTACAACTCCTCACCAGCAAGAGAACAAAACTGGACAGAGAAAGAGCTTGAAGAATTGATGGAAGAAAGCTTCAGAAAGTGGGTAATAAACTCCTCCAAGCTAAACGAGCATGTTCTAACCCAATGCAATAAAAGCTAAGAACCTTGAAAGAAGGTGAAAGGAATTGCTAACTAGAATAACCAGGTTAGAGAAGAACATAAATGATCTGATGGAGCTGAAAAACACAGCATGAGAACTGTGTGAAGCATACACAAGTATAAATAGCCAAATCAATTAAGCAGATAAAGGATATCAGAGATTGAAGATCAACTTAATAAAATAAAGCGTGAAGACAAGATTAGAAAAAAAAACAGAATGAAAAAAGTGAACAAAGTCTCCAGGAAATATGTGAAACTATGTGAAAAGAGCAAACCTATGTTTGATTGGTGTATCAGAAAGTGACAGAGAGAATGAAACCGAGTTGAAAAACACTCTTCAGAATATTACAAGAAGAACTTCCCCAACCTAGCAAGACAGGACAACATTCAAATTCAGGAAATACAGAGAACACCACAAAGATGCTCCTCAAAAAGAGCAACCCCAAGACACATAATCATCAGATTCACCAAGGTTCAAAGGAAGGAAAAAATGTTAAGGGCAGCCAGAGAGAAAGGTCAGGTTACCCATAAAAAGAAGCCCATCACACAAACTGCAGAACTCCGCAGAAACCCTGCAAGCCAGAATAGAGTAGGGACCAATATTCAGCATTCTTAAAGAAAAGAATTTTCAACCCAGAATTTCATATCCAGCTAAACAAAACTTCGTGAGTGAAGGAGAAATAAAATTATTTACAGAGAAGCAAATACTGAGAGATTTTGTCACCACCAGGCCTGCCTTACAAAAGCTGCTGAAGAAAGCACTAAACATGGAAAGGAAAAAACTGTACCAGCCACTGCAAAAAAATGCAAAATTGTAAAGACCATCGATACTATGAAGAAACTGCCTCAACTAAGGAGCAAAATAACCAGCTAGCATCATAATATCAGGATCAAATTTACACATAACAATATTAACCTTAAATGTAAACAGTCTAAATGTCCCAATTAAAAGACACAGTCTGGCAAATTGGATAAAGAATCAAGACCCATCAGTGTGCTGTATTCAGGAGATCCATCTCACTTGCAAAGACACATACAGGCTCAAAACAAAGGGATGAAGGAATATGTACCTAGCAAATAGAAAGCAAAAACAAGCAGGGGTTGCAATCCTACTCTCTAATAAGACAGATTTTAAACCAACAAAGATTACAAAAAGACAAAAAGGGCATTACATAATGGTAAAGTGATAAATGCAACAAGTAAAGCTAACTATCCTAAATATATATGCACCCAATACAGGAGCACCCAGATTCATAAAGCAAGTTCTTAGAGACCTACAAAGAGACTTAGACTCCCACAAAATAATAGTGGGAGACTTTAATACCCCACTGTCAATATTAGACAGATCAACAACACAGAAAATTAACAGGGATGTTCAGGGCTTGAACTCAGCTCCAGACCAAGTGAACCTAACAGACATCTACAGAACTCTCCACCCCAAATAAACAGAATATACATTATATTCTCAACACCACAGGACACTTGTTCTAAAAATGACCACATAATTGAAAGTAAAACACTCCTCAGCAAACGAAAAAGAATGAAAATCAAAACAACCAGTCTCTCAGACCACAGTGCAATCAAATTAGAAGTCAGGATTAAGAAGCTCACTCAAAACTGCAAAAGTACATGGAAACTGAACAACCTGCTCCTGAGTGACTACTGGGAAAATAACAAAATTAAAGCAGAAGTAAATAAGTTCTTTGAAACCAATGAGAACAAAGACACAATCTACCAGAATATCTGGGACACAGCTAAAGCAGTGTTTAGAGGGAAATTTATAGCAATAAATGCCCAAAGGAGAAAGCAGGAAAGATCTAAAATCAACACCTTAACATCACAATTAAAAGAACTAGAGAAGCAACAGCAAACAAATTCAAAAGCTAGCAGAAGACAAGAAATAACTAAGATCAGTGCAGAACTGAAGGAGAGAGAGAAATAAAAACTCATCGAAAAATCGACAAACCTAGGAGCTGTTTTTTTTTTTTTGTAAAGATCTACAAAATATATAGACAGCTAGCCAGACTAATAACGAAGGAAAGAGAAGAATCAAGTAGATGCAATAAAAATGATGAAGGGAATACCACCACTGATCCCATAAAAATACAAACTACAATCAGAGAATACTATAAATATCTCTATGCAAATAAACTAGAAAATCTAGCAGAAATGGATAAATTCCTGGACACATACACCCTCCCAACACTAAACCAAAAAGAAGTCACATCCCTGAATAGACCAAAAACAAGTGCTGAAATTGAGGCACTAATTAATAACCTACCAACCAAAAAAAAAAAAAAAAGCCCAGGACAAGATGAATTTACAGTCAAATTCCACCAGAGGTACAAAGAAGAGTTGGTACCATTTCTTCTGTAACTATTCCAAACAATAGAAACAGAGGGAATCCTCCCTAACTCATTTTATGAGGCCAGCATCATCCTGATACCAAAACCTGACAAAAAGACAACAAAACAAGAAAATTTCAGGCAAATATCCCTGATGAATATCAAAGCGAAAATCCTCAATAAAATACTGGCAAACTGAATCCAGTAGCAAATCAAAAAGCTTATCCACCACAATCAAGTCAGCTTCATCCCTGGGATGCAAAGATTATCCAATATACACAAATCAATACATGTAATCCATCACATAAACAGATCCAATGACAAAAACCACATGATTATCTGAATCAATGCAGAAAAGTCCTTTGATGAAATTCAACATCCTTTCATGGTAAAAGCTCTCAATAAACTATATATTGATTAAACATATCTCAAAATAATAAGAGCTATTTATGACAAACCCACAGCCAATATCATACTGAAGGGGCAAAAGCTGGAAGCATTTCTTTTGAAAACTGGCACAAGACAAAGATGTCCTCTCTCAACACTCCTGTGTAAAATAGTATCAGAACTTCTGGCCACGGCAATCAGGCAAGAGAAAGAAATACAAGGTATTCAAATAGGAAGAAAGGAAGTCAAATTGTCTCTGTTTGTGGATGACATGATTGTATATTTAGAAAAGCCCATCGTCTCAACCCAAAATCTCCATAAGCTTATAAGGAACTTCAGCAAAGTCTCAGGATACAAAATCAATGTGCAAAAATTACAAACATTCCTATACACCAATAATAGACAAACAGAGACCCAAATCATGAGTGAACTCCCATTCACAATTTGTACAAAGAGAATAAAATATATACAAATACAACTTACAAGGGATGTAAATGACCTCTTCAAGGAGAACTACAAATCAATACTCAAGGAAATAAGAGAGGACACAAACAAATGGAAAAATATCCCATGCTCATGGATAGAAAGAATCAACATCACGAAAATGGCCATACTGCCCAAAGTAATTTATAAATTCAATGCTATCCCCATCAAGCCACCATTGAATTCTTCACAGAGTTAGAAAATATTTTAAATTTTATATGGAAACAAAAAAGGGCTTGTACAGCCAAGACAATCCTATGCAAAATGAACAAAGCTGGAGGCATCACACTACCTGACTTCACACTATACTGCAAGGCTACGGTAACCAAAACAGCATGGTACCAAAACAGATATATAGAGGAATGGAACAGAACAGAGGTCTCAGAAATAATGCCACACATCTAAAACCATCTGATGTTCAACAAACCTGACAAAAGCAATGGGGAAAGATTCCCTATTAAATAAATGGTGTTGGGAAAACTGGCTAGCCATATGCAGAAAACAGAAACTGGACCCCTTACTTACACCTTATACAAAAATTAACTCTAGATGGATTAAAGACTCAAATGTAAGACCTAAATCCATAAAAACACTAGAAGAAAACATAGGCAATATGATTCAGGACATAGACATGGGCAAGGACTTTACGACTAAAACACCAAAAGCAATGGCAACAAAAGCCAAATTTGACAAATGGAATCTAATTAAACTAAAAAGCGTCAGCAGAGCAAAAGAAACTATCATCACAGTGAACAGGAAACCTACAGAATAGGATAAAATTTTTGCAATCTCTCCATCTGACAAAGAGCTAATATCCAGAATCTACAAGGAACTTAAACTGCTTTACAAGAAAAAAACAAACCCCATCGGAGGTGGAGCCAAGATGGCCGAACAGGAACAGCTCTGGTCTACAGCTCCCAGTGTGAGCGACACAGAAGACGGGTGATTTCTGCATTTCCATTTGAGGTACCGGGTTCATCTCACTAGGGAGTGCCAAACAGTGGGTGCAAGACAATCGGTGCAGCGCACTGTGCATGAGTCGAAGCAGGGTGAGGCATTGCCTCACTCAGGAAGCGCAAGAGGTCAGGGAGTTCCCTTTCCTAGTCAAAGAAAGGGGTAACAGATGGCACCTGGAAAATCGATCAGTCCCACCCTACTACTGCACTTTTCCAATGGGCTTGGAAAACGGCACACCAGGAGATTGTGTCCCACACCTGGCTTGGAGGATCCTATGCCCATGGAGTCTCGCTGATTGCTAGCACAGCAGTCTGAGATCAAACTGCAAAGTAGCAGCATCACTGGGGGAGGGGCGCCTGCCATTGCCCAGGCTTGCTTAGGTAAACAAAGCAGCCAGGAAGCTCGAACTGGGTAGAGCCCACTACAGCTCAAGGAGGACTGCCTGCCGCTGTAGGCTTCACCTCTGGGGGCAGGGCACAGACAAACAAAAAGTCAGCAGGAACCTCTTCAGACTTAAATGTCCCTGTCTGACAGCTTTGAAGAGAGTAGTGGTTCTCCCAGCACGCAGCTAGAGAACTGAGAACGGGCAGACTGCCTCCTAAAGTGGGTCCCTGACCCCCGAGCAGCCTAAGAGGGAGGCACCCCCCAGTAGGGACAGACTGACACTTCACTCGACCAGGTACTCCTCTGAGACAAAATTTCCAGAGGATCTATCAGACAGCTGAATTTGTGGTTCATGAAAATCCGCTGTTCTGCAGCCACCGCTGCTGACACCCAGCCAAACAGGGTCTGGAGTGGACCTCTAGCAAACTCCAACAGACCTGCAGCTGAGGGTCCTGTCTGGTAGAAGGAAAACTAACAAACAGAAAGGACATGCACACCAAAAACCCATCTGTATATCACCATCATCAAAGAACAAAAGTAGATAAAACCACAAAGATGGGGATAAAACAGAGCAGAAAAACTGGAAACTCTAAAAAGCAGAGTGCCTCTCCTCCACCAAAGGAACGCAGTTCCTCACCAGAAATGGAACAAAGCTGGACAGAGAATGACTTTGACGAGTTGAAAGAAGAAGGCTTCAGACAATCAAACTACTCTGGGCTACGGGAGGAAATTCAAAACAATAGCAAAGAAGTTAAAAACCTTGAAAAAAAATTAGATGAATGGATAACAAGAATAACCAATGCAGAGAAGGACTTAAAGGAGCTGATGGAGCTGAAAGCCAAGTTTCGAGAACTACGCAAAAATTGCAGACGCCTCGGTAGCCGATGCGATCAACTGGAAGAAAGGGTATCAGTGATGGAAGATGAAATGAATGAAATGAAGTGAGAAGGGAAGTTTAGAGAAAAAAGAATAAAAAGAAATGAACAAAGCCTCCAAGAAATATGGGACTAAGTGAAAAGACCGAAACGACATCTGATTGGTGTACGTGAAAGTGATGGGGAGAATGGAACCAAGTTGGAAAACACTCTGCAAGATATTATCCAGGAGAACTTCCCTAATCTAGCAAGGGAGGCCAACATTCAGATTCAGGAAATACAGAGAATGCCACAAAGATACGCCTCGAGAAGAGCAACTCCAAGACACATAATTGTTGGATTCAACAAAGTTGAAATGAAAGAAAAAATGTTAAGGTGGCCAGAGAGAAAGGTCGGGTTACCCACAAAGGGAAGCCCATCAGACTAACAGCTGATCTCTCAGCAGAAACTCTACAAGCCAGAAGAGACTGGGGGCCAATAAACAACATTCTTAAAGAAAAGAATTTTCAACCCAGAATTTCATATCCAGCCAAACTATACTTCATAAGTGAAGGAGAAATAAAATACTTTACAGACAAGCAAATGCTGAATGATTTTGTCACCACCAGGCCTGCCCTAAAAGAGCTCTTGAAGGAAGCACTAAACATGGAAAGGAACAACCGGTAGCAGCCACTGCAAAAACATGCCAAATTGTAAAGACCATCGAGGCAAGGAAGAAACTGCACCAACTAATGAGCAAAATAACCAGCTAACATCATAATGACAGGATCAAATTCACACATAACAATATTAACTTTAAATGTAAATGGGCTAAATTCTCCAATTAAAAGACACAGACTGGCAAATTGGATAAAGAGTCAAGACCCATCCGTGTGCTGTATTCAGGAAACCCATCTCACCTGCAGAGACACACATAGACTCAAAATAAAGGGATGGAGGAAGATCTATCAAGCAAATGGAAAACAAAAAAAGGCAGGGGTTGCAATTCTAGTCTCTGATAACATAGACTTTAAACCAACAAAGATCAAAAGAGACAAAGAAGGCCATTACATAATGGTAAAGAGATCAATTCAACAAGAAGAGCTAACTATCCTAAATATATATGCACCCAACACAAGAGCACCAAGATTCATAAAGCAAGTCCTGAGTGACCTACAAAGGGACTTAAACTCCCACAAAATAAAAATGGGAGATTTTAGAACCCGACTGTCAACATTAGACAGATCAATGAGACAGAAAGTTAACAAGGATATCCAGGAATTGAACTCAGCTCTGTACCAAGTGGACCTAATAGACATCTAAAGAACTCTCCACCCTGAATCAACAGAATATACATTTTCTCAGCACCACACCACACCTATTCCAAAATTGACCACATAGTTGAAAGTGAAGCTCTCCTCAGCAAATGTAAAAGAACAGAAATTATAACAAACTGTCTCTCAGACCACAGTGCAATCAAACTAGAACTCAGGATTAAGAAACTCACTCAAAACCGCTCAACTACATGGAAACTGAACAACCTGCTCCTGAATGACTATTGGGTACATAATGAAATGAAGGCAGAGATAAAGATGTTCTTTGAAACCAACAAGAACAAAGACACAACATACGAGAATCTGTGGGACACATTCAAAGCAGTGTGTAGAGGGAAATTTACAGCACCAAATGCCCACAAGAGAAAGCAGGAAAGATCCAAAATTGACACCCTAAAATCACAATTAAAAGAACTAGAAAAGCAAGAGCAAACACATTGAAAAGCTAGCAGAAGGATAGAAATAAATCAGAGCAGAACTGAAAGAAATAGAGACACAAAATCCCTTCAAAAAATTAATGAATCCGGGAGCTGGTTTTTGGAAAAGATCAACAAAATTGATAGACTGCTAGCAAGACTAATAAAGAAGAAAAGAGAGAAGAATCAAATAGATGCAATAAAAAATGAAAAAGGGGATATCACCACTAATCCCACAGAAATACAATCTACCATCAGAGAATACTACAAACACCTCTATGCAAATAAACTAGAAAATCTAGAAGAAATGGATAAATTTCTCGACAAATACACCCTCCCAAGACTAAACCAAGAAGAAGTTGAATCTCTGAATAGACCAATAACAGGCTCTGAAATTGTGGCAATAATCAACAGCTTACCAACCAAAAAGAGTCCAGGACCTGATGGATTCACGGCCGAATTCTACCAGAGGTACAAGGAGGAACTGCTACCATTCCTTCTGAAACTATTCCAATCAATAGAAAAAGAGGGAATCCTCCCTAACACATTTTATGAGGCCAGCATCATCCTGATACCAAAGCCTGGCAGAGACCCAACCAAAAAAGAGAATTTTAGGCCAATATCCTTGATGAACATTGATCCAAATATCCTCAATAAAATACTGGCAAACCGAATCCAGCAGCACATCAAAAAGCTTATCCACCATGATCAAGTGGGCTTCATCCCTGGGATGCAAGGCTGGTTCAACATACGCAAATCAATAAAAGTAATCCTGCATAAAAACAGAACCAAAAACCACATGATTATCTCAATAGATGCAGAAAAGGCCTTTGCCAAAATTCAACAACACTTCATGCTAAAAACTCTCAATAAATTAGGTACTGATGGGACGTATCTCAAAATAATAAGAGCTATCTATGACAAACCCACAGCCAATATCATACTGAATGGGCAAAAACTGGAAACATTCCCTTTGAAAACTGGCACAAGACAGGGATGCCCGCTCTCACTACTCTTAGTCAACATAGTGTTGGAAGTTCTGGCCAGGGCAATCAGGCAGGAGAAGGAAATAAAGGGTATTCAATTAGGAAAAGAGGAAGTCAAATTGCCCCTGTTTGCAGACCACATGACTGTATATCTAGAAAACCCCATGGTCTCAGCCCAAAATCTCCTTAAGTTGATGAGCAATTTCAGCAAAGTCTAGGATACAAAATCAATGTACAAAAATCCCAAGCATTCTTGTACACCAATCACAGACAAACAGAGAGCCAAATCATGAGTCAACTCCCATTCACAATTGCTTCAAAGAGAATAAAATACCTAGGAATCCAACTTACAAGGGATGTGAAAGACCTCTTCAACGAGATCTACAAACCACTGCTCATTGAAATAAAAGAGGATACAAACAAATGGAAGAACATTCCATGCTCATGGGTTGGAAGAATCAATATCGTGAAAATGGCCATACTGCCCAAGGTAATTTATAGATTCAATGCCATCCCCATCAAGCTACCAATGTGTTTCTTCACAGAATTGGAAAAACCTACTTTAAAGTTTACATGGAGCCAAAAAAGAGCCCGCATTGCCAAGTCAATCCTAAGCCAAAAGAACAAAGCTGGAGGCATCACGCTACCTGACTTCAAACTATACTACAAGGCTACAGCAACCCAAACAGCACGGTACTGGTACCACAACAGAGACATAGATCAATGGAACAGAACAGAGCCCTCAGAAATAATGACGCATATCTACAACTATCTGATCTTTGACAAACCTGACAAAAACAAGCAATGGGGAAAGGATTCCCTATTTAATAAATGGTGCGGGGAAAACTGGCTAGCCATTATGTAGAAAGCTGAAACTGGATCCCTTCCTTACACCTTATACAAAAATTAATTCAAGATGGATTAAAGACTTACATGTTAGACTTAAAATCATAAAAACCCTAGAAGAAAACCTAGGCAATACCATTCAGGACATAGGCATGGGCAAGGACTTCATGTCTAAAACACCAAAAGCAATGGCAACAAAATCCAAATTGGCAAATGGGATCTAATTAAACTAAAGAACTTCTGCACAGCAAAAGAAACTACCAGCGGAGTGAACAGGCAACCTACAAAATGGGAGAAAATTTTTGCAACCTACTCATCTGACAAAGGGCTAATATCCAGAATCTACAATGAACTCAAACAAATTTACAAGAAAAAGCAAACAACCCCATCAAAAAGTAGGCGAAGGATATGAACAGACACTTCTCAAAAGAAGACATTTTGCAGCCAAAAAACACATGCAAAAATGCCCATCATCACTGGCCATCAGAGAAATGCAAATCAAAACTACAATGAGATACCATCTCACACCAGTTAGAATGGCCATCATTAAAAAGTCAGGAAACAACAGGTGCTGGAGAGGATGTGGAGAAATAGGAACACTTTTACATTGTTGGTGGGACTGGAAAGTAGTTCAACCATTGTGGAAGTCAGTGTGGCGATTCCTCAGGGATCTAGAACTAGAAATTCTATTTGACCCAGCCATCCCATTACTGGGTATATACCCAAAGGACTATAAATCATGCTGCTATAAAGACACATGCACACGTATGGTTTTTGTGGCACTATTCACAATAGCAAAGACTTGGAACCAACCCAAACGTCCAACAGCGTTAGACTGGATTAACAAAATGTGGCACATATACACCATGGAATACTATGCAGCCATAAAAAATGATGAGTTCATGTCCTTTGTTGAGACATGGATGAAACTGGAAACCATCATTCTCAGTAAACTATCGCAAGGACAAAAAACCAAACACTGCATGTTCTCACTCATAGGTGGGAATTGAACAATTAGAACTCGTGGACACAGGAAGGGGAACATCACACTCCGGGGACTGTTGTGAGGTACCGAATTATTACAAGTATGTTTATCTGCAACAATTTCTTTTTTTAAAATTTTATTATTATTATACTTTAAGTTTTAGGGTACATATGCACAACGTGCAGGTTTGTTACATATGTATACATGTGCCATTTTGGTGTGCTGCACCCATTAATGTATCATTTAGCATTAGGTATATATCCTAATGCTATCCCTCCCCCCTCCCCCCACCCCACAACATTCCCTGGAGTGTGATGTTCCCCTTCCTTTGTCCATGTGTTCTAATTTCTTAATGGACATAGAGTATACAAATATATAAATTGTGACATCAATAGCATAAAATGTGAGGGTAGGAAAAATAAAAGTATATAGTTTCTGTATGTGATTAAGATTAGCATGTTATAAACTTAAAACAGACTGTTAAAAGATGTTTTATATAAGCCTCAAGAGAATCAGAAAGAAAAAAACCTTTAGTAGTTACACACACAAAAAAAGATAAAAGAATAAAAGCATCCCAATACAAAAAACACATCAAATCACAAAGGAATGAAAAAAGGGAGAAAAAACTAAAACACTAGAAAACAATGAATAAAATGGTAATATTAAGCCCATACCCATCAATAATTACTTTAAATATAAGAAGAATAAATTAGTCAGCCAAAATATATAGTGGCTGCATAGGAACAAAAAGAAAGTCATAAACCAGATCCAACTATAACATGCTGCCTACAAGAGAATTCACTTTAGCTTTATAGGAAAATAGGATGAAAATAAAGAGACAGAAAAATATATTCCATACAAATTGTAGCATCAAAAACGAACAGAGGTGGCTATACTTAGGCAAAATATAGTTGAAGTAAAAAATAAGGCCCACAAGAGACAAAGAAGGTTATTATATAATGATAAAACGGTCTATTATTTAAGATGATATTACAATTTGCTTTATATAGTTATATGGTCCAATGTTGATGAGATATATATAGCTATACGAAGCAAATTATAATAGATCTGAAGACAGTAACACAATAATTGTATGGTACTTCAACACTCCACTTTCAACAATGTATAGATCATCTGGACAGAATATCAAGAAGGAAATACTGGACTTAAACTACACTTGAGAACAAATCAACCCAACTGGAATATAAAGAATATTCCATCTAACAGTAGCAGAATACACATTCTTCTCAAGTGCTCATGGAATATTCTCCAAGACAGACAATTTGTTAGGCCACAATACATGTCTTACCAAATTTAATAACATCAAAATCATATGAAGTATCATTTCTGCCACAATGTTATGAAACTAAAAACAATTTAGAAAATTAGAAAACTCCCCATTATGTAGAAATAAACAAATATCCTTCAGAAAAAAAAATGGGTCAATTAATAAAAGGAAATTTTAAAAAATCTTGGACAAATGAAAATGAAAACACAACATACCAAATATTATGAGTTGCAGCAAACACTGTTCTAAGGGAGCACTTATGGCAATAAACACCTACATTAAGATAAAAGAAAGAATACACATAAAAAACCAAACCTCACACTTCAGGAAACTAGAAAAGAGGACAAAATAAACCCAAAGTAAACATAAGGAAGAAAATAATAAATACCAGAGTAGAAATAATGAAATAGTGAAAAAAAACTAAGATTTTTTTTTTAAATGAAGAACAGCATTGACAAAACATTAGCTAGACTACCTAAGAAAACATAGAAAAGACTCAAATAGATAAAATAAAAAATAAACAAGTAGACATAACAAGTGGTAACACAGAAGTATAAAAATTGTAAGAGACTAATTTAAACAATTATATGCCAACACATTGGATAACCTCTAAGAAAGAAGTAAATTCCTAGAAACGTAGAACCTACACCATAAAAACTACAAAGTCTGAATCATTAATAAACTGAAAGTCTGAACACACCAATAATGAATAAAAAGATTAAATAAGTAATCAAGTCTCCCAGAAAAAGATAAGCCCAGGACCTGATGGCTTCACTAGTGAATTTTACCAATGATTTAAAGAAAAATTAATGACGATCTTCAAACTCTTCAGAAAAATCAAAGAGGAGAAAAAAAATTACAGACCCATTCTACAAGCCCAGCATTACCCTGATATCAAGGCCAGATAAAAAATAAAATTACAGGTAAATATCTGAGATGAACATAAATACAAAAATCTTCAACATAATACCAGAAAACCTAATTCAACTGCATGTTAAAGGATGATACAAAACAATTAATTGAGATTTATCCCTGGGATGCATAGATGTTTTAATACAACAATGTGCTGCATATGATGTTTTGGTCAATAATGAACCACACTTATGATGGTGGTCGCATATTATAATACCAGTATTATTTATCTGTTTATATATGTTTGGATAAACACATACTTACGATTGTGTTAAAATTGCCTACAATTTTCAGTACAGTAACATGCTGTACATGTCAGTATCCTAGGAACTATAGACTATACTATATAACCAAAGTTTGTAGTAGGCTATACCATCTATGCTTCTGTAAGTACACTCTATATTGTTCACACAATAACAAAATTGTCTAATAATGCATTTCTACAAATGTATCCTCATAGTTAAGGGACACAAGTCTGTATATGAAAATCAATAAACATGATACACCACATTACCAGAATGAAGGATAAAAATCACAGTATCATTTCATTACATGTAAAGAAAAATACACTTGACAAGATTCAACATTATTTTTATGATAAAAGCTCTCAACAAATTAAGTACAGAAGAAGTGTACCTCAACACAATCAAGGTCATATATCACAAGCCCACAGCTAACATCAGACTCAATGGTGAAAAGCTGAGAGCTTTTACTCATAAGGAATAAGATAAAGGTGTTCACTTTGGCTATTTCTATTCAACGTTACTGGAAGTCTTAGCCAGAGCAATGAGGCAATAAATAAATAAATAAATAAATAAATAAATAAATAAATAAATGGCATGCAAATTGGAAAGGAAAATGTGAAATAGTCTGTTTGCAGATGACATATTCTCATACATAAAAATCCTAATATTTCACATAAAATATTAGAAATAAATCAGAAAATAATCTAATTTACAATAGCATTAAAATGATTAAAATACTAAGGCATAAGTTCAACCAAGAGGAGAAAGTCTATACACTAATAATTATAAAATATTGATGAAAAAATTAAAATAGGCAGAAAAGAATGGAAAGATATTCCATGTTCACAGATTGGAAAAATTAATATTGTTAATATCTTCATATGAACCAACCAGATCTACAGACTCAATGCAATTGCTATCAAAATTCAAATGAAATTTTCTTACATAAATAGAAAAGATAATCCTAAAATTTGTATGGAACTACAAAAAGGCATGAATAGCCTAAGCAATCTTTATCAAAATAATAATAATAATAATAATAATAATAATAATAATAATATGGAAGCATCACACTTCCTAATTTAAAATTATATTACAAAGCTATAGTAATCAAAACAGTATGGTATTGGCATCAAAACAGACACATTGCCTGAATAGAATTGAAAGCAAATAAAACTAAATCCATGCATATAAAGTCAATAAACTTTTGACAAAAGTAACAAGAATACATAGTGAAGAAAGAACAATCTCTTCAATAAGTTATTTTATGAAACCTGGATATCCATTTGCAAAAGAATGAAATTAATCCCTTATCTTAAACCATACACAAAAATAATCTCAAAATGGACTGAAGATTTAAACATAAGACTTGCCAGTTCTCAGACAAGGAAATTAGCATCTTTCTGATTCGAGTTTGGAGCAGCTTCTCCAATGTGAGCCCCTTTCAGGCTTCCCATTAGATGACTGACTAGAGATGCCAAATGCCAGTTCTCCTCATAAAAGAGATCACAGTTTCGGGTGAGCAGTCACCCCAAGTGGAAAGCTGCAGGAAGAGTGCCAAAAACTCTCAGAGAGCTATAGGATAAGCTAGGGTACAGAAAAGAAAGGCAGCAAAAATCTGGCAGAGATTGGCCCCCAAAAAGCTTGGAGTTCCATGGACAGGTTAGGTAGGGTATTTCTTTGCTCCCCTCACCCCTGTGACAGACTGCTGACCAACAAATTGTTGGAAAGTTCCTCTGCCCTCATCAGCCTGAGTAACACTCTCAATGGTTATTTGGGAACTTCCTGGGGGCAGAACACTGGTTGGTGAGCTCCTGCTGTTGTACTCGCATGATTCCTCAACCCAAATTCAGGTGGAAGGTGCCATAAAGGTTTTGCACCCAGTACAAGCCACCATCCTGCCCATGGAATCTCAGCTCTTATTTCACTGCATCAACAGATACCCTGCAAACATACCCCAGAATCTGCTCTGACTTCGAAAAATAAGAGGATCACTAGATCCTTAGGGAACTGCAGGATCCCCAGAGATCTAGCCTTTGGCATGAGCCACCATTATGGGAATGGGAAGCAGAGCCCTCCAAAGCACCCCTTGGGACAAAGGAAACACAGGTACAATGCTGATCTCCAATGCAGGAGACAGTATCATTCTGTCTCAGTGGATGGGCAGCACTAGTGACTGGCAACAAATGTAGAGAGGAGATCACCTCCTGCTACCCCATCTATTGCCACAGATGCAGCCAAGGCTTTTCCCACTGGGGACTGGTGCAAGTGCACTTTGTGGTAACTCTTCTAGCACTTTTTTTTTTTTTTTTTTG
>NW_026652282.1:50351183-50418702 GCF_009828535.3 Hylobates moloch | reverse complement strand
GAGTCTCGCTCTGTCGCCCAGGCTGGAATGGAGTGCAATGGCGCAGTCTCGGCTCACTGCAAGCTCCGCCTCCCAGGTTCACGCCATTCTCCTGCCTCAGCCTCTCCGAGTAGCTGGGACTACAGGCGCCCGCCACCATGCCCAGCTAATTTTTTGTATTTTTAGTAGAGACGGGGTTTCACTGTGGTCTCGATCTCCTGACCTCGTGATCCGCCCGCCTCGGCCTCCCAAAGTGCTGGGATTACAAGCATGAGCCACCGCGCCCGGCCTTCTAGCACTTTTAATAGTGGCTCCATCCACACTGAATGTGTGCCCACCTCCTGGGCTCAAACAATGACTGGGATTCATCTTCCTCTCTCTACACAGAGTGGTAGCATCCCTGCCACAGAGTGCAGACCAGCCACAGAACTGTATGTTTTGGGCTGCAGGAAGACGTCTACCCAAAGACAATTTTGGCAGTAGCTGGCAGATGGGCATTTCCTGCAGACCTCAGTCACATTGTGGACTAGTGATAAAAGACAGCATCTGAACTGAAGGTTATGATCTCTGTGTCAGGGGCATTATAGGAAAGCAGATTATGTTACTTCCTGTCCAGGACAAGTTGCTGGTGCAGCCCCCTCCCCTAAGATCTCAGCATATCAAACCAAACACTCCCTCTACTGTCCCCATCAGGGTGGGTGTTTCCGTAATTCATTAGAGTACCCCAGGGTAAGCTGGCTCTGAGGCATCCCCTACTCTACTGTAGACCAAACTTCCCACCAAATAAAATCCTGCTGACACAGCATAGTGCTAAGGTGAAAGATAAGCTTTCTGAGAGCTCTGCACTCCCAGCTCACGGAAGATAGTGTGCCAGATCATATGGCCAACGCATCATTACAATATGCAGCATTTGAGAAAGCCACAACACAAAAGTTATATATAGCCAAAGAACTCATACAGAGCCCTTGGAACATTGAAAGCACCCAGATATGGGGCCAAAAGGTCATACATGACATCCATTACAATCATACCACTGAGGAATTTTTATCTATACAATGGCAATTTCAAAACTAAGAAGTGACAGCTTCTTCAAATGAGAAGGAACCAGTGCAAGAACTCTGGCAGTACAATAAGGGAGATTGTTTTGACACCCCTAAAGGTCATCAATATCTCCATAGCAATGGATCCTAACCAAAATGAACATATTGAAATTACAGATAAAGAATTGAAAATATAGATTGTAAGGTAGTTTAATTAGATTCAAGAGAAAGTTGAAAACCAAAATAAATTTTAAAAATTCAGGATATGAAAGATGAGATAAATATATTGAAAAACCAGAACTTCTGAATATTAAAAAGTCACTAAATGAATTTCAAAATAGAGTTGAAAACTTTAATAACATACTAGATGAAGCAGAAGAAAGAATTTCAGAGCTTGAAGACTGTTCTTTTAAATTAACACAGTCCGAGAAAAATTTTTAAAAAAATTAAAAAATGTGGCAACCCCCCTTGGGTCCCCTCCCATTTTATGGGAGCTCTGTTTTCACTCTATTAAATCTTACAACTGCACACTCTTCTGGTCCGTGTTTGTTATGGCTGGAGCTGAGCTTTGCCTCACCATCCACCACTGCTGTTTGCCACCATCACAGGCCTGCCACTGACTTCCACCCCTCTGGATCTGGCAGGATGTCCACTGCACTCTTGATCCAGCGAGGTGCCCATTGCCGCTCCCGATCAGGCTAAAGGCTCACCATTGTTCCTGCATGGCTAAGTGCCTGGGTTCATCCTTATCAAGCTGAACACTAGTTGCTGGGTTCCACGGTTCTCTTCCATGACCCACAGCTTCTATTAGAGCTATAACCCTCACTGCATGGTGCAACATTCCATTCCTTGGAATCTGTGAGGCCAAGAACCCCAGGTCAGAGAACACGAGGCTTGCCACCATCTTTGAAGCAGCCTGCCACCATCTTGGGAGCTCTGGGAGCAAGGATCCCCCGGTAACATTTGGTGACCATGAAGGGACCTCCAAAGTGGTGAGTAATATTGGACCACTTTTGCTTGCTATTCTGTCCTATCCTTCCTTAGAATTGGAGGAAAATACCAGGCACCTGTCAGCTGGTTAAAAACGATTAGCGTGGCCATTGGACTTAAGGCTCAGGTGGGAAGCTATCTGGGAAAGGGCTTTCTAGGGTTGGGAGCGTTGGTCTGCCTGGAACCAGCTTCCACTTTCAATTTTTCTGGGGAAGCTGAGGGCCAACTAGAGGCAGAAAGCTGTCATCCCGAACTCCTGGCATTAGCAGGTTGAGATCATGGCACAGCCAGAAGTCTCTACTTAACAGTCACTCATGCATGTGCCCCTACCTTTCCTTCTGACCCATACCTCCTGGGTCTGGACCATGACTTTCCTGAAAGAGTAGCCCCCAAATTCTCATTACCTCTGAATCTACTTCCTCTGATCCCTGCCTCCTAGATACTAATGCTTCAGACCTTCACTTCCTCTCCTAAGTATTACAGCAGGTTGTATCTCCAAAGGGATCTAAGGAAGATCTATGCTGCATCCTTAGGCCCCTAGGCTATGAACCCAGGGAGTCTTGTCCCTGGTGTCCCTCCCAATTTAGGCATACAACTCTTGACATGAGCAGTTATGTGGGACCCATTCCCTACCACCCTTGCCAGGGCCTTAGAACTGATAACCCAGTACTTTAACAACTGGAACTGGGTCTACAACAACATAATAGATCAGGATGAAAGCAAATTGAGTAAATAAAAGGGAGGCACATATTCATATAGTGGCAAATGGGGGCAATGAGCGAACGTCCTTCCACTGTATCCAAAATTCATCTACAAAGACAGAAAGGAGAAAGAAAGAGAGAAAGAGAAAGATAGAAGTAGTAAAGAAAAAACAGTGTACCCTATTTCTTTAAAAGCCAGGGTAAATTAAAAACCTATAATTGATAACCGAAAGTTTTCTCCATGACCCTATAACACTCCAATACCACTTCGTTGTCAGTGTAAACAAGGATGTAGCCCAAAAGCACTGAGGCCACTGATAACCAGTAGCCTTCCTATAAAAAGTCTTTAACCCAGAAACCTGCGGATGGCCCAAATGCATTCAATCTGTAGCAGCAACTGCTTTGCTAACAGAAGAAAGTAGAAAATTAGCCTTTAGAGGAAACATCATTGTGAGCACACCTCACCACTTCAGAACTATCCTAAGTCAAAAAAGCAAAAAAGGTAGCTTACTAACTCAAAAATCTTAAAGTATGGGGCTATTCTGTTAGAGAAAAATAATTTAACATTAACCACAGAAAATTCCGTTAACCCAGCAGATTTCCTAACAGGGGACTTAAATCTTAATTACCTTACAAATGTCCAACCAGACCTAGGAGGGACTCCCTTCAGGACAGGACAATAGATGGTTCCTCCCAGGTGATTGAGAAAAAAACACAATGGGTATTCAATAATTGAGGGAAACTCTTGTGGAAGCAGAGTTAAGAAAATTGCCTAATAATTGGTCTGCTCAAACGTGCGAGCTGTTTGCACTCAGCCAAGCCTTAAAATACTTACAGAATCAAAAAACTCTATCTCAATCCTGACTCAAAAGGTTACTCACACCCTCTCTGAAATGAATTTGCATAAGAACTGTTGTTTGTAGGAATGCATCTTGATGGGGCAACTGGGTTATTATGAAATACTCAGGAACCCAGCCTAGCTCTAGAACTCACTCCTGAGTGCAAAGGCAATGTCAGGCTCGCCGGTAAAGGACCACTAGAATCCAGCAGCCTGGACCCCTTTCTTTGTGGTCAAGAAAGGCAGGAAAACAGGTGCAGGACTGCTACATCAGTGAGTGTAACTAATCCAATAAGCAGAGGTCTATGGGTGGTTACGCACCCTGAAAAGGAATAAGCATTAGGACCATAGAGGATGCTGTAAGACTAATGCCCATCAGAAAATTACTAGGGGTGCTGGCATCCCTATGTTTTATTTTTTCAGATGGGAAACTTCCCCCCAAGGCAAAAATGCCCCTAAGATGTATTCTGGAGAATTTGGCCCAGTCAGAGTGTATGTGCCTTTTTCCCTCTCAGACTTGAAGCAAATTAAAATAAACCTAGGTAAATTCTCAGATAACTCTGATGACTATATTGATGTTTTACAAGGGTTAGGACAATCCTTTGATATGATATGGAGACATATAATGCTACTGCTAGATAAGACACTAACCCCAAATGAGAGAAGTGCCACCATAACTCAGCCCAAGAGTTTGTCAATCTCTGGTATCTCAGTCAGGTCAATGATAGGATGACAACAGAGGAAAGAGAACAGTTCCCCACAGAACAATTCTGCCACCAGGCAGTTCCCAGTGTAGACCCTCATTGGGATGCAGAATCAGAACATGGAGATTGGTGCCACAGACATTTGCTAACTTGCGTGCTAGAAGAACTAAGGGAAACTAGGAAGAAGTCTATAAATTATTGAATGATGTCCACTATAATACAGGAAAGGAAGAAAATCCTACTGCCTTTCTGGAGAGACAAAGGGAGGCATTGAGGAAGCATACCTCTCTGTCACCTGACTCTATTGAAGGCCAACTAATCTTAAAGGATAAGTTTATCACTCAGACAGCTGCAGACATTAGAAAAAACCTTCAAAAGTCTGCCTTAGGCCCAGAGCAAAATTTAGAAACCCTACTGGACTTGGCAACCTGAGTTTTTTATAATAGAGATCAGGAAGAACAGGCGGAACAGGACCAATGTGATAAGAAAAAGGCCACCACTTTAGTCATGGCACTCAGGCAAGTGGAATTTGGAGGCTCTGGAACATGGAAAGGCTGGGTAAATTGAGTGCCTAATAGGGCTTGCTTCCAGTGCAGTCTACAAGGACACTTAAAAAAAAATTGTCTGAGTAGAAATAAGCCACCCTCTCGTCCATGCCCCTTATGTCAAGGGAATCACTGGAAGGCCCACTGCCTCAGGGGATGAAGGCCCTCTAAGTCAGAAGCCACTAACCAGATGATCCAGCAGCAGGACTGAGGGTGCCCGGGGCAAGTGCCAGCCGATGCCATCACCCTCACAGAGCCCCGGGTATGCTTGACCATTGAGGGCCAGGAGGTTAACTGTCTCCTGGACATTGGCACAGCCTTCTCAGTCTTACTGTCCTGTCCTGGCCAACTGTCCTCCAGATCTGTCATCATCCGAGGGGTCCTGGGACAGCCAGTCACTAGATACTTCTCCCAGCCACTAAGTTGTGACTGGGGAACTTTACTCTTTTCACATTCTTTTCTAATTATGCCTAAAAGCCCCACTCCCTTGTTAGGGAGAGACATTCTAGCAAAACCAGGGGCGATTATACACCTGAACATAGGAGAGGGAACACCCATTTGTTGTCCCCTGCTTGAGGAAGGAATTAATCCTGAAGCCTGAGCAACAGAAGGACACTATGGACGAGCAAAGAATGCCCATCCTGTTCAAGTTAAACTAAAGGATTCCACCTCCTTTCCCTACCAAAGGCAGTACCCCCTTAGACCCGAGGCCCAACAAGGATTCCAAAAGATTGTTAAAGACCTAAAAGCCCAAGGCCTAGTAAAACCATGCAGTAGTACCTGCAATACTCAGATTTTAGGAGTACAGAAACCCAACCAACAGTGGAGGTTAGTGCAAGATCTCAGGATTATCAATGAGGCCATTGTCCCTCTATATACAGCTATACCTAACCCTTATACTCTGCTTTCCCAAATACCAGAAGAAGCAGAGTGGTTTACAGTCCTGGATCTTAAGGATGACTTTTTCTGCATCCCTGTAGATTCAGACTCTCAATTCTTGTTTGCCTTTGAAGATCCTTCAAACCCAATGTCTCAACTCACCTGGACTGTTTTACCCCAAGTGTTCAGAGATAGCCCCCATCTATTTGGCCAGGCATTAGCCCAAGACTTGAGCCAGTTCTCATACCTGGACACTCTTGTCTTTTGGTATCTGGATGATTTATTTTCAGCTGCCCGTTCAGAAACCTTGTGCCATCAAGCCACCCAAGTGCTTATTTATTTATGTATTTATGTATGTATGTATTTATTTATTTAGACAGAGTCTCGCTCCGTTGCCCAGGCTGGACTGCAGTGGCATGATCTTGGCTGACTTCAGGCTGTACCTCCTGGGTTCATGCCATTCTCCTGCCTCAGCCTCCCAAGTGGCTGGGACTGCAGGAGCCTGCCACCACATTCGGCTAATTTTTTTGTATTTTTGGTAGAGACGGGGTTTCGCCATGTTGGCCAGGATGGTCTCAATCTCTTCACCTTGTGATCTGCCCACCTCAGCCTCTCAGGGTGCTGGGATTGCAGGCATAAGCCACTGCGCCCAGCCCCACCCAAGTGCTCTTAAATTTCCTTGCCACCTGTGTCTACAAGGTTTCCAAACCAAAGGGTCAGCTCTGCTCACAGCAGGTTAAATTCTTAGGGCTAAAATTATCCAAAGGCACCAGGGCCCTCAGTGAGAAATGCATCCAGCCTACACTGGCTTATCCTCATCCCAAAACCCTAAAGCAACTAAGAGGGTTCCTTGGCATAACAGGCTTCTGCCGAATATGGATTCCCAGGTACAGTGAAATAGCCAGGCCGTTATACACACTAATTAAGAAAACTCAGAAAGCCAATACCCATTTAGTAAGATGGACACCTGAAGCAGAAGTGGCTTTCCAGGCCCTAAAGAAGGCCCTAACCCAAACCCCAGTGTTAAGCATGCCAACAGGGCAAGACTTTTCTTTATATGTCACAGAAAAATCAGGAATAGCTCTAGGAGTCCTTACACAGGTCCGAGGGACCCGCTTGTAACCTGTGGCATACCTGAGTAAGGAAATTGATGTAGTGGCAAAGGATTGGCCTCATTATTTATGGGTAGTGGCAGCAGTAACAGCCTTAGTATCTGAAGCAGTTAAAATGATACAGGGAAGAGATCTTACTGTGTGGACATCTCGTGATGTGAATGGCATACTCATTGCTAAAGGAGACTTGTGGCTATCAGACAACCGTTTGCTTAAATATCAGGCTCTATTACTTGAAAGACCAGTGCTGTGACTGCACACCTGTGCAACTCTTAATCCAGCCACATTTCTTCCAGAAAATGAAGAAAAAATAGAACATAAATGCCAACAAGTAATTGCTCAAACCTACACCACTCGAGGGGACCTTCTAGAGGTTCCCTTGACTGACTCCGACCTCAACTTGTATACTGATGGAAGTTTCTTTGTAGAAAAAGGACTTTAAAAAGCATATTATGCAGTGGTCAGTGATAATGGAATACTTGAAAGTAATCCCTTCACTCCAGGAACTAGTGCTCAGCTGGCAGAACTAATAGCCCTCATTCGGGCACTAGAATTAGGAGAAGGAAAAAGGGTAAATATATATACAGACTCTAAGTATGCTTACCTAGTCCTCCATGCCCATGCAGCAATATGGAGAGAAAGGGAATTCCTAACTTCTGAAGGAACACCTATCAAACATCAGGAAGCCATTAGGAGATTATTATTGGCTGCACAGAAATCTAAAGAGGTGGCAATCTTACGCTGCTGGGGTCATCAGAAAGGAAAGGAAAGGAAAGGAAAGGAAAGGAAAGGAAAGGAAAGGAAAGGGAAATAGAAGGGAACCGCCAAGCGGATATTGAAGCCAAAAGAGCCACAAGGCAGGACTCTCCATAAGAAATGCTTACAGAAGGACCCCTAGTATGGGGTAATCCCCTCCGGGAAACCAAGCCCCAGTACTCAGCAAGAGAAAGAGAATGGGGAACCTCACAAGGACATAGTTTCCTCTCCTCAGGATGGCTAGCCACCGAAGAAGGGAAAATACTTTTGTCTGCAGCTAACCCATGGAAATTACTTAAAATCCTTCACCAAACCTTTCACTTAGGCATTGATAGCACCCATCAGATGGCCAAATTATTATTTACTGGACATCCCCTGCACTGCAGGACATACATTTCAATCCCTGTATCTTTAACCTCTTTGTTAAGTTTGTCTTCCAGAATCAAAGCTGTAAAACTACAAATCATTCTTCAAATGGAGACCCAGATGCAGTCCATGACTAAGATCTACTGTGGATTCCTGGACCGGCCTGCTAGCCCATGCTCTGATGTTGATAACATCGAAGGCATCCCTCCAAAGGAAATCTCAATGGCACAAGCCCTACTATGCCCCAATTCAGCAGGAAGCAGTGAGAGAGATCAGCCAACCTCCCCAACAGCACTTGGGTTTTCCTGTTGAGAGGGAGTGACTGAGAGACAGGACTAGCTGGATTTCCTAGGCCGAATAAGAATTCCTAAGCCTAGTTGGGAAGGTGACCCCATCCACCTTTAAACACGGGGCTTGCAACTTAGCTCACACCCGACCAGTCAGGTAGTAAAGAGAGCTCACTAAAATGCTAATTAGGCTAAAACAGGAGGTAAAGAAATAGCCAATCATCTATCACCTGAGAGCACAGAGGGAGGGACAATGATCGGGATATAAAACCCAGACATTCGAGCCGTCAACGGCAACCCCCTTTGGGTCACCTCCCATTTTATGGGAGCTCTGTTTCAGTCTATTAAATACTGCAACTGCAAAAAAAATAAAAATAAAAAAATGAACAACATCTTCAAGAAATATAATGTTGTGTAAAGCAACCAGATCTGCAATGCATGGCCAATCCTGAGGGAGAAGAAGAAAAAGTAAGAAATTTGGAAAACATATTTGACGGAATAATTCAGGAAACATTTCCTGATCTTCTTAGAGTTGTAGATATCCAGATACCAGAAATTCTGAGAACACCTGTGAGATACTACAGAAGACTAATATCATCAAGGCATATAATTATTTGATTATCCAAGTTCAATGTGAAAAAACAAATCTTAAAAGCAGCTACATTGATGGGCATTTTGGTTGGTTCCAAGTCTTTGCTATTGTGAATAGTGCCGCAATAAACATATGTGTGCATGTGTCTTTATAGCAGAATGATTTATAATCCTTTGGGTATATACCCAGTAATGGGATGGCTGGGTCAAATGGTATTTCTAGTTCTAGATCCTTTTGATAGACTGGATGAAGAAAATCTGGCACATATACACCATGGAATACTATGCAGCCATAAGAAGGATGAGTTAATGTCCTTTGTAGGGACATGGATGAAGCTGGAAACCATTATTCTCAGCAAACTATTGCAAAGACAGAAAACCAAACACCGCATGTTCTCACTCATAGGTGGGCATTGAACAATGAGAACACTGGGACACAAGAAGGGGAACATCACACAACGGGGCCTGTTGTGGGGTGGGGGGAGGGGGGAGGGATAGCATTAGGAGATATACCTAATGTAAATGACGAGTTAATGGGTGCAGCACCCCAACATGGCACATGTGTACATATGTAACAAACCTGCAGATTGTGCACATGTACCCTAGAACTTAAAGTATAATCATAAATAAAAAAAGAAAAAAAAAGCAGCTACAAAGAATCATCAAATCACCTATGATGGAAATCCCACTAGTCTAACAGTGGACTTCTCAGCAGAAACCTAACCAGCCAATAGAGATTGACAGCCTGTTTTTAGCCTCTGTGAAGAAAAAAAAAAAGTCAGTAAAGAATTTTATATCCTGCCAATTAAGCTGTATAAATGAAAAAGAAGTAAAGTATTTCCCAGATAAGCAAATGCTAAGGGAATTCAGCATTGAACCAGCCCTACAAGAAATGCTCAAAGGAGTACTAAATATGGAAACAAAAAAATGACACTGACATCATAAAAGCACATGTCACATGTGCACATGAGCAAAACTCACAGATCTTATCTGGCAATTACATGATTGAGACTACAAAGCACATAGCTAACATCAATGTGACAGAAACAGAACCTCATATGTCAGTACTAACATTGAATGTAAATGGCCTAAATACTCCGCTTAAAAGATATAGGCTGGCATATTGGATGAAAAAGCAAGACCCAACTAACTGCTGCCTAAGATACCCACCTAATGGTTACAGACAAAAAGCAAAAGGGGGAAGAAGATATATCACATAAATGGAACAGAAAACTGAGCTATTCTTTAAACAAACAAAAGTAAACAAAAAACAAAGAAGGGCATTATATAATGAGAAATATAACTATCCTAAATATACATGCACCCAATACTGGAAGACCAAATTCATAAAACAAATATGACCAGACCTAAGAAAACAGAAAGCAATACAAAAATAGTGGGAAACGTAAATAACTCACTGACAATACTAGACAGATCATGAAGGCAGGAAATCAATAAACTCTGGACTTAAATTGGACCCAGACCAAATGAACCACATGGATATTTACATAACATTTGACAATATTATGTAAATGACAGAATATACATTTTCTTATCTGCATATAGAACATCCTCCCAAATTAACCACATGCTTGGCCATATAGCAAGGCTCAATACATTTGAAAAAATAATAATTATATCAAGTATCTAATTGGACCACAGTGGGATAAATGTAGAAATCGATATGAAGAGGAACTCTCAAAACAACACAAATACATGGGAACTAAACAACTTGCTCCTGAATGACTTTTGGGTAAATAATGAAATTAAGGCAGAAATAAAATAATATTTTTGAAACAAATAAAAATAGAGACACAACATACCAAAACTCCTGGGATGCAACAATAGCAGTATTAAGAGGAAAAATCATGGCATTAAATGCCTTCGTCAAAAAGAGAGAAAAATCCCAAACTAACAACCTAATGTTCCACTTCAAGGAACTAGAAAAACAAGAAAAAAAAAACTAAATCTAGAGCAAGTAGAATAAAAGAAATAACAAACACCAGAGCAGCACTAAATGAAATTAAGATTAAAATAATTATACAATCACTAGAATGAAAAGTTTGTTCTTTGAAAGGATAGAAAAAATTGATAGACCACCAGCTAGACTAATTGAGAAGACGGCTGACTCAAATAAACACAATCAGAAATGATAGTGTTGACATTACAACCAATATCACAGAAACAGAAAAGATCATCAGAGACTATTATGAACACAAACTAGAAAACCTAGAAAACATGGATGCTTCCTGGAAACATACAACCTCCCAAGATTGAACCAGAAAGAAATGGAAATCCTAAACAGACCAATAACAAGTAATGAATTTGAATCTGTAATATAAAATATCCAACAAAAATAGCCCAGGACCAGATTGATTCACAGCTGGATTTTACCAGACATACAAAGAACTTGTTCCAATCTTACTAAAATTATGCCAAAAAATCAAGGAAGAACAATTCCTCTCTAACTCATTCTATGAAAGCAATAGCACCTGATACAAATACTATGCAAGGAAAGAATAAAAAAACCTTACAAGCTAATATACCTAGTGCATATTGATGCATAAGTCCATAATAAAATATTAGCAAATTTAAACAAACAATACATTAAGCCATGTGGGTTTGATCCCAGAGATTCAAGGATGGTTCAACATATGCAAATCAATAATGTAATTAACCTCATAAACAGAATAAAAAACAAATACTATATGATCATCTCAATTGATGAAGAAAAACGACCTGATAAAATCCAACATTTCTTCACAACCAACTAGGCATTGAAAATGCATACCTCAAATTAATAAAAGCCATCTATGACAAACCCATAGCCAACATCCATACTGAATGAGGATAAGGTTAAAGCATTCCTCCTAAGAACTGAACAGGATATTGGTGGTGTCCATCATGGGCAGCGGACTAATAAAGGCCATGGCACCAGCAGAAATCCTGAAAAGGAAGGAGATCTCCACACAAATAAGGGCAAGACTGAAGAATCAAGTCACTCAGTTGAAGGAGAAGTACCTGGTTTCACACCAGGCCTGGCAATATTACAGGCTGGCAACAGAGATGATTCCAATCTTTATATAATGTGAAGCTGAAGGCTGCTGAAGAGATTGGGATGAAAGCCACTGACATTAAGTTACCAAGAACAACCACAGAATCTGAGGTGATCAAGTACATTATATCTTTTAATGAAGACTTACTATACACGGGTTCATAGTGAAGCTACCTCTAGATTCAGAGAATATACTGAAGGCGTGATCAATGCTATTGCACCTAAAAAAGATGTGGATGGATTGACTAGCATCAGTGCTGGGAAACTTGCTAGAGGTGACCTAAATGACTGTTTCATTCCTTGTATGCCTAAAGGATGCTTGGAACTCATCAAAGAGACAGGAGTGCAGATTGCCAGAAGGCATGCTGTGGTGGTTGGGTGCAGTAAAATAGTCAGGGCCCCAATGCATGCCTTGCTTCTGTGGAACAATGTCACAGTGACCACCTGCCACTCCAAGATTGCCAATCTGGATGAGGAGGTAAATAAAGGTGACATCCTGGTGGTTGCAACTGGTCGGCCTGAAATGGTTAAAGGGGAATGGATCAAACCTGGGGCAATAGTTATCAACTGTGGAATCAATTATGTCCCAGATGTTAAAAAAAAAAAATGGGAGAAAAGTTGTGGGTGATGTGACATACGACGAGGCCTGTTCCTGGCGGCTTAGGGCCCACGACGGTTGCAATGCTCATGCAGAGCACAGTAGAGAGGGCCAAGAATTTCCTGGAGAAATTTAAGCCAGGAAAGTGGATGATTCAGTATAACAACCTTAACCTCAAGACACCTGTTCCAAGTGACATTGATATATCACGATCTTGTAAACCGAAGCCCATTGGTAAGCTGGCTTGAGAAATCGGTCTGCTGTCTGAAGAGGTAGAATTATATGGTGAAACAAAGGCCAAAGTTCTGCTGTCAGCACTAGAACACCTGAAGCACCAGCCTGATGGGAAATATCAGGTGGTGACTGGAATAACTCCAATACTCCTGGGAGAAGGGAAAAGCATCACTACAATCAGGCTGGTGCAAGCCCTTCTTGCCCATCTCTACCAGAACGTTTTTGTGTGTATGTGACAGCCTTCTCAGGGCCCCACCTTTGGAATAAAAGGTGGTGCTGCAGGAGGCGGCTACTCCCAGGTCATTCCTATGGAAGAGTTTAATCTCCACCTCACAGGTGACATCCATGCCATCACTGTAGCTAATAACCTTGATGCTGCGGCCATTGATGCTCAGATATTTAATGAACTGAACCAGACAGACAAGGCTGTCTTTAATCATTTGGTGCCATCAGTAAATGGAGTGAGAAAGTTCTCTGATATCCACATCCAAAGGTTAAACAGACTAGGCATTGACAAGACTGACTCTATCACACTGATAGATGAAGAGATAAACAGATTTGCAAGATTGGACATTGATCCAGAAACCACAGCTTGGCAAAGAGTGTTGGATACCAATGATGGATTCCTGAGGAAGATCACGATTGGACAGGCTCTAACGAAGAAAAGTCACACACAGATGGCCCAGTTTGATATCTCTGTGGCCAGTGAAATTATGGTTGTCCTGGCTCTCACCACTTCTCTAGAAGATAGGAGAGAGAGACTGGGCAAAATGGTGGTGGCATCCAGTAAGAAAGGAGAGCCCATCAGCGCTGAAGGTCTGGGGGTGAGTGGTGCAGTGATAGTGCTTATGAAGGACACAATCAAGCCCAATCTCATGCAGACATTGGAGGGCACTCCAGTGTTTGTCCATGCCGGCCCATTTGCCAACATCGCACACAGCAATTCCTCTATAATTGCAGACTGGATCACACTCTAGCTTGTTGGCCCAGAAGGGTTTGTAGTGACGGAAGTGGGGTTTGGAGCAGTCATTAGAATAAAAAAGATTTTTAACATCAAATCCTGGTATTCTGGCGTCAAGACAGATACAGAGACTGAGCTGGACCTCATCAGTTGCCTTTCCAGAGAACATAGGGCTTTTGATACCGTGAAGTGCACTCACTGGGCAGAAGGGGGCAAGGGTGCCTTAGCCCTGGTTCAGGCTGTCCAGAGAGCAGAACAAGCACCCAGCAGCTTCCAACTCCTTTATGACCTCAAGCTCCCAGTTGAGGATAAAATCAGGATCATTGCACAGAAGATCTATGCAGCAGACAACATTGAATTACTCCTCAAAGCTCCACACAAAGCTGAAGTCTACACAAAGCAGGGCTTTGGGAATCTCCCTATCTGCGTGGCCAAAACACACTTGTCCTTGTCTCACAACCCAGAGGAAAAGGTGTCCCTACAGGATTCGTTCTGCCCATTCACGACATCCATGCCAGCATCAGGGCTGGTTTTCTGTACCCTTTAGTAGGAATGATAAGCACAATGGACTCCCCACCCAGCCCTGTTTTTATGATATTGATTTGGACCCTGAAACAGAACAGGTGAATGGATTATTTTAAACAAATCATCATCCGTCTACAAGAAGCTACTTTGAAAGTCTGGCCAGTGTCTATTCCGGCCCACTGGGAGTTAGGAAGTATAAGGGAGCCAAGAGTCAGCCCCTGCCCAGAAGATCTGAAACTAATAGTAGGAGTTTCTCCGGATGTCACTTTCAGCCTTAATTCTCATCGTGTATAAATTAACATAAATCATGCACATGTCTATTTTACGTTAGTGACGTTCCACAGAATAAAAGGAAATAGTTTTGCCAAAGAAAAAAAGAACCAAAAAAAACAAGGATCTCCACTCTCACCACTCTTATTCAACATAATACTCCAGTTCTAGCCAGAGGAAAGGGATCCAAATTTAAAAAGAAGTAGTCATGTTATCTCTGGTTGCTGATGACAAATCTAGAAAACCTAGACTTTACATAAAATTCCTATATTTGATAAACAATTTTGGTAACGTTTCAGGATACCAAATCAATGTAAATAAAGTCAGTAGCATTTCGATACACCAAATGCAACAAAAACAAAAGTACATAAATGGAACATAAACTAAAAAGCTTCTGTACAGCAAAGGAAATAATAAACAGAGCAAAAAGACAAACTACAGAAGAGAAGAAAATATTTGCAAATTATGCCTCTGAAAATGGTCTAATATCCACAGTCTACAAGAAACCAAAACAAATCAACAAGAAAAAAAACAACCCCATTAAAAAGTGAGCAAAAAACATGAATAGACATTTCTTAAAAGAAGACATGCAATTGGCTACAAAAAAAACTTATGAAAAGGTGCTCAACATCACTAGTCATCAGAGAAATGTAAATTAAAACCACAATGAGATACCATCTTACAGCAGTCAGAATGGCTATTTTTTAAGGTAAAAAATAACAGTTGTTGGTGAGAATGCAGAAAAAAAGGAATGCTTATACACTGTTGGCATATTGTAAAGTAGTAAAATTCCTATGGAAAACAGTATGGAAGTTTCTCAAAGAACCAAAATAAAACTACCATTCAGCATAGCATTTCCACTCCTGACTAACCAAAAGAAAAGAAATTATTATATCAAAAAGACACCTAAACTTGTGTGTTGTGTTTACTGCAACACTATTTACAATAGCAGACATTTTATCAGTGGTTGACTGGATAAAGAAATGTGATATATAAACACCACAGAATACTATACGGCCATAAAAAATGAAAGTATGCCCTTTGCAGCCACATGGATTTAGCCTGAGGCCATTATCCTAAGTTAAACAACTCAGAAACAGAAAGTCTGTTTCTCACTTATAAGTGGAAACTAAACAATGGATACACATGGACAAGTAGGCGGAAATAATTGACAATGGCAACTCAAAAAATATGGAAGGGTGGGAGGTAGATGAGGGCTGAAAAATTACCTATGGGATAAAATGTTCACTGTTTGCATAATGGGTACACTAGAAGCCCAAACTTCACCATTACACAATATATCCACTTAACAACATGCGCAAGTACCCTTTCAATCTAAAATAATAAAAAATAAAGTACAATAAATATAAGACTTGACTGTGAAATTCCCAGAGGAAAATACAGCAAAAAAGCTCCATGATATTGGTCTTGGCAATTATTTTTTGCATGTATCTCCGAAAGTACAGGCTAATAAAGCAAAAATAGACAAATTGGTTTAGAGCAAACTAAAAAGTATTTTCACACAAAGAAAACAGTATAAAATACAAAGGCAACCTACTGAATGGGATAAAATATTTGTAAAACATATATTTGATATAGGATTAACATTCAAAATATACAAGGAATTCATAGAACTTATCAGAAACAAATAACTTAATTGAAAAATTGGCAAACAACCTGAATAGACATTTCTTCAAAGGAGACATACAACTGGCCCCTAGGTATATGAAAAAAAAATCAACAACACTAATCATCAGGTGAATGCACATCAAAGCCAAGATGAGATGTCACCTCCCACCCAATAGCATAGCTATTATTTTTTTAAAAAAGGTAAGTGTTGGTGAGGACAGGGAGAAAAGGGAAACCTTGTACACTGTGGTAGAAATGTAAATTTGTACAGCCACTCAAAACATTAAAAATAGAACTACCATATGATCCAGCAATGCTACTTCTAGTAATATATTTGAAGTAATTCAAATCAGGATCTCTAAGAAGTACCTGCAATCCCATGTTCTCTGCAGTATTATTTATAATTGCTAAGATATGAAAACATCCTAAGTGTGCGTTGATGGATGGATAAAGAAAATGCTGTATATACATGCACTGGAATATTATTCAGCCTTAAAAATGTAGAAAATTTTGCAATTTTCAACAATATAGATGGACCTGAAGGGCATTATGTTAAGTGAAATAAACCAGACACAGAAAAACAAATGTTTTATAATATCATTTATTTATGTAATCTAAAAAAGTCAAATTCCTAGAAGAAGAGAGTAGGATGGTAGTTGCCAGGAATTGGGGTGTGGTGAGGGGATGAAATAAAGCTATGTTGGTCAGAGGGTACAAACTTTCATTTGTATTATTCATTATATATTATATATGTATGTAAATATATATATATATGTGTGTGTGTGTGTGTGCATGTGTGTGTATGTGTGTGTGTGTGTAAGGGTACTAAAATTAGGGTACTCCAGAGAAGCAGAAGGAATTTCTTCTGCTTCTCTGGAGTACCATAACAAAGCCACTTTGGAAGACAATCTCAAGATTTCTAACAAAGCAAAGTATATTGTGTTCCTTGGTACTATCTAATTGAATAGAAAACTTATGTCTATGGAAAAGGTGCACATAAATGATTACAACAGCTTTTGTTCAAAGATAACAATATTTTGAAACAACCAAGATGTCCTTTACTAGGTAAATAGGTAAAAAATGGTGGTACATCCTTACAATGAAATATTTTTCAGAGATAAAAAGAAATGAGTTACCAAGACACGAAAAGACATGGAGGGAACTTAAATGCGTATTTAAATGCGTATTTCAAGGTGAACTTACATGCATATTTCAAGGTGAACTTAAATGCGTATTTCAAGCAAGTATAAAAAGGTTACATAATTTAGATTCTAAATATATGATATTAGGGGAAAGGCAAAAGTATAAAGATAGTAAAAAATATGTGGTTTCCAGTAGGAGTGGAGAGAATGTATGAATAAATAAGTGATGCACGGAAGTTTTTGAGTGGTAAAAACTACTATTCTGTATGATATTGTAATGATAGTTACATGGCATTATGCATTTGTCAAATGCTGTAAAACTGTACGATATAAACACTAATGTAAACTATGGAGTTTAGTTAATAATATATCAATATTGTTTCATCAGTCATGAAACATGTACCCTACTAGTGAAAGAAAGAGGGGCTACCCATGGACACTCTGTACTATCTGCTCAATCTTTTGGTAAATATGTAACTGTTCTAAAAATAAAATGCTAATAAAAAAGTCTAACAGCACACAAGGCCTTGGCATATTTTTTCTACAAAATAGGTAAAAGTAAGGTGTTGCTAGGAAATATAGAAATGATAAAAAGACCTGGATTATAAAATATCCTCCACAAAGTTTGATGTCCTAACTCCTTTCCTTTTATTCTGTCTGACTTAGGAAGAATTACAGACCAACATCAGTTAGCAACTATTGAGCTTCTGCTACAAAATCAAAAAAGCTCGCTCTTTATATGGAACCTGAAAGTGGATAAAGTTCAAATTGCTATATAAAGTTATTAACTTTAGAGAAATATTTAAATATATTATGCCATATTAAAATTCTGGAATACTAAATCCTTAATATTTTTATTCTCCTGAGTCAAAAGTTTTCATTTCTTCTTGGCTATTTATTCTGACAGGAGAACCTTAACATTTTCTCCACTTCCATAATAAAAATTGCTAATTTGATTTTAGTTGCTATAAAATATAGCCATCCTGTCCTAAAACATGGTATTTTTCTGACAATAGCTTGGGAATGGTGGAGGTGGCACACATCCTTACCCCACCTCCAATGATGTAACAATGTCTTTCTCTATTTATCTCCTCCCTCCTCAGATACACACATCACTCATTCTCATGTTCCTCCACTTCCTCCTTTTCAGAAAATATACAGAAACAAAGAGGCATAAATTACTTTATGCAATGACAGATTACAGAACAGCAGGCCTGTTGGTGTTTCAGAAATGCCTTTATAACTGTGATGGAATTTTGTAGTGTGCCTAGGAACTTTATAAAATGGAATGATATTTGTAATCCCAGTTACAGGGATTATATAGGCTATGGGATCTATCCACCAACAGCTCAAGCTATAAAACTAAGTTTCTCTTTTTATTCAAAACTCATTTTGAGACCTTAGTAAAGTTCTGTAATTTTTCTCTGGTAGGTTCTACAATCTTACTTTTAGAGTCTGTAGGCATTTTGTAGGATTTTCTGTTTGTCTTCTCTGTTTTCCTCATTCTACTTTTTCTCTGGTTATTGCTGATTGATACGTTAGCTATGGTTTTTCTTATTTTCATCGTACATCCTATTTTAAGTTGAACTCATTTATTCTAAGAGTTTTAAAATAGCACGCCTTGAGTTTTACAAGAATATACTCATATCTTAATCTATAAATAATTATTCATTTGTCTTTTTTTCATAGTCACACCTCTTATTTCTAATTTCTCTTTGGTATACTTTCTATAAATAATAATGATGATGGTTAGCATGCTTATCTTACTTTATATTTTAAAGAGATTGCCCTGGATTTCATGCAGATAATATAAAAAAGAACATAGTAAGGTAAAAATTAATTTTTAATCAGAAATAGACATCTGAATTTTATAAAATGCTTTCTGGAAAAATATTGAGTTTGAACTCATGGACACAGGAAGGGGAACATCACACTCCGGGGACTGTTGTGGGGTGGGGGGAGGGGGGAGGGACAGCATTAGGAGATATACCTAATGCTAAATGACCAGTTAATGGGTGCAGGAAATCAACATGGCACATGGATACATATGTAACAAACCTGCACATTGTGCACATGTACCCTAAAACCTGAAGTATAATAAAAAAAAAAAAATTTCTCTTATTGAACCAACTGGTAAAGCATACAACAGTATTATAGATCCTTGTATTCCATACACCAATCTTCACTAGAGCCTGTTCTAAAATTATCCAATATGAAATGAAACTCCTACATGAATTCACATGTATTTCAATCTGTCTCTTTTTTAGCATGTGACTATTTTAAACTATTATTTCAAACTACAGTATTCTATGATAGCTCTCCCTGCTACTTGATGCCAACAGGTGATGAGGTCTGCAACATTGTCACTTCTGACACCGCAGAGAAAGTTTCAATAACAGTGAGACTCTCGGTTAGTATCAACAGTGAAAAAACCCATTTAGGAAAATTGGCTTTTCATACACATGAATTTCAGGCCAGCGAAAATATGGTTTTAATATCGTAAAGGGAAGGGTTTGGGGTCAGAATATTAAATTGACTGGATAACTTGGTAATGAAGAGTCTGTAAATTAAGTTATTAAAATTTTTGCTTAAGCTACAGAACAGGAAGGGAGGTAATTCTACTGTGAGAGCAACTTATATGGACTAAAAGTTCAATGTAAGTAATTTACTTCCATTCACTTACTTTTTTCCTTTTTTCCTCCTGCTCCTGGCTTCATAATTTTGCATTTATCCTCCAGCTCCCCAGGAAAGTACCAATTTGCTTTGCCACTAGTATTCTATGGTTTATCAACCCAAGCAACCAAGGAATAGTATCTTAATTTTTCTATATTTTTTCCTTTAATTACTTATAAGTCTTAACATTTCTTGTGTTTTTATTATTCACTTATATATCTTCTTTCATAATTTACCTTTCTCCTTTTCCTATGTCCCTGGTGGTATTTCTCTTATAATAGGTTATAGCCTGTTAATAATCCTCTATCATTTTTATTGACAATATTTTCTATGATTTCTTTCATTTAGATATTATTAATTCAGATATGTGAAGCTATCTTAATACACGGAAAAATTAATATGGGCAGAAATTCTGTTTCTGGGCTTCTCACTTATGAAGATCTCACTTTTCTTTTATCCTCATTAAGCATTACAAAAAGAAATTTAAAAATCCACTGAGTTTTTATATGAATTACATTTTACCTATAGATTTAAAAATAACGTATAATTTTATAACATGATTTTCAAATCTAGTAACACAGTAATGTATCCACATATGCTATGTTTTTTGTTTGTTTGTTTGTTTGTTTTGACGGAGTCTCACTCTGTCGCCCAGGCTGGAGTGCAGTGGCGGGATCTTGGCTCACTGCAAGCTCCGCCTCCTGGGTTCATGCCATTCTCCTGCCTCAGCCTCCCGAGTAGCTGGGACTACAGGCGCCCGCCACTGCGCCTGGCTAATTTTTTGTATTTTGTTTAGTAGAGACGGGATTTCACCGTGTTAGCCAGGAGGGCCTCGATATCCTGACCTATGGTTTGAATAGATCGCCTCCAAAATTCAGGTGTTGCCAATGCATTATTATTAAGAGTGGGGCCCTAAAGAAGTGAATAGGCCATGAGGGCTGCCCTAGTTAATGCCATTACAGCCATTTTTCAAAAGGCTTCATGCAGCCTTAGCAGCTGTCTCTTCCACCCTTCTGCCATGTTTCTCCCCTCTGGAGAATGCAGCAAGATGGCCCTCACCAGACACTGAACATGCCAGCACCTTGATCTTGGACTTTCCTGTCTTCAGGTGTGTGAGAAATAAATTTTTGTTCTTTGTAAGTTATTGAGTCACAGGCATTTTTTCATGGTGGCACAAAACAAAGATAGAATATAAAAGCCATCTTTTACAGCACTCAAGTTTCTTCTAGTTTTCCACATCTTTTTTTTTTTTATTAAACTTTAAGTTTTAGGGTACATGTTCACAACGTGCAGGTTTGTTACATATGTACACATGTGCCATGTTGGTGGGCTGCACCCATTAACTCATCATTTACATTAGGTATATCTCCTGATGCTATCCCTCCCCACTCCCCCCACCCCACAACAGGCCCCGGTGTGTAATGTTCCTCTTCCTGTGTCCAAGTGTTCTCATTGTTCAATTCCCACCTATGAGTGAGAACATGCAGTATTTGGTTTTCTGTCTTTGCGATAGTTTGCTGAGAATAATGGTTTCCAGCTTCATCCACGTCCCTAAAAAGGACATGAACTCATCATTTTTTATGGCTGCATAGTATTCCATGGTGTATATGTGCCACATTTTCTTAATCCAGTCTATCGTTGTTGGACAATTGGGTTGGTTCCAAGTCTTTGCTATTGTGAATAGTGCCACAATAAACATACATGTGCATGTGTCTTTATGGGTATATACCCAGTAATGGGATGGCTGGTTTAAACGGTATTTCTAGTTCTAGATCCCTGAGGAATTGCCACACTGACTTCCAAAATGGTTGAACTAGTTTACAGTCCCGCCAACAGTGTAAAATGATTCCTATTTCTCCACATCCTCTCCAGCACCTGTTGTTTCCTGACTTTTTAATGATTGCCATTCTAACTGGTGTGAGACGGTATCTCATTGTGCTTTTGATTTGCATTTCTCTGATGGCCAGTGATGATGAGCATTTTTTCATGTGTCTTTTGGCTGCATAAATGTCTTCTTATGAGAAGTGTCTGTTCATATCCTTTTGCCACTTGTTGATGTGGTTGTTTGTTTTTTTCTTGTAAATTTGTTTGAGTTCATTGTAGATTCTGGATATTAGCCCTCTGTCACATGAGTAGATTGCAAAACTTTTCTCCCATTCTGTAGGTTGCCTGTTCACTCTGATGGTAGTTTCTTTTGCTGTGCAGAAGCTCTTTAGTTAATTTAGATCCCGCTTGTCAATTTTGGCTTTTGTTGCCATTGCTTTTGGTGTTTTAGACATGAAGTCCTTGCCCATGCCTATGTCCTGAATGGTATTGCCTATGTTTTCTTCTAGGGTTTTTATGGTTTTAGGTCTAACATTTAAGTCTTTAATTCATCTTGAATTAATTTTTGTATAAGCTGTAAGGAAGGGACCAGTTTTGGCTTTCTACATATGGCTAGCCAGTTTTCCCAGCACCATTTGTTAAATAGGGAATACTTTCCCCATTTCTTGTTTTTGTCATGTTTGTCAAAGATCAGATAGCTGTAGATGTGTGGCATTATTTCTGAGGGCTCCATTCTGTTCCATTGGTCTTTATTTCTGTTTTGGTACTAGTACCATGCTGTTTTGGTTACCGTAGCCTTGAAGTATAGTATGAAGTCAGGTAGTATGATGCCTCTAGCTTTGTTCTTTTGGCTTAGGATTGACTTGGCAATGCGGGATCTTTTTTGGTTCCATGTGAACTTTAAAGTAGTTTTTTCCAATTCTGTGAAGAAAGTCATTGGTAGCTTGATGGGGATGGCATTGAATCTATAAATTACCTTGGGCAGTATGGCCATTTTCATGATATTGATTCTTCCTATCCATGAGCATGGAATGTTCTTCCATTTGTTCGCATCCTTTTTTGTTTCGTTGAGCAGTGGTTTGTAGTTCTCGTTGAAGAGGTCCTTCACATCCCTTGTAAGTTGGATTCCTAGGTATTTTATTCTTTTTGAAGCAATCGTGAATGGGAGTTCACTCATGATTTGGATCTATGTTTGTCTGTTATTGGTGTATAAGAATGCTTGTGATTTTTGCACATTGATTTTGTATCCTGAGACTTTGCTGAAGTTGCTTCTCAGCTTAGATTTGGGATTTGAGATTTTGGGCTGAGAAAATGGGGTTTTCTCGATATACAATCATGTCATCTGCAAACAGGGACAACCTGACTTCCTCTTTTCCTAATTGAATGCCCTTTATTTCCTTCTCCTGCCTGATTGCCCTGGCCAGAACTTCCAACACTATGTTGAATAGGAGTGGTGAGAGAGGGCATCCCTGTCTTGTGCCAGTTTTCAAAGGGAATGCTTCCAGGTTTTGTCCATTCAGTATGATATTGGCTGTGGGTTTGTCATAGATAGCTCTTATTATTTAGAGATACGTCCCATCAATACCTAATTTATTGAGAGTTTTTAGCATGAAGGGTTGTTGAATTTTGTCAAAGGCCTTTTCTGCATCTATTGAGATAATCATGTGGTTCTGTTCATATGCTGGATTATGTTTATTGATTTGCATATATTGAACCAGCCTTGCATCCCAGGGATGAAGCCCACTTGATCATGGTGGATAAGCTTTTTGATGCGCTGCTGGATTCAGTTTGCCAGTATTTTATTGAGGATTTTTGCATGGATGTTCATCAGGGATATTGGTCTAAAATTCTCTTTTTTTGTTTTGTCTCTGCCAGGCTTTGGTATCAGGATGATGCTGGCCTCATAAAATGAATTAGGGAGGATTCCCCCTTTTATATTGATTGGAATAGTTTCAGAAGGTATGGTACCAGCTCCTCCTTGCACCTCTGGTAGAATTTGGCTGTGAATGCATCTGCTCCGGGATTTTTTTTTTTTTTTTTGGTTGCTAGGCTATTAATTGTGGCCTCAATTTCAGAGCCTGTTATTGGTCTATTGAGAGATTCAACTTCTTCCTGGTTTAGTCTTGGGAGGGTGTATGTGTCGAGGAATTTATCCATTTCTTCTAGATTTTCTAGTTTATTTGCATAGAGGTGCTTATAGTATTATCTGATGGTAGTTTGTATTTCTGTGGGATTAGTGGTGATATCCCCTTTATCATTTTTTATTGCATCTATTTGATTCTTCTCTCTTTTCTTCTTTATTAGTCTTGCTATTGGTCTCTCAATTTTGTTGATCTTTTCAAAAAATCAGCTCCTGGATTCATTGATTTTTTGAAGGGTTTTTTATGTCTCTATCTCCTTCAGTTGTGCTCTGATCTTAGTTATTTCTTGCCTTCTGCCTTCTTTTGAATGTGTTTACTCTTGCTTCTCTAGTTCTTTTAATTGTGATGTTAGAGTGCTAAGTTTAGATAATTCCTTCTTTCTCTTGTGGGCATTTAGTGCTACAAATTTCCCTCTACACACTGCTTTAAATGTGTCCCAGAGATTCTGGTATGTTGTGTCTTTGTTCTCGTTGGTTTCAAAGAACATCTTTTTTTCTGCCTTCATTTCGTTATGTACCCAGTAGTCATTCAAGAGCAAATTGTTCAGTTTCCATGTAGTTGAGTGGTTTTGAATGAGTTTCTTAATCCTGAGTTCTAGTTTGATTGCACTGTGGTCTGAGAGGCAGTTTGTTTTAATTTCTGTTCTTTTACATTTGCTGAGGAGAGCTTTACTTCTAACTACGTGGTCAATTTTGGAATAAGTGTGGTGTGGTGCTGAGAAGAATGTATATTCTGTTGATTTGGGGTGGAGAGTTCTGTAGATGTCTATTAGGTCTGCTTGGTGCAGAGCTGAGTTCAGTTCCTGGGTATCCTTGTTAACTTTCTGTCTCATTGATCTGTCTAATGTTGACAGTGGGGTGTTAAATTCTCCCATTATTATTGTGTGGGAGTCTAAGTCTCTTTGTAGGTCTCTAAGGAATTGCTTTATGAATCTGGGTGCTCCTGTATTGCATGCATATATATTTAAGGTAGTTAGCTCTTCTTGTTGAATTGATCCCTTTACCATTATGTAATGGCCTTCTTTGTCTTCCATTGTTTCCAAGTAATAAGCTTTATTATTCTTAAATTAAGTAGTAGTTTAAAAAATACTTTTAAAATTTGATAGGTCTGTTCCCCTTATTATTCTTCTTTCTCAAATGAATTTTTGCTTTCAAAAAGACAAATTTGTTTTATTATTTCATGTGATTATAAATGTATTTTAAAATAAAGCTCAGGCTAAAATGATTGCATATGTAATGTTGTCCCAATTATCTAAAATTTACATCTACACATTAGCATAGGAGAATCACTGGATAAATACATACCCAATTATTAATAACAGTTACCTCTAAGAAAATTATTTATTTGATTTATCATACTTTATTTTCAAAGTACTCATTTTATTACTAAAAAATAAAATATCTAAAATAACCATGAAAAATTACATCCAAAATTGCTTAGGATAACTGTTCTGAAAACCTTAATTGCATATGCTGACACAGAAATATTTGGCAGAAAGTGAAGTAAAGGTCTCAGAATGGCATGTCTTTGACTAAAAATAATTCTTAAACAAATTTTATTTAAAATTACCTTTTTCTGAGCCAAAATGAGATCTTGGTCCACTTTGGACATTAAAAATGAGCCTCCATCATGTTCCATCCAGTAAAATTTTAAGTCTTTTAAATGTACCTTTGTGTCTAGTTTTAACCTGTGTAGGATTAAAAAGAAACTGACATCAACAAATTATTTAGATATCCTTAACTGTTCAATCCTGACATCTGAGCTTCAGCTCTAATGAAGTATTTTTTCCCGAGCATTGTGTGCCAGAAATGGTATTATACCTTTAGAACTTAGATTTGCATTTAAAAAATGTATTTGAGCTGCAAGGGAGAGAATGGTTTGAAATGCATTAAAATTGTAGACGTAGTGACAAGTCAAAATGTTTTGGTAGTAGTTCATCCTAGAAATGATTGTAGCCTGAAGTAGAACTGTAACAATGGTGATGGAGAGATATGTAAAGATGTAAGAAATCATTAGTAGGTAATTTCAATATGACTCCGCGTTGCTTAGACGTAATGACTGAGAAAAATCGGAAACGAGGCTTTAGCAACTGGGTTGATTTTGGTCATCCAGTCACTGGGGTTGGGCAAGAATCGAAATAGTGGATCAGGTTTCTGGAGCTTGAAAGGAAAATAATATCAGTTTTAGATATATTGAGTCTCAGTTATCTGAAATGGCCAGTCTTCCTGTAGTAGTAAATAGACAGTCCTCTAGCGTAAGTGAAAAGAGTGAGCTGAAGAGGCAGATTTCGGCATCATCTGTGTATGGAAAATGGTTGAAGTGGCAAGGGTAGATGGAGTCATTCTGAGAGTAAGTAGAAAGAAGAGAGATAAGTAAACCAGATCCTTCTAGAATACCAATATATAAGAGATGAACAAAGGAAGAAGAGCCAGTAAGGCAGATGAAAGGAAAAGGAGCAATATCAAAAGGGTGGATTGTCCATAACACAAAAGATAAATGCTTAAGGGGATGGATACCTACCCCATTTTCCATGAAGCAATTATTATGCATTACATGACTGCCTCAAAATATCTTATGTAGCCCATAAATATATATACCTGTTATGTACCCACAAAAATTAAAAATAATTTTAAAAATGATTGAATCACAAGAGCCAAGGGCAGAGTTTGTCTCAATAATGATGGAGTAATATCAATATTGCCACCAGTTATAATGAGGTAATGAATGGTAAGTATTGAGAAGCAGTCATTATTCTTAGCAAAAATGTAAAAAAAAATTCAGGGACCTTGGCAAGAATAATTTTGGTGGTAAAAACCAGTTTGTAGTGAATTCATTTATGAGATGGCAATGTGAGAATTTAGAGTTAATGAGTATAAATAATTCACACAAAGGATCTGGCAATGGGGCAAAAAGCGGCATAGAGTAGTGGCTTAAGGGGAATAAGGGGCTAAAAAATGTTGCCTCTTTTTAAGATGAGAGACATTTAGGATGCTTAATAATAATGAGAAGGGTGCGTGTATGTGTGTGTGTGTGTGTATGTGTGTGAGAGAGAGAGAGACAGAGAGAGAGGTTAAAGTCATACTAAGATTAGATAAGTAATGGAACAAAGATCTGAGAGAATAAGAGAACATAAGATCAAGAGCTTAACTGAAACTACTTATATGCTAAAGCTAAATGGAAAGATATTTTCTCCACTCTAAGAGGAGAAAGAATGAATGCTGGAGACCTAGAAAAATGTTATGGTAAGAAACTGAAGTAAGTTACATATAGATTGCATTTTTTTATGAGATAAAATGTGGGATTATTTACTTGAGGGTAAAGGAAAGGAGAAGATCACAGTTTCACTGGAAATGGAAAAATTTGAAATCACTGCTATAGAAAATATATTTAAAAAGAGCTGTCTAGGGAACCTATTTCCAAGCAGCATTGATGCCTAGGTGAGATTGGAAAGTATGTATATGGTGACAGATGAGAGAAGAATCAGAAAGGCTGAACTTAAAGTGAACATAGTTTTTATGCACAAATTCATAAATGAATAACAAAAGGATTCACTGTTTCCATCCCAAAAATAAGGCCTCTCTTTGTATTTTCTCAGTAAAATACTTTTACATGGCATCTTTCCAATTTGTGAAGGATGGTATTCACTTATATAAGTATATAAAGGTTTTCTCATAAAAACCTGTAATATTTATTTGCTTGAGGACTGAAAGTCTACCTCTATGACACTAATAAACAAAGAGAGAATGAATGTCAGCATAAGAGTCCAAGGAAATAAAAATAAATGAACATACATTTTGATCCCAGGTCCTGCCATGACCTTCAACATGGGGGCCAGGTCTTCAGCATAGCGGCACATAGGACCAGTGCACAGAAACAACTCCTGGGCTCCCACAGCCAGGGGAAACTGACCTTTGTTGGGAACCACACCTGAAAGGTTAGACAGTCAGGTTAGCCGCCCAAAATAAGACATGATCCCTGCATGTTGAATTGCATTATGGTGTTTAATCTATCTTAAAGATTTTTTCTCCTGGTTAAATCTTTTCAGGCCTTCTTATATCTCATTGCAGTAGTTTCACAATTTTACTAGCTCTCTTAAAAGTAGTGAATGTTTTTTCCTAATTGAAGAACTTCAATATAAAATAGGCAAAACCAGAGCTACTCTGATGGAAACGAGGTCCCTACTTATTAGACTATTCTCTCTTTCTGGGGATGGTTCTAAGGGCCTGCAGAGCCTATAGGGAAAAGGACGAGTTAGAATACACATTTAAAAATCTACTGGCCTAGAGGATGAAGTCAAAATTCCTTTAGCTTGTATACAAAGCTCTCTGCAACCTGATACCTAAACAGAAGCCATAACAAATTGTTTGCAATTTTCCTCAAAGAACAGGCTATTTTGATGCTTGTTTATAACTTTGTTTATGACATTTCCTCTGCCTATAATACATTTCACAATTAATGTGCCAGATGGGTAACCAGATTTCAAGACTTAAGTGACACTATAAGACCTTTCTTGATCACTTACAATCTCTCAGCCCCAAATCTTCTTAACCTGATAAGCAACTTTAGCAAAGTCTCAGGATAGAAAATCAATGTGCAAAAATCACAAGCATTCCTATATACCAATAATAGACATCCAAATCATGAGTGAACTGTCATTCACAATTGCTAAAAAGAAAATAAAATATCTAGGAATACAACTTACACAGGATGTGAAGGACCTCTTCAAGGAGAAGTACAAACCACTGCTCAAGGAAACAAGAGAGGACACAAACAAATGGAAAAACATTTCATGCTCATGGATAGCAAGAATCAATACTGTAAAAATGGTCATACTACCCAAAGTAATTTATAGATTCAATACTATCCCTATCAAGCTACCATTGACTTTCTTCACAGAACTAGAAAAAACTACTTTAAATTTCATGTGGAACAAAAAGAGCCCATTTAGCCAAGACAATCCTAAGTAAAAAGAACAAAGCTGGAGGCATCATGCTGCCTGGCTTCAAACAATATTACAAGGCTATAGTAACCAAAACAGCATGGTACTGGTACCAAAACAGATATATAGACCAATGGAACAGAACAGAGGCCTCAGATATAATGCCACACATCTACTACAATCTAGTCTTTGACAAACCTGACAAAAACAAGAAATGGAAAAAGCGTTCCCTATTTAATAAATGGTGCTGGGAAAACTGGCTAGCCATATGTGGAAAACTGAAACTGGATCACTTCCTACACCTTACACAAAAATTAACTCAACATGGATTAAAGACTTAAATGTAAGACCTAAAACCATAAAAATCCTAGAAGAAAACCTGGGCAATCCCATTCAGGACATAGGTATGGGCAAAGACTTCACGACTAAAACACCAAAAGCAATGGCAACAGAAGCTAAAATTGACAAATGGGATCCAATTAAAGAGCTTCTGCACAGCAAAAGAAACTATCATCAGATTGAACAGGCAACCTACAGAATAGGAGAACGTTTGCGCAATCTATCCATCTGACAAAGATCTAATATCCAGAATCTACAAGAAACTTAAACAAATTTACAAGAAAACAAAAACATCAAAAAGTGGGTGAAGGATATGAACAGACACTTTTCAAAAGAAGACATTTATGCAGCCAACAAACATATGGAAAAAAAGGTCATCATCCCTGGTCATTAGAGAAATGCAAATCAAAACCACAATAAGATACCATCTCACTCCAGTTAGAATGGCGATCATTAAAAAGTCAGGATACAACAGATGCTGGAGAGAATGTGGAGAAATAAAAACGCTTTTTACATTGTTGGTTGGAGTGTAAATTAGTTCAACCATTGTGGAAGACAGTGTGGTGATTCCTCAACGATCTAGAGCCAGAAATACCATTTGACCCAGCAATCCCATTACTGGTTATATACCCAAAGGATTATAACTCATTCTACTATAAAGACACATGCACATGTATGTTAACTGCAGCACTATTCACAATAGCAAAGACTTGGAACCAACCCAAATGCCCATCAGTGATAGACTGGATAAGGAAAATGTGACATCCATGTCCTTTGCAGGGACATGGATGAAGCTGGAAACCACCATTCTCAGCGAGCTATCACAAGAACAGAAAACCAAACACCACATGTTCTCATTCATAAGTGGGAGTTGAACAATGAGAACATATGGGCACAGGGAGTGGAATATCACACACGAGGGCCTGTCAGGGGGTGAAGGCCTAGGGAAGGGATAGTATTAGGAGAAATACCTAATGTAGGTGACTGGTTGATGGGTGCAACAAACCACCATGGCACGTATATACCTATGTAACAAACCTGCATGTTCTGCACATATTTAAAAGATTATTTGTGGAGAAGATTAATAATATCAATGAACACGAAACAAGACCTATCAAGAAAAAGGGAGAAAAAAAACCAAAATGATCAGTATCAGGAATGAAAAAGGGATACTATTACAGATTGTATAGATATAGTATAGCCTGTAGTTATACTGCAGTTATAGTAGATATAGACACAAGGATTAAGATAATGAAACAATAATATCCAACCCACTTGCTCTTGTTGCTGTTACCTGATTTAAAACAAAGATGGCACTGCAATGCAGTGCAGAAAGTATCTTTACCACAAAAACTTTTGACACAACTCAATATACATATAGAAAAATAGTAACTTTCAATCTTAATTCATGCAATACACAAAAACCTGTTTCTAATGGATCGAAAACCTAAGTGTCAAAGGAAAATGAATAAAGCATCTTTAAAAAATAAGAGAATATCTTTATGGCTTTGGATGGGCAAATATTTCTTAAATAAGACAAACAAAGCATCAACCAATGATAAAACAAACTACCCAATTAAAAAAGGGCCAAATATTTTATCAAGGCTTTCTGCAAACAGAAATCCAAATGGCCAATAGATATACAAAAAGATAATAATTCTTCCAAACCATTGTCTATGATATTACAACAAGTTGCAAGATTAACCAAGAAAAGAAGAGAAAAAAGCAGCTCAATTAGAAATGAAACAGGAGACATTACAACCAAACCAGAGAAAGAGAAAAGATCACACAAGGCTAGTATGAACACCTTTACTAGAATAAACTAGAAAACATAGAGGAGATGGAAAAGGTCCTGGAAAGATACAACTCTCCCAGATTAAATGAGGAAGAATTAGAAACTCTAAACAGACCAATAACAAGGAGAGAGATTGAAATTGTAATTAAAAAATTACAAAAAACGTGCAGTACCAGATGGATTCACAGCTGAATTCTACCAGACATTCAAAGAATTGGTACCAATCCTATTGACACTATTCCACAAGATAGAGAAAGAAGGAATCCTCTCTAAATCATTCTATGAAGCCAGTATCACCTAATACCAAAATCGGAAAGGACATAACAACACCAAAAAAACAACTACAGACCAATATCCCTGATGAACATGGATGCAAAAATCCACAAATAAATACTAGATAACTGAATCCAACATCATATCAAAAACATAATCTACTATGATCAAGTGGGTTTCATACCAGGGATGCAGGGATCATTTAATAGAAACAGATTAGTGACTTGTGTCATTAAATGGAATACACCACATAAACAGAATTAAAAACAAAAATCACATGATTTTCTCGATAGATGCAGAAAAGCATTTGACAAAATTCAGCATCCATTCACGATTAAAACCCTCAGCAAAATTGGCATACAAGGGACATACCTCAGTGTAATAAATGCCATCTATGGGAAACCCACAGCCAACATAATACTGAACGGGGAAAAGTGGAAAGCATTCCCTCTGAAAACTGGAGCAAGACAAGGATGCCCACTCTCACCACCTCTATTCAACATAGTACTGGAACTCCTAGCAACGGCAATCAGACAAAAGGAGGAAATAAAGGGCATCCAAATCGGTAAAGAGGAAGTCAAATTGTCACTGTTTGCTGAAGATATGATTGTATACCTAGAAAACCCTAAAAACTCCTGCAAAAAGCTCCTAGAACTGACAAATGAGTTCAGCAAAGTTTCAAGATACAAAATTAATGTACACAAATCAGCAGTTCTGCTATACACCAATAGCGACCAAGCTGAGAATCAAATCAAGACCTCAACCCCTTTTACAATAACTGCAAAATAAATAAAATACTTAGGAATATACCTAACCAGGGAGGTGAAAGATCTCTACAAGGAAAACTACAAATACTGCTGAAAGAAATCATAGATGAAACAAACAAATGGAAACACATCCCATCCTGATAGATGGATAGAATCAATATTGTGAAAATACCATACTGCCAAAAGCAATCTACAAATACAATGCAATCCCCATCAAAATACCATGATCATTCTTCACAGAACTAGAAAAATTCCTAAAATTCATATGGGACCAAAAAAGTGTCTGCATAGCCAAAGCAAAGCTAAGAAAAAAGCATAAACCTGGAGGCAACACATTACCTAATTTCAAACTATACTATAAGGCCATAGTCACCAAAAAAAATGATACTGCTGTAAAAATGGGCACATATACCAATTGAACAGAGTAGAGAACCCACAAATAAACCCAAATATTTACAGCCAACTGATCTTTGACAAAGCGAACAGAAACCTAAAGTGGGAAAAGGACACCCTATTCAACAAATAGTGCTGGGATAATTGGCTAGCCACATCTAGGATAACGAAACTGGATCCTCATCTGTCACCTTACACAAAAATCAACTCAAGATGGATCAGATACTTAATTCTAAGACCTGAAACTATGAAAATTCTAGAAAATAATATCGGAAAGACCTGGATGGAATTAGAGGCCATTAATCTAAGTGAAGTAACTCAGGAATGAAAAACCAAACATTGTAAGTTTTCACTCATACATGGAAGCTAAGCTATGAGGATGCAAAGGCATAAGAATCATATAATGGACTCTTGGGACTCGAGGGAAAGGGTGAGAGGAGGGTGAGGGATAAAAGTCTATATATTGGGTGCAGTGTATACTGCTCGGGTGATGGGTGCACCAAACTCTCAGAAATCACCACTTAAAAACTTATTTATGTAACCAGACACCACCCTTCCCCAAAAACCTATTGTAATAAAAAATAATTTAAAAAATTAAAAGTGGTTAACACAGTAAGTTTTATGGTGAGTATATTTTACCACAATAAAACTAATTAATTAATTAGTTAAGAATTCTATTACTACTTTTGTTTAGGAAGAGAAGTAATCATTAAACAAGAAATGTCACCACTAATAAAAGAATTTTTCAAATGATCTGGAATATAAAAATAAAGATATTCAATTTGGGAACTTGGAAAAAACAAGCAATAAACAACCCCATCAAAAAGTGAGCAATACACATGAACAGATGCTTCTCAGAAGAAGATATAGAAGTATCCGACTAACACACAAAACAATGCTCATCATCACTGTAATTATTGGAGAAACAAAAATTAAAACCACCAAGAGATACCATCTCACACCAGTCAGAATGGCTATTATTAAAAAGTTAAAAAATTACAGATGCTGGCAGGACTGCAGAGAAAAAGGAACGCTTACACATATTTGGTGGGCATGTCAGTTGGTTCAGTTGTTTGGAAGGCAGTTTGGTGATTTCTCAAAGAACTAAAAAATAGAACTACTATTCCACCTATCAATCCTTAAACTGGGTATATACCCAATGGAATAGAAATCATTCTACCAAGAAGATACATGGATCTGTATGTTCATCACAGCACTATTCACAATAAAAAAGACATAGATTCAAAATAGCTATCCATCAACTGTGGATTGTATTAAAAAATGTGGTACATATACACAATGGAATATTATGCAGCCAAAAAAAGAAGAAAATCATGACCTTTGCAGCAACATTAATGCAGCCTGAGGCCATTATTCTAAGTTGATTAATGCAGAAATTAAAAAAAACAAAGACCACATCTTCTTACTTATAAGTGTAAATTAAACATTGGGTAAACATTGACATAATGATAGGAACAGTAGACACTGGGGGCTACAAGGTGAGGATATAAGGGAAAGTGTTAATGGTGGAAAACCTATCAGATACTATGCTCACTACCTGGGTAACAGGTTCAATCATACCCCAAACCTCAGCATCATGTAATATACCTTTTTAAAAACCCTGCACATGTATCCCCTGTTCCTTAAGTAAAAGTTGAAAGTAACCTAAAAAAAAAAAAATTAGAACTGTGATCCAACCCAATCATCCCATTACTGGGTATATATTGAAAGCAAAATGTTGTTCTACCTAAAAGACACATGCACCTGCATGTCTACAGCAGCACTATTCATAATAGGAAAGACATGGAATCAAAGTAGGTGCCCATCAATGGTGGATTGGATAAAGAAAATATGGTATCACAGAGTACTATGCAGCCCATAGAAAAGAATGAATTCATTTGCAGAAGCATGGATGAAGCTGGAGGCCAATATCTTAAGCAAACTAACACAGACAACAGAAAACCAAATACCACATGTTCTCACTTATAAGTGGGAGCTAAACATTGTGTATACATGGACATAGAGTTGAGAAAAATAGACACAGGAGATTATAAGCTTGGGGAGAGTTTGAAGGGGGCAAGGGTCAAAAATGTACCTTTTGGGAGCTATGCTCACTAGCTGGGTGACAGGTTCAATTATATGACAAACCTTAGCATCATGCAGTAGACCTTTGCAACAAATCTGCATATGTACTCCCTCAATCTAAAATAAAAGTTGAAAATAAAATAAAATAAAAAACCAACAAATTTTTGATACTTATTTGTGGCCAAACATATGATGGATTCTGGAGTAACTTCCATGTGCTGTTGACAAGAATGTGTATTCTGCAGCTGTTGGGTGGAATGTTCTGTAAATGTCTATTAGTGCCATTTGGTCTAGAGCAGTGATCCCCAAACTTTTTGGCACCAGGGAGTGGTTTCATGGGAGACAATTTTTACATGCACTGTGGGGCGAGATGGTTTTGAGATGAAGCTGTTCCACCTTAGATCATCAGGCATTAGTTAGAGTCTCATAAGAAGCACACAACCTAGATCCCTTGCATACTCAGTTCACAAAAGGGTTCACGCTCCTATGAGAATCTAATGCTGCTGCTGATCTGACAGGAGGCAAAACTTATGTGATAATGCTTACTCAACTACTACTCACCTTCTGCTGTGCAGCCAGTTTCTAACAGGCCATGGACTGGTATTGGTCCATGGCCTGAGGGTTGGGGACCCCTGGTCTAGAGTATAGTTCATATCTGATTTTTCATTAATTTTGTGCCTAGATAATCATTCCATTGCTGAAAGTGAATGAAGTTCCCAACTATTATTATATTGCAGGCTACCTCTACATTTATATCTAATATTTGCCTTATATATTTGTGTGCTGCAGTGTTGGGTGCATATATATTAACAATTGTTAAAACCTTTTGCTGAATCAACTTCTTTGTCATTATATAATGATCTTCTTAGTCTCTTTTTCCAGTAACAACTGGAACTGGAACAACAGGCAATATGAGTCTCTCGTGGGCAGCATACAGCTGGGTTATGTTTTTCTTATCTAGGTTATATTTTTTTATCTATTCATCCACTTTATATTTTTCAATTGTAGAATTTGATTCATTTATATTTAAGGTTATTATTGATTACTAAGGACTAGCTTCAGCCATTTTGTTAAATATTTTGTATTCTTTGTTCCTTTTTTCACCTCTCATTTTTTTACATTTTTCATTTGGGGATTTTCCATAGTAATAAGCTTTGTATTCCTTCCCCTTTCTTATATGTTTATGTGCTGTAATTTGCTTTTAGTGGCTACTAAGGGGCTTACATGAAAAGCTTACAGTTACAATAAATTATTTTAAGTTGATAATAAGTTTAGTCACATACATTCTAGATTTCTTAAAATTCATAACTTTGTATCTCCATTTGCATGTTTTAATATTTTGTGTCCACTTATAACTTATTGTAGCTATAGGTATTATTTACCATTGTGATTTTAACCTTCATAGAGATTTGAAAAATTATATCACTTTATAATAATGGAGTGTTCTGAATTTGATAATAAATTTACCTTTATTAGTTAGATTATAGTTTCATATGGTTTCCTGTTAGTAACTGTATTTTTACTTCCAGCTGAATCACTCCCTTAAGCATTTAATGTAAAGATAATTGATGGTGAGTTTCCTCAACTTTTGTTTGTCTGGGAAAGACTTTATTTCTCTTTCATTTTGGAAGAATAGTTTTGTTGGGTATGGCATTTTTATCTCAATTTATTCCCCAGCACTTTGAATATACCATCCCATTCTCCTTAGGCCTGCAAGGTTTCAGCTGATAAATCTGCTGTTAGTCAGATGGAGATCCTTTTATATGTGACTTGACAATTTTCTGATGTTTCTTTTATAATTCTTTTTGTCTTAACAGTGTGATTATAACAGGCCTCAGAGATGACCTCTTTGGGTTGAATCTGGAGTCCTTTGAGCTTCATGGATCTGGATATCCACATCTCTTCCAAAATTTGGGAAATTTTCAGCTACTATTTTGTTAAATAAGCTTTCTGTGCTTTTCTCCATCTCTTCTACTGAAATCTCTAGAATGCAGAAGTTGGTTTGATTAATGATGTACCACCTATTTCATTTGCTCTTTTACATTATTTGCTCTTTTACATTATTTTATTTTTATTCCTTTTGACTGGGCTATTTCAAAACACATTCCTCAAGTTTAAAAATTCTTTATTCTGCTGGATCTAGTATACTTTTGAAGCTCTCAGTCTTATTTATTTCGTTGGTTGAATTCTTCAGCTCCACAATTTATGTTTGTTTCTTTTCCATTATATCTATCTCTTTGATCAATTTCTCATTCATACTATGAATTGTTTTTCTGATTTTGTTGCATTGTGTGTCTGTGTACTCTTGTATATTTCTGAGTTTTCTTGAGTCATTATTTTGAATTACTTTTTAAAAAAATTTAGAAATTTCCATTTTGGGGGGTCAGTTACCACAAAATTATTGTGTTTCATTGGTAATGTCATATTTCCTTGACTTTTCACGTGTCTTGTGTCCCTATATTAATACCCATGCATAAGGTGGAACGGTTATCTTTTCCAATATTATCAAATGTCTTTCATGTGGAGATACTTTTACCTGCTGATGTTTCCTAGGGCTTGATTGGGTAGAGCATGCTGGCTTTGATTCCAGTGAGTGCAATAGCATAGTCTCTATGCAGTTCCTTCAGCTGTAGTCAACACCAGCAATGCCTTTGTGAGCATCAATGTCTCTGGTGCTACTCCACCGTGGGTGGGACATAAGCTGCTCCACATGCAGAGGGAGTTCATGACTTATGCATTCATATGTGTGTTGTTTCATGGGGTATGCCACCAAGCTTTTTTGTGTGCCAAGAGAGCATACAGCTGGTCCTGTACTTGTCTGCTGTTCCCCTTGGGGCAGGACACTAGGCTGGTTCTCACATCAAGACAGTGCTGAGCTGGCCCACAAGCTTGTGCACTGCTCCCACATAGGCAAAGCACCAGTCTAGTTTGTGCACTGAGGGTGCATGCAGGGGCCTAGCTCTTTGTACTCAGCTTCTGTGCTATGAACAGCACTATTCTCTGGGTTTGGGGGTGGGGCTGGGTTCAGTGTGCCTTGTGTATTTGGCTGCTAGATTTGCAGCTGTTTTGCTGGAGCCAGGCTTTGAGTAACCAGGGTTGGGGTACAGTAGACACTGGAATGGGGTAGATGGAAGACCTCCTAGGCAGCTTGTTCCCAAGGGGAGTGACCCATAACAGTTTGGCTGAGTAATGGTGCACTACTAGGCATGAGCGGTGTAATGATGGCAAAACCTCAGGGATGGAGGGATGAAGTGGTTACTGCCCTCATGAGCAAGACACAATATAGCAGTGGCTCCAGTTATAAGATAGCACTGTGCAGCAGCAGCTTAGGTCAAATAAGAAAGGGGGCAAATGTGGGCTCTTCCTTTAACAATGCAACTGTGTGAAATCCTGGCAGCTTCCCAAACTTGGCTCAGTATCTGTGAGGACTACGGGATTCTTCAGCAGGAAGGACTGCAGATGTCCATGATCTTAAGAGGGGCTGTTAGAAACCTCCTTCTTACTTTCTGGTGCAGAAGGAAGTCCCCCTTAGTTCTTAGTGAATCCTATTTGAGGAGATAAAGTAGCAGCAGCAGAGTGCTTTGCTTCCTTGTCTATGAAGCCATCCTGAGCCTACATGTTCCACAGAGTCTCTGCTACTCCTTTGCTGTGCTCTAGCATTCTTTTTCAGGTAATATAGTTAAAATGTAGCTGTTTATTCATTGTTTTTGCCCTTGTTTTATGAGAGGGACTAGTATGAAGAGCTTCTAAATGATCTTGCTGATATCAATCCTTTTTTACATTTTTTCAAATTTTGTTTTTATTTATATTTTACTAACAGTGTGTAGCAGTAAAGAATACAATGACTAGCAGTGCAATTTAGTGTCACTGCCTTGTTCATGGTAAGGTGCATCCATTTTGGATAACACTGCTTTTGAAACATGACTACAAATGTCAACACAATGAAAAAGGCCAATTATATCTTAGCATTATTATAAAATAATTTTGACTTCATGGACCCTCTGACAGATTCTAAGTTAACCTTAGATGCTGACATTTTGTGCTTTCCTTTATAATAATCAACATCTTATCTGAATATCTCATATATGCTGTGCATGATATATTTCAATGTTTAAAAAGTAATGCAAGGTTATTGTGTATGAGTTTATACAATACAGAGATCAATATAGGAAAAGTCATTTGACACACAACCACCATGTACATCTGAGCTAGCAAGAACTGCCTGGAGAGTTGGCAGAGACAGAACTCCAGCCTGTATGGAGTCCAGAGGTTTTGTGTAGAAATGACTGCAGTGGAGCACAGCCATGGCTGCCAATTCCCCAAAGATTGCCATATTCCTCCAGGCAGCTCTAGCCTTTGTTGGAACTGAAAAGAACATGGCTGTGTTGCCTGTGGGACAGGGCCAGTCTGATCTGAGCTCCCCCTTATCTGCCAGCCTCGGCTAGGGTCCTGCCTAGCTACAGCCACTTGCAGTGCAGCCTCCACTGTTTGCCAGCATCCACTGCCATCGATCCCTCAGTGGCAAGCCCTGCTTAACGGTTTGAGTGTTTTTGCAGACAGACTTCCAGCAGCACATGACCACCCACAGCCTTCCCTTGTGGGTGTATGTTTGCCCACAGCCTCCCTCATCACCCTGCCAGCATGCACATGCGTATGGAAAACACACCACCCTGCAGGCATGAGCAAGCTTTGGGACCCCTGCTACCCCACTAGCATGCACCCATGTGGGGGACGACCACCAGCCCACTGGAGTACCTTTGCTAGCAGCGTCTGTCAGTGTTGTCGCCAATGGGCTGGGAACACATTGGCCCCTCCAGGGCAACGGATATTTAACCCCCAAGGGGCAAAAGAACAAAGCTGTGGGCCAGGTCCCAGTTCACCAGGGATAGAGCATGTAGCCCAGGAGTGCTCAGCTGAGCCTTAGCCCCTGAAAGCATCTGAAAATGATGCCAATAAACTAAACCTAACTTATAACAGTCAAACCCTCAAGAACATCAAAGAAAGAAAAAAGCAAAAGCTTCATCCAAAAGGCAGCAACTCCAAAAACTAAAGGAACATCAGCCCACGCAGATAAGAAAGAAAGAAAGAAAGAAAGAAAGAAAGAAAGAAAGAAAGAAAGAAAGAAAGAAAGAAAGAAAGAAAGAAATAGTGCAAGAACTCTGGCAACATTAGAAGTTAGAGTGTCTTCTTACCTCCAAACAACCTCACCAATGGTTCTTAAGCAGACTGTAATGGCTGAAATTACACACACAGAAATTAGAATCTGGATGGCAAGGAAGCTCATCAACATTCAAGAGAAGCTTGAAAAACATCAAGGGACACAATAAAATAGTTCAAGAGTTGAAAGATAGCTGCCATTTTAAGAAAAAACAAACTGATCTGAAAATGAAAAATTCACTACAAGAAATTCAGAGTGCAACTGGAAGCATTAATAATGTAACAGACCAAGCTGAGGAAAAAATATCAGCACTCAGAAACTTCTCCTTTGATTCAACATAGGACGACAACAGTGAAGAACAGAGAAAAAAATGAACAAAAGCTCTGAGAAATGCAGGATTTTATAAAAAGACAGAACCTCAGACTGAATGGCATTCCTGAAAGAGACAGAGCAAGCAACGTGGAAGAAATATTGGAGTATATTGTCCATAAAAACATCCCCAATGTTGCTAGAGAGATTGACATGCAAATATAGGAAACACAGAGAACCCCTGCAAGATACTACACAAGACAACCATGCCAAAAGCACAGAATCATCAGATTCTTCAAGGTCAATGTGAAACAAAAATTTTAATGGCAGCTAGAGAGAAGGAGCATGTCACCTACAAAGGGAAACCCATCAGGCTAACAGCAGAACTTTCAGCAGAAACCTTATAAGCCAGAAGAGAGTGGAGGCCTATAATCAGCATCCCTATACAAAAGAAATTCCAACCATGAATGTTATATTCTACCAAACTAACTTCATAAGTGAAAGAGAAATAAAATCTTTTTCAGACAAGCAAATGCTAACAAAATTTGTTAATGTCAGACATGCCTTGCAAGGGGTCCTTAAGTGAGTGCTAAATATGGAAATGAAAGACCAGTACCTGCAGCCACAAAAACATACAGAAACAACCACACAGTAAAACTGGGAGACGTCAACATGCTATTGACAAGTTGCATAGATAATCAAAGCAAAAAACAAACCAAGGTATTCTGGAATAAATCTTTACACTTGATCAATTGGACCTAATAGCTATCTACAGAATACTCCAACTAACAGTCAAATATACATTTTTCTCATCTGTATATAGCACATATTCTAAGCTCAATCATATGTTCCACCATAAAACACATCTGAACTAATTTTAAAAAATATATAATAACAACTACACTCATAGACCACAGTGCAATAAAAATAGAAACCAATACCAAGATAATCTCTCAAAACCACATAATTACATGGAAATTAAGCAACATGTTCCTGAATGACTTTTTGGTTAAGATTGAAAGTAAAGCAGTAATCAAAAAAGCTTTTCAAAATTAATGAAATCAGAGTAAATACATACCAGCATCTTGGGACACAGGGAAAACCTGTTAAGAGGGAAGTGGAGAGTGCTGAGCACCTACATAAAAAAATTAGAAAAATCTCAAATTAATACCTTAACATTACACCTGGTGGAACAGACAAGCAAGAGAGACTCTAAAGTTACTATTAAAAAAGAAATAACTAAAATTAAAGAAGAGCTGAGCAAAATCTAGATTGCAAAATCCATAAAAAAGATCAACAAAACCAAAGGTTGAATCATTGGAAGAACTGACAAGACCAAAACACTAGGGGATATATTAGCAAAAAAAAAAAAAAGAAGAAGAAGATCCAAATAAGCACAAGCAGAAGTGATGAAGATTATGTTGCATGCGACCACAGAGAAACACAAAAAATCCGCAGAGACTATTACAAACACCTCTCTGCACACAACCTAGAAAGCGTAGAAGAAATGAATACATTCCTGGAAACTCACAACCTCCCAAGATTGAACCAGAAAGAAACTGAAACCCTGAAAAGACCAATAATGCATTCCAAAATTAAATCAGTAATTTAAAAACTACCAAGAAAAAAGCCCTGCACCAAACGGATTCATAGCCAAATTCTGCCAGATGTACAAAGAAAATCTGATACCCATACTACTTAAATTATTCCAAAAAGTCAAGGAGGGACTCTTCCCTAACTCATTCTGTGAAACATGAATCATTCTGACACCTAAGCCCACCAATACGAAAAAATAAAAACCTACAGGCCAACATCTATGATGAACATAGATGCAAAAATCCTCAACAACATACTAGCAAATGAAATCCTGAAGCATATAAAAAAGGTAATTAATGTCTTATTCCTGGGGTGCAGAGATTGCTCAACATATGCAAATCAATGAATGTGATTAACCACATAAACAGATTTCCTTTAAAAAATATATGACTATCTCAATGAATGCAGAAAAGGCTTTTGATAAAATTCATCATACCTCCAATGTTAAAAATCCTCTAAAAATTAGGCACCATAGAACATACCTCAAAATAATAAGAACCCATCATTGAAAAACTAACAGCCAACGTTATCCTAAATTGACTAAAGCTGGAAGTGTTCCCCTTGAGAACTGGAAAATGACAAGGGTGCCCACCCTCATCACTCCTATACAACATAGTGCTGGGAAGTCCTAGCCAGAGCAATCAGGCAAGAGTAAAAAAAAAAAGGCATCCAAATAAAAGAAAGGAAGTCATTTTATTTCTCTTTACAGATTATATAGTCTTATACATAGAAAGTCCTAAACACTTTGCCAAAAGACTCCTAGAATTGATAAACTACTTCATTAGAGTTTCAGGATACAAAATCAATGCACAAAAATCAGTAGCACTTTTATACACCAATAACGTTCATGCTGAGAGCCAAATGAAGAATGTAATGTATTTATGATAGCTACAAAGAGAATAAAATACCTAGGAATATAGCTAACCAGGGAGGTGAAGGCTTTCTAGTTTGAGAATTATAAAACTTTGCTAAAATAAATCAGAGATGACAAAAAAAGTAAAACATTCTATGCCCATGAATTTGAAGAATTAATATTGTTACAATGGCCATACTTCCCAAAACCATTTAGAGATTCCTTGCTATCCCCATTAAACTATCAATGTGATTTATTGCAGAATTAGAATAATCTATTCTAAAATTCATATGGAACCAAGAAAAGCCCAAATAGCCAAAGCAATTTTAAGTAAAGAGAACAAAGCTGGAGGCATCACATTATTCAACTTCAAATTATACTACAAGGCTGCAGTAACCAAGCAAAATCACATTGTTACAAAACCAGACACCTAGACCAATGGAACAGGATAGAAAACCCAGAAATAAAGCTTCAAATCTATAACAACCTGGTCTTCCACAAAGTTGACAATAACAAGCAATGGGGAATGAAGTACCTATCAATAAATGGTGTTTAGATAACTGGCTAGTCATGTGCAAAATACATTTCACCATATTCAAAACTTAACTCAAGATTGATTAGACATATGTAAGACTAAACTTATAAACATTATAGAAGAAAATCTAGAAAACACTATCTGGACATCATCCTTTGGAAAGAATTTATATCTAAGTACCCAAAAGCAATTGCAACAAAAACAAAATTTGACAAGTAGGATATAATTAAGTGAAAGAGCTTTTGCACAGCAAAAGAAACCATCAACAGAGTAAACAGAAAACTTCTAAAATGAGATAAAATATTTGCAAACTATGCATCTGACAAAGGCCTAATATCCTCTTCTGGGATACATGTGCAGAACGTGCAGGTTTGTTATATAGGTATACATGTGCCATGGTGGTTTGCTGCACCCATCAACCCGTCATCTACATTAAGTATTTCTTCTAATGCTATCTGTCCCCTAGCCTCCCACCCACCAACAGGCCCTGGTGTGTGATGTTCCTCCCTGTGTCCATGTGTTCTCATTGTTCAACTCCCACTTATGAGTGAGAACATGCGGTGTTTGGTTTTCTGTTCTTGTGTTATTTTGCTGAGAATGATGGTTTGCAGCTTCATCCATGTCCCTGCAAAGGACATGAACTCATCTTTCTTGTGGCTGCATAGTATTCCATGATGTATATGTGCCACATTTTCCTTTATCCTCTGTTCTTAAAATAAAATTTGAAAAAAAAATCAAACTCTAGGGTCAAGAACAAAGAAAGGACCATAAAATCAGTAAGATGGAGCAAATAACTTATGAGGAGCTCTGATAGTCTGAAAGCAAACTTCTCAGCAGAAACCTTACAGAAAATGGGAGAGTGGGATGCTATCTTCAAAATAATGAAGGAAAAAACCACTTTGAGCTTAGACTATTGTGCCTACTAGAGTTTCCTTCAAATGTGAAAAAAAAAATAATGAGTTTTCCAGACAAACAAAAGATGAGGGATTTCATAACCACTAGAACTGTCGTATAAGAAACACTAAAGGGAATTGTTCAATCTGAGAGAACAGGATGCATTTTATCCAATGGCTGCAAAATACACAACCTTCTCATCATTTCATGGACATTTTCCAAAAGAGAACACATATTGGGCTACAAAGCAAGTCTTACAATTTAAAAAATATATATAATATCACATATCTTCTTTGACCTCAATTAAATAATACTGGAAATCAATAACAATAGGAATTTTGGAGACTAAACAAATACATGAAAATTAAATAGCATGCTGTGGAGCAAACAATAAGTAAATAAAGAAATTAAGGAAAAAATCTTAATTTATTGACAGAAAAATAAAATGGAAATACAACATATCAAAACCTATGGGATACATTAGTAGTTGTACTAAGAGGAAAGTTTATAACAATAAATGCATACATCAAAAAAGTAGAAAGACTTTATAAACAACCTCATGATGCACCTTTGAGAACTAGAAAAGCAACAACATGCCAAACCTGAAATTAATAGAAAGAAAGAAAGAAATTATTATGAACGACTATATGCCAGCAATTTTGAAAAACAACAAAAAAAGTTATTTATATATATAACCTAAGATGGATGAGCCATGGAAAAATAAAAAATCTGAGCAAACTAATTATGAGTAATGAGATAGAAGCAGTAACCTGATGGTTTCACTGCTGAATTCTACCAAATATTTAAGAAAGAACTAATTATAATTCTACTCAAATTATCCAAAAAACTATGGAAAAGGGAGGGAGAACTGGATAAAGAAAATGTGGTACATATACACCATGGAATACAATGCAGCCATAAAAAGGAACGAGATCATGTCCTTTGCAGGAACATGGATGAAGCTGGAAGCCATCATCCTCAGCAAACTAACACAGGGATGGAAGACCAAACACTGCATGTTCTTACTCATAAGTGGCAGCTGAACAATGAGAACACATGGACACAGGGAGGGGAACAACACACACTGGGGCCAGTTGGTGGGTGGGGGTGAGTGGAGGAAGAGCATTAGGACAAACAGCTAATGTATGTGGGTCTTAAAACCTTGATGACGGGTTGATAGATGCAGCAAACCACCATGGCACACCCATACCTATGTAACAAACCTACACATTCTGCACTTGTATCCTAGAACTTAAAGTAAAATTAAGAAAATTTAAAAACAAGAAAACAATTTTTAAAAAGGGTTTATGAATTATGTGATAAAGAATTCAAAATAACCATCTTAAAAATGCTCAATAACTAAAAGAGAAAACAGACAAAATGAGAAGATCAACAAAGAGATAGAACCTTTTTCAAAAAACTAAGTTCTGAGGCTGAAGCACAGAATAACGGAATTGCAGAATTTGGTAGAGGGGAACAAAAGCAGACTAGATCAAGCAGAACAAATAATTATAAAACCTTAAAATATGTCATTTAAAATTTTCATCTCAGATAAGCAAAAAAGAAACAAATGAAAGAAAGTGAAGAGAGTCTAAGAAACTCATGTAACACCATCAACTGGACAAATGTATGCATATGAAATACCCATAAAAAAAGTAAAAGGGAAGAGGAATTATTTGAAGAAAGAAGGCCAAAATCTTCTCAATTTTGAGAAAAGTGACACAAAAATGGGAAAAGCTAAAAAATAAAACTCCAACTAAGATAAACCCAAGCTATCGCTTCTCGTCCTTTTGGCTAAGATCAAGTGTGATAAACCCAAGCAGACTCATACCAAGACAAATTATAATCAAAGACTCAAAAATCACAGATAAGGGGGATGGACCCAAGATGGCCGAATAGGAACAGCTCCGGTCTACAGCTTCCAGCGTGAGTGATGCAAAAGATGGGTGATTTCTGCATTTCCGTCTGAGGTACTGGGTTCATCTCACGAGGGAGTGCCAAAAAGTGGGCACAGGACAGTCAGAGCAGTGCACCGTGTGTGAGCTGAAGCAAGGCGAGGCATTGCCTCACACGGGAAGCACAAGGGGTCAGGGAGCTCCTAGTCAAAGAAAGGGGTGACAGACAGCACCTGGAAAATTGGGTCAGTCCCACCCTAATACTGCGCTTTTCCAATGGGCTTGGAAAACGGCACACCAGGAGATAGTCTCACGCACCTGGCTCAGAGGGTCCTACACCCACGGAGTCTTGCTGATTGCTAGCACAGCAGTCTGAGATCAAACTGCAAGGCAGCGAGGCTGGGGGAGAGGCACCCGCCATTGCCCAGGCTAGCTTAGGTAAACAAAGCAGCCAGGAAGCTCGAACTGGGTGGAGCCCACCACTGCTCAAGGAGGCCTGCCTGCCTCTGTAGGCTCCACCTCTGTGGGCAAGGCACAGACAAACAAAAAGTCAGCAGTAACCTCCGCAGACTTAAATGTCCCTGTCTGACAGCTTTGAAGAGAGTAGTGGTTCCCCCAGCACACAGCTGGAGAACTGAGAATGGGCAGACTGCCTCCTAAAGTGGGTCACTGACCCCCAAGCAGGCTAACTGGGAGGCACCCCCCAGTAGGGACAGAATGACACCTCACTCCGCCAGGTACTCCTCTGAGACAAAACTTCCAGAGGAACAATCAGACAGCTGAATTTGTGGTTCACGAAAATCCGCTGTTCTGCAGCCACCGCTGCTGACACCCAGCCAAACAGGGTCTGGAGTGGACCTCTAGCAAACTCAAACAGACCTGCAGCTGAGGGTCCTGTCTGGTAGAAGGAAAGCTAACAAACAGAAAGGACACCCACACCAAAAACCCATCTGTACATCACCATCATCAAAGACCAAAAGTAGAAAAAACTACAAAGATGGGGAGAAAACAGAGCAGAAAAACAGGAAACTCTAAAAAGCAGAGTGCCTCTCCTCCTCCAAAGGAACGCAGTTTCTCACCAGCAACGGAACAAAGCTGGACAGAGAATTACTTTGATGAGTTGAGAGAAGAAGGCTTCAGACGATCAAACTACCCCAAGCTACAGGAGGAAATTCAAACCAATGGCAAAGAAGTTAAAAACTTTGAAAAAATATTAGACGAATGTATAACTAAAATAACGAATGCAGAGAAGGGCTTGAAGGAGCTGATGGAGCTGAAAGCCAAGTTTCAAGAACTATGTGAAGAATGCAGAAGCCTCAGTAGATGTTATGATCAACTGCAAGAAAGGGTATCAGTGATGGAAGATGAAATGAATAAAATGAAGCGAGAAGGGAAGTCTAGAGAAAAAAGAATAAAAAGAAATGAACAAAGCCTCCAAGAAATAGGGGACTATGTGAAAAGACCAAACCTACGTCTGATTGGTGTACCTGAAAGTGACAGGGAGAATGGAACCAAGCTGGAAAACACTCTGCAAGATATTATCCAGGAGAACTTCCCCAATTTAGCAAGGCAGGTAAACATTCAGATTCAGCAAATACAGAGAATGCCACAAAGATACTCCTTGAGAAGAGCAACTCCAAGACACATAATTGTCAGATTCAACAAAGTTGAAATGAAGGAAAAAATGTTAAGAGCAGCCAGAGAGAAAGGTTGGGTTACCCACAAAGGGAAGCCCATCAGACTAACAGCTGATCTCTTGGCAGAAACTCTACAAGCCAGAAGAGAGCGGGGGCCAATATTCAACATTCTTAAAGGAAAGAATTATCAACCCAGAATTTCATATCCAGCCAAACTAAGCTTCATAAGTGAAGGAGAAATAAAATAATTTGCAGACAAGCAAATGCTGAGTGATTTTGTCACCACCAGGCCTGCCCTAAAAGAGCTCCTGAAGGAAGCACTAAACATGGAAAGGAACAACCGGCAACAGCCACTGCAAAATCATGCCAAGTTGTAAAGACCATCGAGGCTAGAAAGAAACTCCATCAACTAATGAGCAAAACAAACAGCTAACATCATACGGACAGGATCAAATTCACACATAACAATATTAATTGTAAACATAAATGGGCTAAATACTCCAACTAAAAGACAAAGACTGGCAAATTGGATAAGGAGTCAAGACCCATCAGTGTGCTGTATTCAGGAAACTCATCTCAGGTGCAGAGACACATGTAGACTCAAAAGAAAGGGATAGAGGAAGATCTACCAAGCAAATGGAAAACAAAAAAGGCAGGGGTTGCAATCCTAGTCTCTGATAAAATAGACTTTAAACAAACAAAGACCAAAAGAGACAAAGAAGGCCATTATATAATGGTAAAGGGATCAATTCAACAAGAAGAGCTAACTATCCTAAATAAATATGCAGCCAATACAGGAGCACCCAGATTCATAAAGTAAGTCCTGAGTGACCTACAAAGAGACTTAAACTCCCACACAATAATAATGGGAGATTTTATCACCCCACAGTCAACATTAGACAGATCAATGAGATCAATGAGACAGAAAGATAACTAGGATACCCAGGAATTGAACTTAGCTCTGCACCAAGCGGACCCAATAGACATCTACAGAACTCTCCACCCCAAATCAACAGAATATACATTTTTTTCAGCACCACACCACACCTATTCCAAAATTGACCACATAGTTGGAACTAAAGCTCTCCTCAGCAAATGTAAAAGAACAGAAATTATAACAAAATGTTTCTCAGACAACAGTGCAATCAAACTAGAACTCAGGATTAAGAAACTCACTCAAAACTGCTCAACTACATGGAAACAGAAAAACCTGCTCCTGAATGACTGCTGGGTACATAAAGAAATGAAGGCAGACATAAAGATGTTCTTTGAAACCAATGAGAACAAAGACACAACATACCAGAATCTCTGGGACACATTCAAAGCAGTGTGGAGAGGGAAATTTATAGCACTAAATGCCCACAAGAGAAAACAGGAAAGATCCAAAATTGACACCCTAACACCACAATTAAAAGAACTAGAAAAGCAAGAGCAAACACATTCAAAAGCTAGCAGAAGGCTAGAAATAACTAAAATCAGACCAGAACTGAAGGAAATAGAGACAGAAAAAACCTTTCAAAAAATTAATGAATCCAGCAGCTGGTTTTTTGAAAAGATCAACAAAATTGATAGACCGCTAGCAAGATTAATAAAGAAGAAAAGAGAGAAGAATCAAGTAGACACAATAAAAAATGATAAAGGGGATATCACCACCAATGCCACAGAAATACAATCTACCATCAGAGAATACTACAAACACCTCTATGCAAATAAACTAGAAAATCTAGAAGAAATGGATAAATTCCTCGACAAATACACCCTCCCAAGACTAAACCAGGAAGAAGTTGAATCTCTGAATAGATCAATAACAGGCTCTGAAATTGTGGCAATAATCAATAGCTTACCAACCAAAAAGAGTCCAGGACCTGATGGATTCACAGCTGAATTCTACCAGACGTACAAGGAGGAACTGGTACCATTCCTTCTGAAACTATTCCCATCAATAGAAAAAGAGGGAATCCTCCCTAACACATTTCATGAGGCCAGCATTGTCCTGATACCAAAGCCTGGCAGAGACACAACCAAAAAAGAGAATTTTAGACCAATATCCTTGGTGAATATTGATGCAAAAATCCTCAATAAAATACTGGCAAACCAAATCCAGCAGCACATCAAAAAGCTTATCCACTATGATGAAGTGGGCTTGATCCCTGGGATGCAAGGCTAGTTCAACATATGCAAATCAGTAAATGTAATCCAGCACATAAACAGAACCAAAGACAAAAACTAAAAAGCCTTTTAAAAATCCAAAACCTTCATCTAAACAATAATTAGGTATTGATGGGATGTATCAAAAAAATAAGTGTATCAAACCACCAACATCATATGCCCTTTGAACACTGGCACAAGACAGGGATGCCCTCTCTCACCACTCCTATTCGACATAGTGTTGGAAGTTCTGGCCAGGGCAATTAGGCACGAGAAGGAAATAAAGGTATTCAATTAGGAAAAGAGGAAGTCAAATTGTCCCTGTTTGCAGATGACATGATTGTATATCTAGAAAACCCCATTGTCTCAGCCCAAAATCTCCTCAAGCTGATAAGCAACTTCAGCAAAGTCTCAGGATACAAAATCAATGTACAAAAATCCCAAGCATTCTTGTACACCAATAACAGACAAACAGAGCCAAATCATGAGTGAACTCCCATTCACAATTGCTTCAGAGAGAATAAAATACCTAGGAATCCAACTTACAAGGGATGTGAAGGACTTATTCAAGGAGAACTACAAACCACTGCTCAATGAAATAAAAGAGGATACAGACAAATGGAAGAACATTCCATGTTCATGGGTCGGAAGAATCAATATTGTGAAAATGGCCATACTGCCCAAGGTAATTTATGGATTCAATGCCATCCCCATCAAGCTACCAATGACTTTCTTCACAGAATTGGAAAAAACTACTATGAAGTTCATATGGAACCATAAAAAAGCCTGCATCACCAAGTCAATCCTAAGCCAAAAGAGAGAAGCTGGAGGCATCAGGCTACCTGAGTTCAAACTACACTACAAGGCTACAGTAACCAAAACAGCATAGTACTGGTACCAAAACAGAGACATAGATCAATGGAACAGAACAGAGCCCTCAGAAATGATGCCGCATATCTACAACTATCTGATCTTTGACAAACTGGACAAAAACAAGCAATGGGAAAAGAATTCCCTGTTTAATAAATGGTACTGGGAAAACTGGCTAGCCATATGTAGAAAGCTGAAACTGGATCTTTTCCTTACACCTTATACAAAAATTAATTCAAGATGGATTAAAGACTTAAATGTTAGACCTAAAACCATAAAAACCCTAGAAGAAAACCTAGGCATTACCATTCAGGACATAGGCATGGGCAAGGACTTCATGTCTAAAACACCAAAAGCAATGGTAACAAAAGCAAAAATTGATGAGTGGGATCTGATTAAACTAAAGAGCTTCTGCACAGCAAAAGAAACTACCATCAGAGTGAACAGGCAACCTACAGAATGGGAGAAAATTTTTGCAACCTAATCATCTGACAAAGGGCTAATATCCAGAATCTACCATGAACTCAAACAAATTTACAAGAAAAAAACAAACAACCCCATCAAAAATTGGGCGAAGGACATGAACAGACACTTCTCAAAAGAAGACATTTAGGCAGCCAAAAAACACATGAAAAAATGCTCATCATCACTGGCCATCACAGAAATGCAAATCAAAGGCAAAATGAGATACCATCTCACACCAGTTACAATGGCCATCATTAAAAAGTCAGGAAACAACAGGTGCTGGAGAGGATGTGGAGAAATAGGAACACTTTTACACTGTTGGTGGGACTGGAAACTAGTTCAACCATCGTGGAAGTCAGTGTGGTGATTCCTCAGGGATCTAGAACTAGAAATACCATTTGACCCAGCCATCCCATTACTGGGTATATACCCAAAGGACTATAAATCATGCTGCTATAAAGACACATGCACATATATGTGTAATGCGGCACTATTCACAATAGCAAAGACTTGGAACCAACCCAAATGTCCAACAACAATAGACTGGATTAAGAAAATGTCACACATATACACCATGGAATACTATTCAGCCATAAAAAATGACGAGTTCATGTCCTTTGTAGGGACATGGATGAAACTGGAAACCATCATTCTCAGTAAACTATCACAAGGACAAAAAACCAAACACCGCATGTTCTCACTCATAGGTGGGAATTGAACGATGAGAACACATGGACACAGGAAGGGGAACATCACACTCCGGGGACTGTTGTGGGGTGGGGGGAGGGGGGAGGGACAGCACTAGGAGATACATCTAATGCTAAATGACGAGTTAGTGGGTGCAGCACACCAACATGGCACATGGATACATATGTAACAAACCTGCACATTGTGCACATGTACCCTAAAACTTAAAGTATAATAATAATAATAAAAAAATCAGAGATAAAGAGAGAATCTTATAGGTAGCAGGAGAAAAGCGACTTACTGTGCAGAAAGAAGTTTCCATAAGACTATCACCATTTTTGCCCATTGAGTATGATTTTGGCTGTGAGTTTGTCATAGATAGCTCTTATTATTTTATAATAATAAATTTTAAGTATAATAATAATAAAATTAAAAAAAAAAAGTCTATCACCATATTTCCCATCAGAAACCTTACAGTACAGAAAGGACTGGAATGATATATTCAAAGGGTTGAGAAAAAAACCTGAGAAATAAGAGCCCTATGTTCAGCAAAACTGTTCTTCAAAACTGAAGGAAAAATTAAGACTTTCGAAGATAAACATAAACTGAGGTTTTTCATCCCCTTTACACCTGCCGTCAAGAATTGCCAGAAGAAGTCCTTCAAGTTCAAATCAAAAGACACTTGTTAGCAACATAAAACCTTAAATAACAAAGATCTCTGGTAGAGGTAAGTATGCAGACAGATATTAAATCCTGTGATACTATAATATTGGTGTATAAATCACTTCTAATTATGGTATGGAGATTAAAGGACAAAAACATGAAAATAACTATGAATCTATGATACCAGATGTACAATATAATTTTGACATCAATAACATAAAGAGGGGCAGATATGTACAAGAATAAAGTTTTCATATGTGGTTGAAGTTAATTTGTTGTCAGCTAAAATATATATTATTTGGGCCAGGTGCAGTGGCCAGGCCTAAATAATGTACAAAACATGATTTCTAATCAATTGGAATAAAACTAGAAATCAATAGCAGAAGGGAAACTGGAAAATCCATGAAGACTGGAAATTTAACAATATACTCAACCAACAGGTGAAAGAAGAAATCAGAATGAAAATAAGAAAATACCTTAAGACAAATTAAATTACAACATACCTAAACATATGGGATGCAGCAAAAGCTATATAAACAGGTTGGTATGTAGCAGTAAGCATTTACATTAAAGAAGAAGGAGGATGTCTTAGGAGTAAAATCATGGTTACCAGAGGCTGGTAAGGGTAGTGAAGGATGAGGGCATGGAGGATTGTTAATGGGTACAAATACATAGTTAGATAGAATAAATAAGATCTAGTGTATGATAGTACAACAGTGTGACTACAGTCAGTCAACAATAATTTATTGTACATTTAAACATAACTGAAAGAGTATAATTGGATTGTTTGTAACACAAGAAGAGGATAAATGCTTTAGGTGATGAAAATCCCATTCACCCTGATGTGATTACTATGCATTTTATGCCTGTATCAAAATATCTCATGTACCCCATAAATATATACACCTACTATGTACCCACAAAAGCAAAAAATAAGTCACAAGTGCTTGCAAGGATGTAGAGAAATCAGAAATTTTTGTATTGTTGCTGGGAATGCAAAAAGGTTCAGCCTCCACTAAAAACATTATGAAGATCCCCCAAAAATGTAAAAATAGGACATCCACATGATCCAGCAATCTCACTTCTAGATATTTATCCAACTAAATACTCAGATCTTGAATTCTAGAATTTCAAAGAGATTTAGCATTCTGAATGTCAATGCAGCACTACTTACAATAACCAAGAGGTAGGAATAACCTAAATGTCCATCAACAGATGAATAGATTGAGAAACTCTCTCTCTATATATATACACACACACATACATATATAATGGAAATTGTTGAGGCTTCATAAAAAAGGAAACCTTGCAGAATGCAGCACTATACAGGCATCTTGAGGACATTATGCTAAATAAAACAGAAGAACAAATACTCTGTGATTCCACTTATATGAGGTATCTAAATTTGTCAAACTCATAGAGGCAGAGAGTGAAATGATGGATTGTCGGGAGATGGAGAAAGGGAGAAATGGGGAATTGCTATTCATGGGATATAAAGTTTTGGTTATTCAAGATGAAAAAATACTAGAGATCTGCTGTAAAGTACTGTGCCCAAATGAAGACTACTGTTTGGAAACTTAAAAATCAGTTAAGAGGGTAGATGCCATGTTAAATGTTCTTACCAAAATACAATACAATTTTTAAAATAAAATTAAAAAAAAAAGATCTCAAACTAACTACCTAACTTTTCACCTGAAGGGACTAGGCAAAGAAAAACACTATAAAGCCAACGTTATCTGAAGGAAAGAAATAATAAAAAGTAGAGCAGTTTCATCCATGTCCCTGCAAAAGACATAAATGTATCCTTTTTCATGGTTGCATAGTATTCCATGGTGTATATTTACCATATTTTCTTTAACCAGTCTATCATTGATGGGCGTTTGGGCTGGTTCCAAGCCTTTGCTATTGTGAACAGTGCTTCAATAAACATACATGTGCATGTGTCTTTGTAGTAGAATGATTTATAATCCTTTGGGTATATACCTAGTAAAGGGATTGCTGGGTCAAATGGTATTTCTGGTTCTGTACCCTTGAGCAATCACCACACTGTCTTCACAATGGTTTAACTAATTTACACTCCAACCAACAGTGTAAAAGCATTCCTATTTCTCTACATCCTCTCCAGCATCTGTTGTTTCCTGACTTTTTAATGATCGCCGTTCTAACTGGTGAGATGGTATCTCATTGTTGTTTTGATTTGCATTTCTCTAATGACCAGTGATGATGAGCTTTTTTTATACGTTTGTTGGCCGCATAAATGTCTTCTTTTGAGAAGTGTCTATTCGTATCCTTTGCCCACTTTTTGATGGGGATGTTTGTTTTTTTTCTTGTAAATTTGTTTAAGTTTCTTGTAGATTCTGGATATTAGCCCTTTGTCAGCTGGATAGATTGCAAAAATGTTCTCCCATTCTATAGGCTGCCTGTTCACTCTGATGATAGTTTCTTTTGCTGTGCAGAAGCTCTTTAGGTTATTTAGATCCCATTTGTCAATTTAGGCTTTTGTTGCCATTGTTTTTGGTGTGTTAGTCATGAAGTCCTTGCCCATGCCTATGTCCTGACTGGTATTGCCTAGGTTTTCTTCTAGGGTTTTTATGGTTTTGGGTCTTACGTTTAAGTCTTTAATCCATCTTGAGTTAATTTTTGTATAAGGTGTAAGGAAAGGGTCCAGTTTCAGTTTTCTGCATATGGCTAGCCAGTTTTCTCTACGCCATTTATTAAATAGGGAATCTAGAAACCATCATTCTCAGCAAACAAACACAGGAGCAGAAAACCAAACATCACATGTTTTCACTCGTAAGTGGGAGTTGAACAATGAGAACACATGGAGAGGAACACCACACATCAGGGCTTGGTCAGAGGGGGGAGGGCTAGGGGAGGCATAGCATTGGGAGAAATACCTAATGTAGATGGCAGGTTGATTGGTGCAGCAAATCACCATTGCACGCGTATACCTATGTAACAACCCTGCACATTCTCCACATGTATCCCAGAACTTAGAGTACAATAATTAAAATAAATAAATAATAAAAATTAAAATTAAAGCAGTGATAAATAAAATAGAATTTAGTAAGTTAAAAAATCAATAGAAAAAAACAACAAAATTAAGAGCTGGGTTTATTAATTTATCAACAAAATTGACAAGCTTGTAGGTAGGTTGACTAAAAAAAAGAGAAATCCCAAGTAACTAAAAACAGAAATAAAAGAGTGGACATATAAATGATGCCACAGAAATAAAAAGTATTATAAAGCAATACATTAAAAAATATAGATCATTAAATTTGGTAACCTTGAGAAAATCTATAAATTACTAAAAACACACAACATACTAAGAGTGAATCATGAAGAGAGAAAAAATCTGAAAGAACCTATAGCTAGTAAAGAAATTGAATCAATAATTTAAAACTTCACAGCACAGGAAATCCCAGGAACAGATACCTTCACAGGAGAATTCTAACATTTAAAAAAAAAAATACTAATCATCAAATTCATCCAAAAATTGAATATAATATTTCTAAACTCATTCTAAAAAGCCAGCATTACCCTGATACCAAACCATACACTGTTACTACAAGAAAACTATAGACCAGTATCCCTGATAAACATTGATGCAAATATATTCAACAAACTACTAGTAAAATAGAATCCAAGAACACATTACAAGAGTGGCCATGTAAAATGTATTGCTGGAATGAAACAATTGTCCTAAATATGAAAATCAATGTATTAATCCACATTAATAAAATTAAGAGAAAACCCAAATGACTATCTCAATTGATGCAGAAAATCATATGGAACAATTCAACCCTCCTTCATGACAAAAAAGCCAACAAATAAAGAATAGACAATAATTACCTCAACATAACAAAGGCTATATATGAAAAGCCCAAAGCTAACGTGCTCAATGTTGAAAGACTGAAAATTTTTCATCAAAACGAAGAACAAAGAAGGAATGACCATTCTTGCCCCATCTATTCAATATAAAACTGAAAGTTCTAGTCAGAATAATTAAGTGACAAAAATAAATAAAAGACAACAAAATTTGAAAGGAACACATGAAGTTATTTCTGCAGATTGCATAATCGTGTAAGTAGAAAACCCTAAAGAGTCCATAAAAAGAAACTGTTAATGGTTAAAAATGAATTCGAAAAAGTTAATAGTGATTAAAAAACATAAAAAAATCAGTTACACTTCAATGAACTAATAATGAACAACCTGAAAATGAAATTAAGAAAGCAATCCCATTCACAATGGCATGAAAAGGAGTAAAATGGAAACAAATTTAACAACAGAGGAAAAATATTTGTACATTGAAAACTACAAACCATTGCTGAAATAAAGCATAAATAAATGGAATGGCATTTCATGTCCATGGATTATTTTTTCATGGGTTGACATCTAATTGTTAATATAAATGGTAAATTTCACATTGCTCCCTAAAATAAGACAGATATTCTGCTGGCAAGTAGAAAAATAGACTAATTTCATTTTTATCTGTTAAGATATCTTGCCAGAAAAAAAGACAAAGAAGCCAATTTTAAATTTTAGAAACAGAAACAATTTTGGCACTTGTTTAACCAACACATGTTTTTGTCTTCAGAACTAACCTAAGAGGTAAGTATTATCTCATTTTCAAAGATGGGGAAACTGAGACTCTGGAGATTATTTAAAATAACAAAAGTGCATATTTAGTAACAGGCATAGTTACAATTCGAATTCAAAAAAATATTTATTCCAGTATAAATGTAATACCTGCTCAGTAGAGAATATTTGAGAAAAAAGTAAGAAGAAAATGAACGCAAAATCTTGACTCCCAGTGCTAGCCAGATAAACATTTTGGTACACTCTGTTCAGTTCTTTTGCTGTGTATATGTTTTAAAATGTGAACACAAGACATATCAAACTAGACATATTAATATTTTTAAAATTAGCATCTAATTTTTTAAAAAAGCATACATATTATGGAAAATTTGGAAAATACTGAAATGAATAAAAATTAAATTTACCTAGAATCTCATTAGCAAAAAAACATAATTAATATTTTCATATGCTCCCTTAGTCTTTTCATCTCAATTTTCTTTTTACATAGTTAAGTTCATAATGTACAATATTTTTATGTATACTTAACAAAGGTTTACATAGATGACAACAAAGACAAACTTGGTGACAGAGAGATTTGCCACTCAAGTAATTTAGTGGGTTTTAGTTTTGTACAAATTTATAAGATATGTGCAGTTTTGGTATATGCACAGGTTACATAAGAGTCAAAACGGCTTGCAGGGTATCCATCACCTGAATAATGTGCATTGTACCCATTAACAAATTTCTAATCATCTTCCACTCTCTCAGCCTCACCCTTCTGAGTGTCCATTATCTATCACTCCACTCTCTGCATCCATGTAAAAAACGTTTTTAGCACCCACTTATGGGGGAGAACATGTAATACTTATCTTACTGTAACGGGCATGTTTTGCTAAATATAATGATGTCAGTTCCATCCATGTTGCTGCAAAAGGCATTATTTCATATGGCAGAATAGTATTCCATTGTGTATATATACCACAATTTATTTATCCAATCATATGTTGATGAACACTTAGGTTGATTCCATATCTCTGCTATTGTGAATAATGCTGTATAAACATACAAGTGCAGGTAGCTTTTAATATAATTGCTTTCCCTTTGGGTAGATATCCAGTAGAGAGATTGCTAGATCAAATAGTAGTTCTATTACTACCCCTTTGAAAAACTTCCATACTGTTTTTCACACAGACTACACTCGTTTATATTGGCACAATGTGTAAAATTTCCTTTTCTCCAAATCCTCGCCAACATCTGTTACTTTTTGTATTTGTAATAATGCCCATTCTGACTGGAGTAAGATATAATCTTACATTGGTTTTGACTTGCATTTCTCTGATAGCTAGTGATACTGAGCATTTTCATATACATATTGGCCATTTGTATGTCTTTTATTTGAAAAATGTCTGTTTATGTCCTTTGCCCAATTGTGAATGAAGTGTTTTATCATTGTTGAGTTGTTTGAGCTTGTTTTATATTCTGAATATAAGTCTTCAGTTGAATGAATAATTTGCAAATACTGTCTTCCATTCAACAGGTTGTTTCATCACTCTGTTGATTACATCGTTGCTGTGCAAAAGGTTTTAAATTTAATTAAGTCACATTTGTCCATTTTTGTTTCTATTGACTGTGCTTTTGTGGTCTTAGTCATAAAGTATTTGCCTAGACAGATGCCCAAAATAATTTCCCCTTGGTTTTCTTTTAGTTTTTTGTTTGTTTTTTTTAATAATTTGGGGTCTTCTGTTTAGGTTTTTAATTAATTTTGAGTTGATTTTTGTATATGGCAAAATAAAGTAGTCTAGTTTCATTCTTTTATATATGACTATCCAATTTTCCCAGAACCATTTATTGAAAAGTGATTCACTTCCATAATGTATATTATTGCTGCCTTTGTCAAAGATCACTTGGCTGTAGTTATGTGGCTTTATTTCTGGGTTCTCTATTCCATACCATTGATCTATGTGTCTGTTTTTTTACCAGCACCATGCTGTTTCACGTACTGTCGCCTCATAACATTACTGAAATGCGGTAATGCAACTATTCTAGCTTTTTTATTTTTGCTCAGGAACACTTTAGTTATTAGGGCTCTTTTTTGGTTCCATATAAATTTTAATTTTTTATAATACTGTGAAAATGATGTTGGTATTTTGATAGGAATTGCACTGAATCTGTAGATTTCTTTGTGTAATATGGTCATTTTAATGATATTAAGTCTTCTGATGTATGAGCATAGAATGTTCTTCCATTTGTTTTTGAAATCTTCAATTGCTTTTATCTGTGTTTTGCAGTTTTCTTTGCAGTAATCTTTCCCCTCCTTGGCTAAATTTATAAGCAGGTATTTTGTTTGTTTTTGTAACTATCATAAATGAGGTTGCCTTCATGCTTTCTGAGATCATAATTAGCATATAGAAATTATACTGATTTTGTATGTTGATTCTTGTATCTTGAATCTTTACTGAATTCATTTATCAAATTTAAATATTTTTGGTGAAGTTCTTAGGTTTTTCTATATGTAAGATTATATCTTTGGCAAACAGAGATTATTTAACTTCCTCTTTTTCTAATTGGACGCCTTTTATTTATTGCTGTTGCCTGGTCACTCTAGTTATCACTTCCAGTACTACATTGAAAAGTAGCAAACATGGGTATTCTCATTTTGTTCCAGTTGTTAGAGGAAGTGCTTTCAGCATTTCCCCAGTTAGTATGATGTTACCTGGTGGGTTGTCATATGTGGCCTTTATTATTTTTAGGTATGTTGCTTCTGTGCCTAGTTTTTTGAATTTTTTACCATGAAGGCATGATAAGTTTTATCAAATGCTTTTTCTTTGACAACTGAAATGATAACAAGGTTTTTGTTCTTGATTCTGTTGATGTGATATATCACATTTACTTATTTGCCTATGTCAAACCATCTTTACATCCCTGGTATAACACCCACTTAATCATAGTATGTGGTCTATTTGACATGTTGTTAGATTCAATTTTGCTAGTATTTTGTTGAAGATATTTGTTTCTAGGTATATTAAAAATATTGGCATACATAAATGTGTGTGTGTGTGTGTGTGTGTGTGTGTGTGTATATATATATATTTGCTTCCTTATTTTGTTTTGGTATCAGAGTGATGCTGGCCTTGATGAAGTTGGAATTAATTCACTCCTTTTCAAGTTTTTGGAATAATTTCAGTATGACTGGTATAATTCTTTATTTATTTGGTAGAATTCAGCTGTGAATACATCCATTCTTGGCTTGTTTTTGTTTTGAGACTCTATAGCAGCTTCAGGCTTATTAGTCATTAGTTGTCTGCTCAGATTTTATATTTCTTCCTGAATCAATCTCAATAGATTTTATGTTTCCAGAAATGTATCTGTTTCTGATAGGTTTTCTAGATTCTAAGCACACAGTTTTCATTAATAGTCTCTGATAATCTTTTTTTATATCTGTGGTATAAATTTTAATGTTTCCTTTGTTATTTCAGTGTTTATTTGGGTTTTCTTCCTTTTTTGTTAGCTTAGCTCACAGTTGATCAATTTTGTTTATCTGTCCAACTTCTAATTTCATTGATTCTTTGTATTATGTTTTTAGCCTCAACTTCATTTAGCTCTGTTTTAATCTTTGCTATTTCTTTTCTTCTGCTAAATGTAATCTTGATTAGTTCAGGCTTTTCTAGTTGATTAATGTACATCATTAAATTGTTACTTTGTAATCTTTGTGCTTTTTTTTGATGTAAGCCTTTATTGCCATATACTTCTCTCTTAACACTCCTTTTGCTGTATCCAACAAGTTTTGCTATGCTGCATTTCAATTTTTGTTTCAAATATATTTTGCTTTCCACCTTAAATTCTTTATTGACCCACTGGTCATTCACAAACATGTTGTTTTCTTTCCATATATTTGTATACTTTCTAAAGTTCCTGTTGGTATTAATTTCTAGTAGTGTTCCACTGTGGTCTGAGAAGATACTTGACATAATTTCAATTTTTAAAAACTGTGTTGGAGATTTTTCTTGTGGCCTATCCTGTGGTTTATATTGGAGAATGTTCGATGTGTTGATGAAAAGAATGTGTATCCTTCAGTTGTCAGGAAGAATGTTCTCTAAATGTCTATTACATCCATTTAGATTCACAGCCTAGTTACAACAAATGTTCTTTGTTGAATTTCTGTCTTGACGATCTGCCTAATGTTGTGAGTGGGGAATTAATTAAATCCCTAATTATTATTGTATTGCAATCTATCTCCTCTTTTGGTCTAGTGATATTTATCAATCTGGATGCTCCAATGTTGGGTAAATATATAATTAGAATTGTTATATTCTCTTGCTGAATTGATTTCTTTATCATTATATAATTACCTTTTTAATTGTTTTTGACTTAATGTCTGTTTGATCTTATAAAAATGTAGCCTACTGCTGCCCAATTTTCACGTTCATTTGGAAGGATCATTTTTTCTACCCCTTTTCTTTCAGTTAATAGTTCTTTTAAAATAAAGTAACTTTCTTGTAAGAAGAATTTGGTTAGATTGTTTTTTACAATTTTGTCAATCTGTATCTTTTGCCATTTTAATCTGTTTATGTTCATAATTATTATTGACAATTGAGGTTTTCTTCCTGCCATATTGTCAACTGTTTTCTGTTTGTTTCATAAGTTATTTTTTTCCCACATTGTTTGTCATTGTGGTTTGGTGGAATTCTGTAGTAGTGCCATTTGATTCCTTTCTCTTCCATTTTTGTGTGATTGCTTTTCCAGTGAGTTCTATTTTTGTGTGTTTTCATCATGGTAAATGTCCTTTTGCTTTCATGTGTTTTCATAATGGTTAATGTCCTTTTGCTTTCATGTTTAGGACTTCTTGAGCATTTCTTGTAGGGCCAATCTAATCATGACAAATTCCCTCAGCATATTTGTATGGGAAAGACTTTATTTCTCCTTCATTTATGAAGGCAAGTATTGCTGAATATAGTATTCACAGTCAGCAGGGTTGTTTTTCTTTCTACACTTTGAATATATCATCTATTTATTTTCTGGCCTTTGAAGTTTCTGCTGAGAGGGTCATTGTTAGTCGGATGGTTTTTTTTAATAGGTAACTAGATGACATTCTCTTGCTGTTTTTAAAAATCATTGTTCACATTGACTTTGGACAGTTATATTATAATGTGCTGTGATGAAGATTTTTTGTATTCTGTTTCTTTGGATCACTGAGCCTCTTGTGTTTGGATGTCTAAACCTCTTGGTAGACTTGGGAAGTTTTCATCTGTTATTTCATTAAATACGTTTCCTAAACTTTGATCTATCCTCACATTTAGGAATATTAATAACTTTTATATTCAGTTGTTTTATGTTGTCCCAAAGATCTTGGAGGCCTTGTTTTTTTTTTTTTTTTTAATTCTTTGCTCTTCTATTTTTGTCTGAAAGAATCATTTCAAAAGACCATTCTTTAAGTTGTAAAATTTTTTTCTTCTATTATGTATAGTCTATTCTTGAAGCTTTTGAATGTATTTTGTATTTCCTTAAATTAATTCTTCAGTTTTAGAATTCCTGTTTTAAAAAAAAATATAAAACATTTAAAATATATATGTGTATAAAACATTATATATATAAATAATATATATATAAAAATAATATATATATATATATAAAACATTTTGGTAAATTTCTCATTTATATCCTGATTAGTTTTTCTGTGTTCTTTGTATTGGTATTCAGACTTCTCTTGCATCTCACTGAGCATCTTTATTTTGGATTCTTTATATGGAATTTTGAGATTTTTTTTCTGTTGTTTGAATCTCTTGCTGGTGAATTATTGTGTTCCTTTAGGGGTGTCATATTTCCATGCTTTTTCATGTTTCTGTGTCTTTATGTTGACATCTCTGCATCTGGTGTAACAATCACTTCTTTCTATTTTTAAATTTACTTTCCTTTGGGGAGACTTTTTCCTGAAGGTGTTTGTATAATGTTGGTTGTGTTGAGCCCTTTGGCTTTGCCTCAAGATGCATGCAGCAGTTAAATCTCTGTATAGTATTTTTGGTTGTAAAGAGCTATCTGCAGTTTCCCTCTGTGTGTTAGGGTATGCTTGTTAGTGAAGGCTTTAGTAAAGTTGTGCTAGGGACTGACACCAGTTGTGCCTGTCTTTGGGCTCCAGTGGTCATAGTGGTAGCTAAGAGCATCCATCCTCATGCCAAGGGGTGGTGTACACTGGTACCCACATTGGTGGTTCCAGGTGGGCCAATTCTTGGGCCTCTGGGTGTCTTTCTTGAATGGCAATTGTGTTATCAGTGAACTAAGTAGGAAAGTGGGCTCTTAAGCCCCTGTGCAGTCAAAATAGTGTAGGCAATAGCAATAGCAATGTAAGATGTCCTTCTGGTTCCCAAGCATTATGTGGTCATGTTGGCAGTGGTCATGGTGGGCTTTTTGGGTCAGCAACTAATGCTTGCAAGTAGAAGCCCGTTGAAGTGGTAGTTGCAGGGTGTTTAGGCCAAATCTCAGTTCCCTAGGAAGAGTGCTCAGGTGCCTCAAGTGGTGGATGGGGTTGTGCAATCTGCAGGACCCCAAACCATGCATTCTCTGAGGCAAAGGCAAAGCTGGACCTGTGGGCTTACACTTATGTCCTTCAATGGTGAGTGCAGGGAAGGTCTGCAGCCTGGAGCACCTAAAATAGGAAATGTAGGCACTGCACTAGTGATCAGAGGATGTTCCACCAAGGCCTAGAATCAGACCCAGTGAGGTCATTTCTCTCCAACCAACCACAGATAACTACTATGAACATTCAGAAATGCATAAGAGCCAAGTTGTTGAGTAAGGGCCTATCTACCAGCCATTACCCTTTTATGCTATTTACTAGATTACAGCCTAAGTTACAACATCAAAAAAATTTTTGCCAGTATACAGTGCCTGAGAAACCCAAGGCAAAAATCCAATCACTAATAAAGATTCCTATAAAGAACCCTGGCCTTCTGAAAGCACACAGAATTAAAACCAACTGACTATAATCAGCTTTCAACACAGTTAAGGGAACACCAGCCCCCTCAGAGGAGAAAGAATAAGTGCAAGAATTATGAAAATTAAAAACAAAACAAAACAAAAACTGAGCATCCCCTTACCTCCAAATGAACAAACTAGCCTTTCTGACAGATATGGAACTCATTATCTGAATGGAAAGAAAACTCATCAAGATTCAGGAGAAAGTTGAAACCCAATCCAAGGAATCCAGGGAATCCATTAAAATGACCTAAGAGCTGAGAGATGAAATAGTCATTTAAAGAAAGAACCAAACAGAGCTCCTGGAATTAAACATTTCACTACAAAAAGTTCATAATACAGTAGGAAGTATTGACAGCAGAATAGACCAAGCTGAGGAAAGATTCGTAGAGCTCAAAGACTAGTTTTTTAAAACAACTCAGTCAGACGAAAATAAAGAAAAACAAATAAGAACAATATACAAAACCTCCAAGAAATATGGGATTATGTAAAGCAACAAAATCTATGCATCAGTGGCATGCCTGAGAGAGGAGAGAGAATAATTAACTCTGAAAATATATTTGAAAATATAGTCCCTTAAAATTTTCCTAATCTTGTTGGAGAGTTTGACAGGCAAATCAAAGAAATACAGAGAACTCTGGCTAGGTACTATACAAGATGACCATCCACAAGGAACACAGCCATCAGATTCACCAAGGTCAATGGCAAAAGTAAAATCCTTAAAGGCAACTAAGGAAAAAGGTCATGTCACTTTCAAAGAGAACTCCATCAGGATAGCAGCACACCTCTCAGCAGAAACCTTTAAAGGCAGAAGACACGGGGGTGTATTGTCAGCATCCTCAAAGAAAAGAAATTCCAACTAAGAATGTCCTGTCCTGGCAAACTAAGCTTCATAAACAAAAAATAAAGTCCTTCCCAGATGAAATGTGTTACCACCAGACCAACCTTAAAAGGGGTCCTTAAGGGAGTGCCAAACATAGAAACAAAAGAATGATGCCTGCTACCACAAACAATTCAAGCAAATAGCCCACAGATAATATAAAGCAATTACACAATGAATTCTACAAAACAAGTAGCTAACAACGTGAGTACAGAATCAAAATCTCATCCATTAATACTAACCCTGAATGTAAATGGTCTAAACACCAAACTAAAAAAGCAACCATCTGCTGTCTTCAAGGAATTTCTCTCACATGTAATAACACTGAAAGGCTCAAAGTAAAGCGATGGAGAAAAACTTACCATGCAAATAGCAAACAAGAAAAGCAGGAGTTGCTATCTTTTTATAAGATAAAACAGATCTTAAACCAACAACAATCAGGAAAGACAAAGAAGGGCATAATATAATGGTAGAGGATTCAATTCAACAAGAAGACTGAATTATCTTATATATACATGTACCCAATTTGGAGCACTCAAATTCATAAAACAAGTTCTTTTTGATGTAAGAAAAAAACTTAGCCACACAATAATAGTGGGAGATTTCAAAACCCCACTGACAGCCTTAGACAGATCTTTGAGGCAGAAAACTAACCAATAAATGAAGGATATAACCTTAACATTTGACCAATTGCCCCTGATCGACATCTGCAAAATAGTCCACCCAACAATCATGGAATATACATTTCTCTCATCTGCACATGGAATGTATTCTAAGATTGACCACGAGTTTGGTCATACAGCAAGTCTCAATAAATTAAAAAAATTTTAAATCATACCAAACACACTCTTGGATCAGAGTGAAAAAAGTATAGAAACCATTATAAGTAAAATATTTCAAAAATTCACGAACACATGGAAATTAAATAACTTTTTCTTGAATAACTTTTGGGTGAATGATGAAATTAAGGTATATATCAAAAGATTATTATAAGTTAATGAAAATAAAAAATAACTTACCAAAATCTTTGTGATTCAGATAATGCACTGTTAAGAGTAAAGTTTAAAATGTTAAAAGCCTGAATCAAAAAGTTAGAAAGATCTAAAATCAGTGATCTAATCATACCCAAAGGAACTAGAAAATAAATTACAATCCAAACTCAAAGCTTACAGTAGAAAACATATAACTATAATTGGGTAGAACCAATGAAATTGACATGCAAAAGTTTGTACAAAAGATCAATTTAATCAAGAGTCTCTTTTTTGAAAGAATAAACAAGATAGACTGCTGGCTAGATTAACAAAGAAAAAAAAAGTCCAAATAAATGCAATCAGAAATGATAAAGGTGAAGTTACAACTGATCCTACAGAAATACAAAAGATCCTCAGTGGTTATTATGAACACCTCTATGGACACAAATTAGAAAATCTAGATAAAATGCATACATTTCTGAAAACACACAATCTCTGAAGATTGAACCAGGAAGAAAGAGAATTCTTGAAAAGACAAATAACAAGTTTTGAAATTAATTCAGTAATTAAAAAAAAACCTACCAATGCAAAAAAGCCATCGAACAGATGGATTCACAGCTGAAGTCTACCAGAAATGCAAAAAGAAAGGGAAGGGAAGGGAAGGGGAGGGAAGGGCAGGGGAGGGAAGGGAAAGGAAGGAAGAAAACCTGGTACCAATACTACTGAAACTATTCCAAAAAAAAAAAAAATCGAGGTGAGGATGCTCCTTAACTCATTCTAGAAATCAAGCATCCTGATGCCAAAATCTGGCACAGACACAACAACAAAAGTCATGACTATATCCCTGATGAATACAGACAGAAAAAAACTCAACAAAATACTAGCAAACTTATTTCAGCAGCACATCAAAATGTTAATTCACAACAGTTGAGTAAGCTTTACTCCTGGGATGCAATGTTAATTCACCATGAGCAAATAAAAAAAAATGATTTACCACATACACAGAATTTAAAAAAAAAAAGATATAATCATCTCAATAGATTCAGAAAGAGACTTCAATAAAATCCAACATTCCTTCATGATAAAAACCCTAGAAGGCTAGTCATCAAAAGAGCATACATCAAAATAATAAGAGCTAATTATGACAAACCAACAGCCAACATCATATTGAATGGGCAAAAGACAGAATAATTCCCCTTGAGACCTGCAGTAAGACAAAGGTGTCCAGTTTCACCACTCCCATTCAACATAATACTGGAAGTCCTAGCCAGAGCACTTAGGCATGAGAAAGAAATAAAGGGCATTCAAATAGGACAAAGACAAAGTCAATCTCTCTCTGCTGACAATATGATTCAAAAAGACTCTCCCAAAAGGCTCCTGGAATTGATAAATGACTTTAGTAAAGTTTCAGGACACAAAATTCATGTACAGAAATCAGTGGCATTTCTACACTTCAATAATACTCTTGGTGACCCAAATAAAAAATGCAATCCCATTTACAACAGCCACACCAAAACTACAATATCTAGAAATACCACTAACCAAAGACGTGAAACATTTTTACAAAAAGAACAACAAAATACTGCTGGAAAAATATTAGAGATGAAACAAACAGAAAAATATTCAATTATGGATTAGAAGAATCAATATCATTAAAATTGCCATACTTTCCAAAGTAATTTACATATTCAATGTTATCCCTATTGAAATACTGTTATTTTTCACGGAATTAAAAAAAAAAGCTATTCTATAAGGTGTAAGGAAGGGATCCAGTTTCAGATTTCTACATATGGCTAGCCAGTTTTCCCAGCACCATTTATTAAATAGGGAATCCTTTCCCCATTGCTTGTTTTTGTCAGGTTTGTCAAAGATCAGATAGTTGTAGATATGTGGCATCATTTCTGAGGGCTCTGTTCTGTTCCATTGATCTATGTCTCTGTTGTGGTACCAGTACCATGCTGTTTTGGTTACTGTAGCCTT
>NW_026652282.1:50307410-50326183 GCF_009828535.3 Hylobates moloch | reverse complement strand
AGGGCTCCTCACCCAACCCCCCTGTTGTGAGGAGTTGGCCTGGGTAAACAAATCCTCAGCATTTCAAAGGAGCCCAAATAACTGATAAGGTACCAACACCAACAATATGTGAAGTTCCCCAGGAATTTTCTCCAAGAGATAACAACATAAAACCTTGAGTTTGTGTCCAGCATAAACCCTGTACCTAATTATAATGAAAGATTTAGAACCTTGCACCTGGTACCGTTGCTTTTCTTGTAACCATTTGTCTTTCAAGTTGTTTATCACTCTGTAACCATTTTGACTGTTTTGATTCTTGCATGTTTTTACTTCTGTAGAATTATTACATTTGAGTCCCCCTCTCCTTCCTAAACCTAAGTATAAAAGTTAATTGAGGCCCTTCCTCCGGGCCGAGAGAATTTTGAGCATTAGCTGTCTCTTTGGCCGCCGGCTTAATAAAGGACTCTTAATTCGTCTCAAAGTGTGGCGTTTACTTAACTCGCCTGGGTACAACACTATGCAGCCATAAAAAAGGATGGGTTCATGTCCTTTGTAGGGACATGGATGAAGCTGGAAACCATCATTCTCAGCAAACTATCGCAAGGACAAAAAACCAAACACTGCATGTCTTCACTCATAGGTGGGAATTGAACAATGAGAACACATGGACACAGGAAAGGGAACATCACACAGTGGGGCCTGTTGTGGGTTGGGGGAAGGAGGTAGGGATAGCATTGGGAGATATACCTAATATTAAATGATGAGTTAATGGGTGCAGCACACCAACATGGCACATGTATACATATGTAACAAACCTGCATGTTGTGCACATGTACCCTAAAACTTAAAGCATAATTTAAAAAAAGGAAAGAAAACAACAAAAGAAAAGAAATCACGAACATTAGCAGCAGAATACCCAACCTGAGAAAAGAATATTGAAGCTTGAAGATTGACTTTTTAAAATAAAACAGTGAAACAAGAATAAAGAAAAAATAAATTTTTAACGAACAAAACCTCCATGAATTATGGAATAACATAAAGAGACCAAATCTAGAATTCATTGGCATTCCAGAAAAAGAAAAAGATAAAGAAGGCAAATTAGAAAATATATTTCAGGATATCACCAATGAGAAAATTCTCCAAACTAGATAGAGAGGCCAACATTCAAATTCAGAAAATCCTGAGAACCCACACAAAATGCTTCATGAGAAGGTCATCCCCAGGACACATAATCATCAAATTCTCTTCAGTTGAGATGAAAGAAAAAAAAGTTAAAGGCTAGAGAGAAAGGGTAGGTCACTTATAACAGGAAGTCCAGCAAACTAACAAGAGACCTCTCAGCACAAATCCTACATTCAAGAAGAGATCGGGGACCTATATCGAATATTCTTTAAAAACAAAAAATGCAGGCAGGGCATGGTGGCTCACACCTGTAATCCCAGCATTTTGGGAGGCCAAGGCAGGCGGATCACAAGGTCAGGAGATCGAGACCACAGTGAAACCCCATCTCTACTAAAAATACAAAAAATTAGCTGGGTGTGGTGGCGGACGCCTGTAGTCCCAGCTACTCAGGAGGCTGAGGCAGGAGAATGGCGTGAACCTGGGAGGCAGAGCTTGCAGTGAGCCGAGTGAGACTCCATCTCAAAAAAAAAAAAAAAAAAAAAAATGCAACCTGGAGTTTCATGCCCAGCCAAACTAAGCTTCATAAACAAAAGAGAAATAAGATCCTTTTCAGGTAAGCAAATGCTAAGAAAATTTGTTGCCACCAGATGTGCCTTATAAGAGCTCCTGGAAGAAGCACTAAATATGGAAATAATAGGTAATTACAAACCACTACAGAAACACACAAGTACACAGACTTCTGACACTAAAAAGCAAAAACACAGACAAATCTGCATAATAAGCAAGTAACAACATGATGACAGCAACAAATCCATATATATCAATACTAACCTTAAATGTAAACAGGCTAAATGCCCAAATTAAAAGGCACAGAGTGGCAAGCCAGATAAAGAAGCAAGACTCCTTGGTATGTTGTCTTCAACAAACACATATTACATGCAATGACATCCATAGGCTCAAAATTTTAAAAATTGAGAAAAATCTATCAAGCAAATGGAAACCAGAAAAAAAGCAGAGGTTTCAATTGGAATTTATTATTATTATTGTACTATAAGTTATGGGATACATATGCAGAACGTGCAGGTTTGTTACATACGTATAAATGTGTGATGGTGGTTTGCTGCACCCATCAACACATCATCTACATTAGGTATTTCTCCTAATGCTATCCTTCCCCTAGATCCCGAACCCCCAGCAGGCCCTAATGTGTGATGGTCCCCTCCCTGTGTCCATGTGTTCTCATTACTCAACTCCCACTTGTGAGTGAGAACATGCAGTGTTTTCCGATTTGTGTTAGTTTGCTAAGAACGATGGTTTCCAGCTTCATCCATGTCCCTGCAAAGGACATGCATTCATCCTTTTTTTTTTTTTTTGAGATGGAGTCTCGCTGTCATCCAGGCTGGAGTGCAGCAGCGCCATCTGGGCTCACTGCAAGCTCTGCCTCCCAGATTCACACCATTCTCCTGCCTCAGCCTCCCGAGTAGCTGGGACTACAGGTGCCCACCACCACACCCAGCTAATTTTTTGTATTTTTTAGTAGAGACGGGGTTTCACCGTGTTAGCCAGGATGGTCTCGATCTCCTGACCTCAAGATCCACCTGCCTTGGCCCCCCAAAGTGCTGGGATTACAGGCGTGAGCCACCACACCCAGCCAACTCATCTTGTATGGCTGTATAATATTGCATGGTGTACATATGCCACATTTTCTTTATTCAGTCCATCACTGATTGGCATTTGGGTTGGTTCCAAGTCTTTGCTTTTATGAAGAGTGCCACAATAAATATACATGTGCATGTCGCTTTATAGTAGAATGATATATAATCTTTTGGGTATATACCCAGTAATAGGATGGCTGGATCAAATGGTATTTCTAGTTCTAGATACTTGAGGAATCGCCATATTGTCTTCAACAATGGCTGAACTAATTTACACTCCCACCAACAATGTAAAAGCATTTTTATTTCTCCACATCCTCTCCAGCATCTGTTGTTTCCTGATTTTTTAATGATCACCATTCTAACTAGCATGTGATGGTATCTCATTGTGGTTTTGATTTGCATTTCTCTAATGACCAGGGATGATGAGCTTTTTTTCATATGTTTGTTGGCCACATAAATGTCTTCTTTTGAGAAGTGTCTATTCATATCCTTCACCCACTTTTTGATGGGTATGTTTGTTTTTTTTTCTTGTAAATTTGTTTAAATTTAAGTTTCTTGTAGATTCTGGATTTTACCCTTTGTCAGATGGATAGATGGCAAAAATGTTCTCCCATTCTATAGGTTGCCTGTTCACCCTGGTGATAGTTTCTTTTGCTGTTCAGAAGCTCTTCAGTTTAATTAGATCCCATTTGTCAATGTTGGCTTTTATTGCCATTTTTTGTTTGATGTTTTAGTCATGAATTCTTTACCCATGCCTATGTCCTGAATGGTATTGCCTAGGTTTCCTTCTAGGGTTTTTATGGTTTTACATCTTAAGTTTAAATCTTTAATCTATCTTGAGTTAATTTGAGTGTAAAAAAGAGGTCCAGTTTCAGTTTTCTGCATATGGCTAGCCATTTCTCTCAGCACCATTTATTAAATAGGGAATCCTTTCCCCATTGCTTGGTTTTGCCAGGTTTGTCAAAGATCAGATTGTTGTAGATGTGTGGCATTATTTCTGAGGCCTCTGTTCTGTTCCATTGGTCTATATATCTGTTTTGGTTCCAGTACTATGCTGTTTTGGTTACTGTAGCCTTGTAGTATACTTTGCAGTAAGGTAACGTGATGCCTCCAACTTTGGTTATTTGGCTTAGGATTGTCTTGGCTATCAGAGCGCTTTTGTGGTTCCATATGAAATTTAAAGTAGTTTTTCCCAATTCTGTGAAGAAAGTCAATTGTAGTTTGATGGGGATAGCATTGAATCTATAAATTACTTGGGCAGTATGGCCATTTTCATGATATTGATTCTTTCTATCCATGAGCATGAAATGTTTTTCCATTTGTTTGTGTCCTCTCTTACTTCCTTGAGCAGTGGTTTGTACTTCTCCTTGAAGAGGTCCTTCACATCCCTTCTAAGCTGTATTCCTATGTATTTTATTCTCTTTGTAGCAATTGTGAATGGGAGTTCACTCATGATTTGGCTCTCTTTTTGTCTACTATTGGTATATAGGAATGCTTGTGATTTTTGCACATTGATTTTGTATGCTGAGACTTTGCTGAAGTTGCTTATCAGCTTAAGGAGATTTTGGGTTGAGACAATGGGGTTTTCTAAGCATACAATCATGTCATATACAAAAAGAGACAATTTGATTTCCTCTCTTCCTATTTGAATATGCTTTATTTCTTTCTCTTGCCTGATTGCCCTGGCCAGAACTTCCAATATTATGTTGAATAGGAGTGGTGAGAGAGGGCATCCTTGTCTTGTGCCGGTTTTCAAAGGGAATGCTTCCAGTTTGTGCCCATTCAGTATGATATTGGCTGTGGGTTTGTCATAAATAGCTCTTATTATTTTGAGATATGTTCCATTAATACCTACTTTATTGAGAGTTTTTAGCATGAAAGGGTGTTGAATTTTATTGAAGGCCTTTTCTGCATCTATTGAGATAATCGTGTTTTTTTGTCATTGGTTCTGTTTAAGTGACGGATTACATTTATTGATTTGCAAATGATGAATCAGCCTTGTATCCTAAGGATGAAGCCAACTTGATAGTGGTAGATGAGCTTTTTGATGTACTTCTGGTTTGCCAGTATTTTATTGAGGATTTTCACATCGATGTTCATCGAGGATATTGGCTTGAAATTTTCTTTTTTTGTTGTGTCTCTGCCAGGGTTTGTTATCAGGATGATGCTGGCCCCATAAAATGGATGAGGGAGGAGTTCCTCTTTTTCTATTGTTTGGAATAGTTTCAGAAGAAATGGTACCAGCTCCTCTTTGTACCTCTGGTTCAATTTGGCTGTGAATCCATCTAGTTCTGGGATTTTTTTGTTGGTAGGCTATTAATTACTGCCTAAATTTCAGAACTTATTCTTGGCCTATTCAGGGATTCAACTTATTCCTGGTTTGGTTTAGACTTGGGAGGATTTATGTGTCCAGGAATTTTTCCATCTTTTCTACACTTTCTAGTTTATTTGCGTAAAGGTGTTTATAAGTATTCTCTGATGGTAGTTTGTATTTCTGTGGGATCGGTACTGATATCCCCTTTATCATTTTTTATTGTGTCTATTTGAGTCTTCTCTCTTTTCTTCTTTATTAGTCTGGCTAGCAGTATATCTATTTTGTTAATCTTTCCAAAAATCCAGCTCCTGGATTCATTTATTTTTTTGAAGGGTTTGTTGTGTGTCTCTATCTCCTTTAGTTCTGCTCTCATCTTAGTTATTTCATGTCTTCTGCTAGCTTTTGAATTTGTTTGCTCTTGCTTCTCTAATTCTTTTAATTGTGATGTTAGGGTGTCAATTTTAGATCTTTCCTACTTTCTCCTTTGGGCATTTAGTGCTATAAATTTCCCTCTAAACACGGCTTTAGCTGTGTCTCAGAGATCCCAGTACGTTGTGTCCTTTTTCTCACTGATTTCAAATAACATATTTATTTCTGCCTTAATTTCTTTACCCAGTAGTCATTCAGGAGCAGGTTGTTCAGTTTCCATGTAGTTGTGCTGTTTTGAGTGAGTTTCTTAATCCTGAGTTGTAATTTGATTGCACTGTGGTCTGAGAGACTGTTGGTTATAATTTCCATTATTTTGTACTTGCTAAGGAGTGTTTTACTTCCAATTATTTGGTCAATTTTATAATTGCAATGTGATGCTGAGAAGAATATATATTCTGTTGATTTGGGGTGGAGAGTTCTGTAGATGTCTATTATGTCTACTTGGTCCAGAGCTGAGTTCAAGTCCTAAATATTCTTGTTAATTTTCTGTCTTGTTGATCTGTCTAATATTGACAGTGGGGTGTCAAAATCTCCCACTATTATGGTGTAGGACTCTAAGTCTCTTTGTATGTCTCTAAAAACTTGCTTTATGAATCTGGGTGCTCCCGTACTGGGTACATATATATTTAGGATAGTTAACTCTTCTTGGTACAAAGTCCCTTTACGATTATGTAATGCCCTTCTTTGTCTTTTTTCATCTTTGTTGGCTTAAAGTCTGTTTTATGAGACTAGGATTGCAACTCCTGCTCTTTTTTGCTTTACGTTTGCTTGATAAATATTCTTCCATCCCTTTATTTTGAGCCTATGTGTGTCTTTGCGTGTGCAATGGATCTCCTGAATACAGCACACTAATGGATCTTGGCTCTTTATTTAATTTGCCAGTCTTTTAATTGGGGCACTTAGCCTGTTTACATTTAAGGCTAATATTATTATTTGTGAACTTGATCCTGAGAGCATTTTTCAAATATTTGTTGGCCACTTGTCTGTCTTCTTTTGAGTAATGTCTGATCGTGTCTCTTGCTCACTTTTTAATGGGTTATTTGTTTATTAGTTGTTGATTTGCTTAAGTTCCTTATAGATTCTGGATATTAGACCTTAATTGCATGCATAGCTTATGAATATTTCCTCCCAATATGTAGGCTGCCTGTTTATTCTGTTGATGGTTTATTTTGCTGTGCAGAAGGTCTTTAGTTTAATTAAGTCCCACTTGTCAATTTTTCATTCAGTTGCAATAGCTTTAGGGAGTTGACCATGTTTTTTTGGGGGGGTGGGGGGAGACAGGGTCAATATAGAGAAGGGTATTTCTTAGGTTTTCATCTCAAATTTTTTAGAGTTTGACATCTTACATTTAAATATTTATCTATTTTGAGTTAGTTTTTGCCTATGGTGAAAGATAAGGGTGTAGATTCAGTCTTCTGTACATGGCTGGTGAGTTATCCCAGCACCATGTATTGAATAGGGAGTCCTTTCCCCATTGCTTATTTTTGTTGGCCTTGACAAAGATCAGATGGTTGCATGTGTGTGACTTTATTTCTGAGTTTTCTGTTCTGTTCCACTGGTCTATGTGTCCATTTATGTACCAGCACCATGCTGTTTTGGTGACTGTAGCTTTATAATATAGTTTTAAGTGGGGTAGTGTGATATCTCTGCTTCTATTTGCTTAGGATTGCTTTGGCTATTCAGGCTCTTTTTAGGTTCCATATGAATTTTAAAATAGTTTTTTTCCAATTCTTTGAAAAATGTCTTTGGTAGTTTGGTAGGAATAGCGTTAAATCGTAAACTGCTTTTGGATGTATGGCAATTTCATCAATACTGATTTTTCCAATCCAAGAACATGAAATGTTTTTGCATTTATTTGTACCATTTCTGGTTTCTTTCAGCAGTGTTTTGCAGTTCTCGTAGAGATCTTTCACCTCCTTCTTTAGCTGTATGCCTAGGTATTCCATTTTATTTGTGACTATTGTAAATGGGATTGTGTGAATCTCAACCAGGACATCATTATGCTACTGATTTACTACACTGATTTTGTATTCTGAAACCTTGCTAAAATCGTTTATCAGTTTTAGTAGGATTTTGGTGGAGTCTTTAGGGTTTTCTAAGCATAAGATCATATCATCAACAGATCAACAGAGAGACAGTTTGACTTCTTTTCCTATTTGGATGCCTTTTCTTTCTCTTGCCTGATTGCTCTGGCTAGGACTTCCAGCACTATGTCAAATAAGAGTAGTGAGAGTGGCCACTCTTTCCTTGTTTCAGATCTCAGGAAGAATGCTTCCAGCTTTTGCCCATTTAGTGTGACATTACCTGTGTGTTTGGTATAGATGGCTCTTATTATTTTGAGGTATGTTCCTTTGATGCCTAGTCTGTTGGGAGTTAGTATAAAGAAGGGGTGTTGAATTATATCAAAAGTTATTTTTCTGCATCTATTGAGATGATCACATGGTTTTTACTTTTAATCATTTATGTGGTGAATCACATTAAATGATTTGCATATGTTGATCCAATTTTGCATCCCAGGAATAGTCCCTACTTGATCATAATGAGTTAACTTTTTGTTGTGCTGCTGGATTTGGTTTGCTAGAATTTTATTGAGGATTTTTGAGTTTATGTTAATCAGGGATATTGGTCTGAAGTTTTTGTTTTCTGTCGTGTCTCTGCCAGATTTTTGTATTAGGGTGATGATAGCTTTATAGAATGAGTTAGAGAGGAGTCCCTCCTCCTCCATTTTTTAGAATAGTTTCAGTAGTATTGGTACCATCTCTTTTTTGTATATCTGGTAGAATTTGGCTGTGAATCCATCTAGTCCAGGACACTTTGATTGGTAGGTTTCTTATTATTGATTCCATCTCAGAGCTCAATATTGGGCTGTTCAAGCTTTCACTCTCTTCCTGATTCAATCTTGGGAGATAGTGTGTTTCCAGGAATATTTCCATTTTCTATATATTTTTAATTTGCATGCATTGAATTGATTGTGACAATCTTTCGTATTTCCATGAAATAAGTTGTAGTGTTATGTTTGTCATTTCTGATTGTACTTATTTGAATATCCTCTTTCTTTTTTAACCTAGGTAACGGTCTAACTTATTTTTGAAAAACAAACTCCTAATTTCATTGATCTTTTGTATAGATTTTTGCATCTATATTTTACTAAGTTCTCTAATTTTAGTTATTTCTTTTCTTCTGCTGGCTTTGGAATTGATTTTTTCTTATTATCGTAGTTCACATTGGTGTGATGTTATATTGTTAATTTGAGATCTTTCCAACTTCTTGAAGAAGGATTTAGTTATACGAACTTTCCTGGTAACAATGCTTGAGTGGCGCCTTAATAACTTTGGTAAGATGTGTCACTATTTTCACTAATTTTAGAGATTTTTTTTTTGTTTTCTTTTATTTCTGCCTTAATTTTGATGTTCGCCTAAGAGTTATTAATCACTTTCTTTGATTTATGCCTTAATTTCAATGTCCATCTAGGAGTTTTTCATGAGAAAGTTGTTTAGTTTCCATGTATTTGTGTAGTTTTGGGAGATCTTGATATTGATTTCTATTTTTATTTCACTCTGGTCCAAGAGTGTGCATGGTAAGATTCAATATTTTAATTTATTGAGACTTGAAGTATGACTGACCGTGTACAGTATGCTCCATGTACAGATGAGTTGAATGTATATTCCGTGGTTTTTGGGTGGAGTATTTTGTAGATGTCTGTTAAGTGTAATTGCTCAAGTGTTGGGATGAAGCCCTGAGTTTCTCTTGTTAGTTTTCTGCCTCGTTGATCTGTCTAACACTGTCAGTGGGGTTTTGAAATCTCCTACTATTATTGTGTGGCTGTCCAGGATTTTTCTTAGGTCACGAAGATTTTTTCTGTGAATCTGAGTGCTCCAAGATTGGGTGCATACATATTTAAGATGGTTTAGTCTTCTCGTTGAATTAAAACCTTTATCATTACATAATGCTTTTCTTTGTATTTCCTGGTTGTTGTTGGTTTAAGATCTGTTTTATCTGATAAAAAGAATAGCAACTCCTGCTCTTTTTTGTTTCCTGTTTGCATGATAGATCTTCCTACATCCTTTCACTTTGAGCATGTGGGTGTCATTACATGTAAGATGGGCCTCTTAGAGAAAACAGATGGTTGGGTCTTGTTTTTTCACCCAGCCTGACACTCTGTATTTTAATTGGGGCATTTAGTTCATTTACATTCAAATACATGTGATTTTATTCAAGTCATGCTATTAGCTGTTTGTTATATAGACTTGATTGCACAGTTGTTTTACAGTGCATGCAAGCTATCAGCTTGAGTGTTTCTGTGACAGCCGGTGTCATTCTTTTGAATCCATGTTTAGCACTTCCTTAAGGGTCTTATGTAAGGTTGGTCTAGTTGAAAAATATTCCTCAGCATTTTCTTGTCTGAGAAGAATTTTATTTCTCCTTCATTTATGAAGCTTATTTGTGAGGATATGAAATTCTTGGTTGGAATTTCTTGTCTTTGGGGATGCTGAAAGTAGACCCCCAATATCTTCTCATTGTTAAGGTTTCTGCTGAGAGATCTACTGCTTGCCTGATGGAGTTCTTTCCGTATGTGACTTAACCCTTCTCTCAAGCTGCCTTTAAGATTTATTTATTTATTTATTTATTTATTTATTTATTTTTGCATTGACCTTGGTGAATCTGATTACTATGTTCCTTGGGGATGGTCATCTTATATAGTATGTGGCCACCATTATCTATACCACTTTGATTTGCATGTCAACCTCTTCATCAAGACTGGTGTCAACTTCTTCACCTCAAATATATTTTCCAAGTTGATTATTCTCTCTCTCTCTTGAGAATGCTGATGAGTCATAGGTTTGGTTTTCTTATATTATTCCACATTTCTTGGAGGTTTCATTCATTTTCTAATTTCTTTTTTCTTTATTTTTGTCTGACTAAGGTGATTTGAAAAAACGGTATTCAAGCTTTGGGATTCTTTCCTCAGCTTGGTCTATTCTGCTGTTAATACTTCCAATTGTATTATGAAATTCTTATAGTGAGTCTTTAAGTTCTAGAAGCTCTGTTTTGTTGTTTCCTAAAATGCCCATTTTTTTCTCCCATCTCTTGGGTCATTTTACTGGATTCTTTGCATTCCTTGGATCGGATTTCAACTTTCTTCTGAATCTCAATAAGTTTCACTGACATCCAGATCCTGAAGACTGTGTCATCTCAGTCATTTCAGACTGGTCAAAAACCACTTCTGCAGAGCTATTGGACTTGTTTTGAGGTCAATAGGGACACTCTACTTTTTGGATTTCCAGAGTTCTTGCACTGATTTATTCTCATATTTGAGGATTGGTATTTCTGTAACTGTGGTGTAAGTTCAGTATAGTTAGTTGGCTATGTTTGTGGATCCTTTCAGAAGGCCAGTGTTTTGTATAGGATTTTTTTTTTTTGATGGAGTTTTGCGCTTGTTGCCCAGGCTGGAGTGCAATGGCACTGATCACTGCAACTTCCACCTCCTAGGTTCAAGCGATTCTCCTGCCTCAGCTTCCCAAGTAGCTGGGACTACAGATGCCCGCCACCATGCCCAGTTAATTTCTTTTTTGTATTTTTAGTAGAGACATGGTTTCATCATGTTGGCCAGGCTGGTCTCAAACTCCTGACTTCAGGTGATCCACCTGCCTCGGCCTCCCAAAGTGCTGGGATTACAGGCATGAGCCACTGTGCCTGGCCTCTACAGGATCTTTATGTGTGTTTGAATTCTTGCACTTGGTTTCACAGGTGTACATATTAGCCAGATGATTGGTGTTGTAGTTTGGGCTGCAATCCAGTAGATGAAGCATAAGAGTAATGGCCGGTAGCTAGGTTAATACCAAGCTGTGCAGCTCTTTTGTATTTCCCTTAGTATGCAGGCATGCTCTTGAGTTGGGAGAGCAGAAAGAGATAGCATCTGCCTCACCAAATCTGCTCCTGGGATTTGGGAGAGCCCCCTGTGATCAATGGTGCTGTGCTGGCATTTCTTTTGTTAGCTATTCTGTACCACCAGCCCTCTCGGGCAGGGGCTGCAGCAGAGAGATATGCCACACTCTATGGACCCACCCTGTGGAGGGAGGCATGCCCCATCTCACGTTGCCCAGAAACCCATGCATCTCTCCCTTCTCAGTGTTCTGGGGTTGGGAGCTCTTCCCCAGCTTCATTACTGTCCACAGATCTCTGCTCCTTACTCTCAAGTAGCACGCTGTAGCCCTGGGTGCACCTGACTGTCCCTTAGCTGGGGTTCGGTTCTGTCTGTGCTAGGGGATCCAATATGCTCCAGGCTAGCTAGGAAAGTACTCAGGTGCATCAATACACTGAGGCTGGGCTGAAGGGGCTGTTATGTGCACCAGCTCCTGCAAAGCAGCTAGGCATGGATGCTGGGAGCGGCTGAAAGGCAGGAAAGCTTGCAGAGCAGATGCACCTCAGTCCCGTGAAGAAGCTGGCTCTGCTCTCTCCTGGGTCAGAGGTCACCCCGGCCTCCACCTCCTCGGAAGAATGGGAAGCCCTGGGGACTGGTGCCTATGGCTACTCTCAGCTGGAGCTGCCCAGAGCACCAAAAGCTTCCAGGCTCCAAGCCCTCTGAAGGCCCATCTCTGCCTCTTCTCCATCAGATCTTCCTGCCAGCTCATACACCCATGGGCGACAAGGGGTCCCCTATAGCTAGGATCCCAAAGATTCCCAGTGAAGGTGAGGCCTCAGTTCCCTCACTGACCCCTTGCGCAGGAGCCATTTAAGGCCAGGCTTCGGTTACTGATTTTAAATCTTTCTTTTCATATATACTCACTGAAAGCCATACATTTCCCTCTAAATACTAATTTAGCTACATCCCATAAGTTTTGTTAGATTATTATATTTTTTCTTTCAGTTCAAACGTTTCCTTGTGATTTATTTCTTTGACTTATGGGTTATTTAAAAATACGTTGTTTACTTTCCAAATATTTGGGATTTTCATTTACTTTTGAAGCTAGCAGGAAGTTACAAAATAAGAACTGTATTACAGAGAAAGCACAGGTATTTATCAGAATTCAAGCTTGGCTTTAGCCAAACTACTTTAGGGTCATGAGCCTCAATTTTCTTATCTGAAAAATGAGATCAATAATACTATTCTTATAAGTTTGCTGTAAGGATTAATGGATACTGAACATAGTGCCCCCATATGCCATACAGAGCTAACAGACGATGACTATTATCATTTCTTTTCCCAATGGAACTTGCTGAATATTTCCTCTCATTTCAAAACTGAGGAAGCAGCATGAGTTAGTCTTTCACTTTTATAACATCCTTTTTAGTTTATAAGTTTAGAAAATGTAGCAACTTGTGAATTAAAGTCAGGTAGCCAAAAGTAAAAGAATAGTACCTTGTACCTGGAAAGCTTCCTTGACTGTCAAAGGAACCCCAAGGAAGGGCCATTTATTTTCCAGGGTGGCTTCATCTTCCTGCTTCTCTGCAAGCTTTTGATCTACAGCATGAGCCTCCTTCATTGCTTCCTCAAACCTAAGAAGAAATAAAACAATGCAAACTTTAACTAAACAAGTCATCTGACCAACTTTATTAAAAGAATACCCATATCAACATGTTAATATGTAATCAACATATTAAAGTTAATGTACTTGTCAAAAGCCTTATAAAGCTGACCGTTTGAGCCAGTGATTCTCCTTTTAGGATCCATCATAAGAACAGTAATCCAACCTAGTAAGAATTATCCATACAGAAAGCTGGTCAGTGCATCATTATTTATATTCGAAAAACACATAAAATCTCCTTGTCACCAAATAAATAATTATAGATATCTACAACAGACAACTGTATGGCCAATAAAGGCGGTGTTGCGTAAAGGCCATAAACAGACACTTCTCAAAAGAAGTCATTTATGCAGCCAACAAACATGCAAAAAAGCTCAACATCACTGATCATTAGAGAAATGCAAATAAAAACCTAAATGAGGTACCATCTCGCACCAGTCAGAATTGCAATTATTAAAAATCAAGAAACAACAGATGCTGCCGAGGCTACAGAGGTAAAGGAACGCTTTTACGCTGTTGGTGAGAATGTAAATTAGTTCAACCATTGCGAAAGACAGTGTGACAATTCTTCAAAGAACTAGAACCAGAAATTCCATTTGATCCAGCAATCCCATTATTGGGTATATACCCAAAAGAATATAAATCATTCTATTATAAAGATACATGCACACATATGTTCATTGTACCACTATTTACAATAGTAAAGACATGGAATCAACCCAAATTCCCATCAATGGTAGACTGGATAAAGAAAATGTGGTACATCAAAAAGAAATGAGATCATATTCTTTGCAGGGACATGGATGGAGCTGGAAGCCATTATCCTCAGCAAACTAATGCAGGAATAGAAAACCAAACATTATATGTTCCCACTCACAAGTGGGAGCTGAAAAATGAGGACACATGGACACAGGGAGGGAAACAACACACACTGGGGCCTCTCAGGGGTGGAAAGCGCATCATATAAAATAGCTAATGCATGCTGGACTCAACATTAGGTGATGGATTGATAGGTGCAGAAAACCACCATGGTACACGTTTACCTTGTAACAAACCTGCACATCCTGCACATGTACCCCAGCACTTAAAATAAAATAAAATAAAATAAAAAGTGGTGTTTCCTAAAAGTTTTACTGCCCTTTAGAAATTCCTGTGATGTAACGTCATTTAATGTAAGTGAAAAGAGAAGGTTATAGCAGTATATTCCTAGTATAACCTCAAACATGTGAAACTCGTAAGCAAAACATTAACAGTGAATAACTACTCTTTCAGTGCTATGATTATAGGTAATTTTTTGTTGCTTTTTGCAAATGTTCTATAATGGACATAATTACAGCAATTTCCAGAATGAAATACAATAAGTCAATATGCCCAAAAGAACAAAGTTTAAATGTATGTGGTAATACAATCACTAAAGTATGCAATTCCAGTGTGATTTCTCAGTATCTCAAACATTAATTCTTGAAAATGAAATTTAAAATCCTTCACATAACCTTTCATGTGACTTAAAATAACTTTAATAAAATATCTTTGGGCTCACTGGAAATACCAATGACATTTATTGATTGCTTCAACAAATATTCAAAGTATTAAAAAAGAATATGATAATGTCTATGCTTTTAAGATGAATAAAAATTAAGGAACTCTCATTTCCTAGTTTTGTGAACTATGCAAGCTCTTTTATTTCACTGGATTTTAGTTGCTTCAATTGTAAATTGGGGACAATAATATCTACCTAACATGGTGGTAGTGAGGATGCATTGGGAAAATGGATATAAAGAACTGTTGGAAGTTCCTAAAAAGGAGGATTTTTTACTGTCATGTGTATATGACAATATGCTAGAAATGGAAGAGACAGGAGTTATAGAGCATGCCAGGATAATGATGATAATGATATTTAACAATTAATGATATATTTCAGGTATTGGGCAGTACTTTAAATATTGCACAGTCAGTTAATCCTGACATTCATGTGATGTAATAAACAACCTACAGAATGGGAGAAAATATTTACAAACTATGCATCCAACAAAGATCTAATATCCAGAATCTATAAGGAACTTCAACAATGAAACAAGCAAAAAATAAATAACCCTATTTAAAAGTGGGCAAAAGATGCGAACGGACACTTCTCCAAAGAAGATAGACAAGCAGCCAAGAAATATACGAAAAAATGCTCATCATCACTAATCATCAGAGAAAAGCAAATAAAAACCACAATTAGATATCCTCTCACACCAGTCAGAATGGCTATTATTAAAAAGTATAGAAACAACAGATACTGGTGAAGCTGCAGAGAAAAGGGAATGTTGATGGGAATGTAAATTAGTTCAGCGATAGTGGAAAGCAGTTTGGAGATTTCTCAAATAACTTAAAACCACCATTTGACCCAGCAATCCCATTACTGGGTATATACCAAAAAGAAAATAAATTGTTTTACCAAGAAGACATGTGCATTTGTATGTTCATCACTATGCTATCACAATAGCAAACACATGGAATCAATATAGATGCCCATCAATGGTGGATTGGATAAAGAAAATTTGGTGTATATGCATCATGGAATACTACACAGCCATAGAAAGAATGAAATCATGTCCTTTGCAGCAACATGGATGCACCCAGAGGTCATTATCCTAAGCTAATTAACACAGGAACAAAAACCAAATATCACATTGTTCTCATTTTTCAGTGGGAGCTAAATACTGGATGCTCATGGCCATAAAGATAGCAACAACAGACACGAGGGACTAACAGATGGGGAAGGGTGTGAGCGAGGGAAAGTTTTGAAAAACTGTTGGATACTACACTCACTATCCGGGTGATGGGATCATTTGCATCCCAAACCTCAGTATCACACAATATATTCATATAACAAACCTGCACATGTGCCCCTTGAATTTAAAATAAAAGTTGAGAGTGGAGCCAAGATGGCTGAATAGGAACAGCTCCGGTCTACAGTTCCCAGCATGAGCAACACAGAAGACGGATGATTTCTGCATTTCCATCTGAGGTACCAGGTTCATCTCACTAGGGAGTGCCAGAGAGTAGGCGTAGGACAGTGGGCACAGTGCACCGTGCATGAGCCGAAGCAGGGCGAGGCATTGCCTCACACGGGAAGCACAAGGGGTCAGGGAGTTCCCTTTCCTAGTCAAAGAAAGGGGTGACAGACGGCACCTGGAAAATCAGGTCACTCCCACCGTAATACTGCACTTTTTTGACGGGTTTAAAAATGGCACACCAGTAGATTATATCCCGCACCTGGCTTGGAGGGTCCTACGCCCACGGCGTCTCACTGATTGCTAGCACAGCAGTCTGAGATCAAACTGCAAGGCGGCAGCAAGGCTGGGGGAGGGGTGCCCGCCATTGCCCAGGCTTGCTTAGGTAAACAAAGCAGCTGGGAAGCTCAAACTGGGTGGAGCCCACCACAGCTCAAGGAGGCCTGCCTGCCTCTGTAAGCTCCACCTCTGGGGGCAGGGCACAGACAAACAAAAAGACAGCAGTAACCTCTACAGACTTAAATGTCCCTGTCCGACAGCTTTGAAGAGAGTAGTGGTTCTCCCAGCATGCAGTTGGAGACTGCCTCCTCAAGTGGGTCCCTGACCACCAAGCCACCTAACTGGGAGGCACCCCACAGTAGGGGCAGACTGACACCTCACACGGCCGGGTACTCCTCTGAGACAAAACTTCCAGAGGAAGGATCAGGCAGCAGAATTCGTGGTTCATGAAAATCCGCTGTTGTGCAGCCACTGCTGCTGATACCCAGGCAAACAGCATCTGGAGTGGACCTGTAGCAAACTCCAGCAGACCTGCAACTGAGGGTCCTGTCTGTTAGAAGGAAAACTAACAAACAGAAAGGATATCCACACCAAAAACCCATCTGTACATCACCATGATCAAAGACCAAAAGTAGACAAAACCACAAAGATGGGAAAAAAACAGAGCAGAAAAACTGGAAACTCTAAGAAGCAGAGCACCTCTCCTCCTCCAAAGGAATGCAGTTCCTCACCAAAAATGGAACAAAGCTGGACGGAGAATGACTTTGACGAGTTGACAGAAGAAGGCTTCAGACGATCGAACTACTCCGAGCTACAGGAGGAAATTCAAACCAATGGCAAAGAAGTGAAAAACTTTGAAAAAAAATTAGATAAATGTATAACTAGAATAACCAATACAGAGAAGTGCTTCAAGGAGCTGATGGAGCTGAAAGCCAAGGCTCGAGAACTACATGAAGAATTCAGAAGCCTCAGGAGCCGATGTGATCAACTGGAAGAAAGGGTATCAGTGAGGGAAGATGAAATGAATGAAATGAAGCAAGAAGGAAAGTTTTGAGATAAAAGAATAAAAAGAAACGAACAAAGCCTCCAAGAAATATGGGACTATGTGAAAAAACCAAATCTACATCTGATTGCTATACCTGAAAGTGACGGGGAGAATGGAACCAAGTTGGAAAACACTCTGCAGGATATTATCTAGGAGAACTTCTCCAATCTAGCAAGGCAGGTCAACATTCAGATTCAGGAAATACAGAGACCACCACAAAGATACTCCTCAAGAAGAGCAACTCCAAGACACATAATTGTCAGATTCACCAAAGTTGAAATGAAGGAAAAAATGTTAAGAGCAGCCAGAGAGAAAGGTTGGGTTACCCACAAAGGGAAGCCCATCAGACTAACAGCAGATCTCTCAGCAGAAACTCTACAAGCCAGAAGAGAGTGGGGGCCAATATCAACATTCTTAAAGAAAAGAATTATCAACCTAGAATTTCATATCCAGCCAAACTAAGCTTCGTAAGTGAAGGAGAAATAAAATCCTTTACAGACAAGCAAATGCTGAGAGACTTTGTCACCACCAGACCTGCCCTAAAAGAGCCCCTGAAGGAAGCACTAACCATGGAAAGGAAAAATCGGTATCAGCCACTGCAAAATCATGCCAAATTGTAAAGACCATCGAGGCTAGGAAGAAACTGCATCAACCAACGAGCAAAATAACCAGCTAACATCATAATGACAGGATCAAATTCACACATAACAATATTAACTTTAAATGTAAATGGATGAAATGCTCCAATTAAAAGACACAGACTGGCAAATAGGATAAAGAGCCAAGACCCATCAGTGTGCTGTAGTCAGGAAACCCATCTCACCTGCAGAGACATACATAGACTCAAAATAAAGGGATGCAGGAAGATCTATCAAGCAAATGGAAAACAAAAAAAGGCAGGGGTTGCAATCCTAGTCTCTGATAAAATAGACTTTAAACCAACAAAGATCAAAAAAGACAAAGAAGGCCATTACATAATGGTAAAGGGATCAATTCAACAAGAAGAGCTAACTATCCTAAATATACATGCACCCAACACAGGAGCACCCAGATTCATAAAGCAAGTCCTGAGTGACTACAAAGGGACTTAAACTCCCACAAAATAATAATGGGAGATTTTAAAACCCCACTGTCAACATTAGACAGAATAATGAGACAGAAAGTTAACAAGGATACCCAGGAAGTGAACTCAGCTCTGCACCAAGCAGACCTAATAGACATCTACAGAACTCTCCACCCCAAATCAACAGAATACACATTTTTTTCAGCACTGCACCACACCTGTTCCAAAATTTACCACATAGTTGGAAGTAAAGCTCTCCTCAGCAAATGTAAAAGAACAGAAATTATAACAAACTGTCTCTCAGACAACAGTGCAATCAAGCTAGAATTCAGGATTAAGAAACTCACTCAAAACCACTC
>NW_026652282.1:50273138-50302433 GCF_009828535.3 Hylobates moloch | reverse complement strand
CAAATACAATTATCTCTTTCCCTAGAGGTTCAACTAGAAGAAAGAAGGACTGGGGTTGGTTAGAACACATTAATGGCAGGGCTTTAAAATGAAGGCTCACAAATCTCCTACTTTTTAGATTGCAGAGCTACATCAGTCCCTGAACTTCCCAGGGTCTAGTTGTTCAAATGTCTCATAATTTGTAAAATTGTGAGGATCTGTATGATTATTGGCCACACCACTACCTTTTCACACCCATAAGCCAGTAAAAGTACAATTCTATTGCAATGAAAAGAACCATTGTAAGCATAGCCATTTAGAAACTATAGACATTTCTGTGTGTCTATAGCTAGTTACAAGGTAGCATCATTACCATTTGTAGAGCAAAGGCCAGCACTCTAAGTGTTACACATTCTTGGGGCCTTGCAGATACATACTGTCTACTTGGGGAAAAGGACACTTTTTGCTTTGCTTATATCCCATCACTCACACTTTGGTTGCACAAAAAGAAGCAGAAGGGTGTGAAGTTGAAGTTACCCACTTTCTGGAAATAAAAAAGCTTTCAGTTGCCAATTCAGAAGGAATTGGGTACCTAAGACCAATATTTCCAATAGGCACAAACTTGGAACTTCAGTAAAGCATCCACATGCCTAAGATTGCTAGTTACTGAAAGCTTCTCTGGATGTGAGCCTCATCCAAGGCAAAAGGGCCTGTAGCCTTGTGTTTAGGAAACGTTAGAGAAGAAAACCTTGAGGCACAGTGTCCCAGTCTGCAAGCAGTCTGAGGAAAAGAGTACTCACAGAGATAGATATCAGATGGGGTAGTAGCTGAAGGAGAAAGTCTGTGATTAGGAGGTGAAAATAACTCGAAAAGCTGGATTGAACTAGAAGGGACCCTTCAGATGAATAGCAAAAATACCAAAGTGGAGTAAAAAGGAAGTTATTTGTGGGAGAAGGGCACAAGATAAAGCTGAAAAACTAAAGTATGCCAGATTACAAAGGGCCCTTACATGGCGTTCTAGGGAGTCTGGATATTGAAATGTTTAAAGCAGGAAAGGGGTATAATCTCTTTAGTGATTTACAGATATCCTTTGGCTTTTGCAAAATAAAAAGTATGGGGAAGGGAGAGCAAAACTAGAAATATAAAGATTACCGCAGTAGGCAAAGATGATGGTGATTGGGACTAAAGTGACAGCAGTTGAGATAGAGAAAAGTAGAGTTATTTAGAAATGAGATCTTGAGAGAGATATTTAGAAGATAGAACTCATATAAAATATTAGAAGGTTAGAATGTGGGGGATGAAGAAATTTTTTTTCCAGTTTTTCTGGCTTATGGTAGACGGTAATGACATTCACTGAAATTTTCATTTCATGAGTTTGATTTTAATTATTTTGACTTTTGGTGCCCATGTGACTTCCTGGTAGAGGTGTCAAGTAGGTAGATATACATATATGGGAATTGAGCTGAGAGCAAAGGTCTGGGCTGCAGACAAAGTTCCAGGAGTTATCAGGGTTCAAATGATATTTGAAGTCATAGAAGACCAAGGCTAAGTATATTTATAACTACATGAACTATTATACACATATACACACATACAAAATTACAGAATCATACCTTAAGGAAGAATAAAATGTATTTAGATATGTAAGAGTTAAATAATAAAATAATAGAAGAGCACTGTCTAGAAGCCAAAGGTAGCAATGACTTCAAGAACAGGACAATTATCATTTTGATAATAAGACCAACATGTACAATATACCGAGTCTATTTTATGTGCCAGTTATTGTGTTTTAAATTCACTAAGTTGTTCCATCCTCACAATAATCCCATTAGGTACATAACAACTGCTTCATTATGGTTATGAGGAAACTGAGGTAAAGCGAGGTTAAGGACTCATCCAAAGTCACATTGTCAACAGTTGCAGACATTGTTGGCTGCCTATCCAAAATCCACTTTTTCCCTTTATAAATGTAACTTCAATTTTTCAGGCAACTCTCTTTATTGTACTGCCATATGCCTTACAGGAAATAGGCCCAATCTCTAACCTTAAGTGTGTGATTTCTTATTCGTTTAGTGCAATCACAGTGATGTTATTCACCTTGCCAAAAATTGGTTTATCAGTGGTATCTGGTCACAATTTTGGCTCTTGAGACATAAGGCATAGCAGCCATCTTATGACAATGAGAAGATCTAGTCTAATAAGGCTGACAAACTAGGATGTCCAAGGCAAAAGACTGAAAACAGGTTGATGATGACATTTTTCAGCTGCTGAGTCAATCAATTCTAGAGCTAACCTACCAAAAGACTTACTGGTTTGTGGGATAGTATATTTTCCCAATTGCTTTCAGTCATTTTGAATTGGGTTTTCTGTTATTTGCAGTGGAAACAACCCAAACTGATAGAGTTAGCAGGCTATTTTGTTTGTTTGTTTTGTTTTGTTTTTTGTTTTGTTTTGTTTTTGAGACAGAGTCTCTCTCTGTCGGCCAGGCTGGAGTGCAATGGCATGATCTCGGCTCACTGCAACCTCCACCTCCTGGGCTCAAGTAATTCTCCTGCCTTGGCCTCCTGAGTAGCTGGGATTACAGGCATGTGCCACCACACCCAGCTAATTTTTGTATTTTTAGTAGAGACGGGGTTTCACCATATTGGCCAGGCTGGTCTCAAACTCCTGACCTCAGGTAATCTGCCCGCCTCAGCCTCCCAAAGTGCTGGGATTATAGGTGTGAGCCACCGCGCCCAGCCAGCAGGTTATTTTTAATTGAGTGGTAGGAACAGAAGCTAGATTTCAGTGAGTGTAGGTAGGTGTAAGTTAGAGGTAAGGATTCAGAAAAATAAGTATTGACTACATTTTTTAGAAGCTTACTTATGTTAAAAAAAAAAGAGACAATTTTGGTAGTGAATTAGGCACGGCAAAATATTAATCTGAGAATGTTGCAATCTGGCCTCTTACAAACACAAAGAACCTGGCTATACAAAAAGCAGTGTAGCCCAATAGTCAAATCCCAGGCTTTGGAGAAAGACTGATCTGAGGTGGTTATATAACCTTGCAAGTGACAACTTCCTAAACTGTTTCTCCAGCTATAAAATGGTGGTAACAATCAAATCTACAAGCTTTGTTATTTAAATGTGATAATGCATAAACACAGTACTTAGCACAGAAGAGCCATTCAGTAAATCGTGGCTATCACTATCATCATTACTAATATCATCAGGTTCTACTGACAGTCAACAAAATTCTTGTCAGGAAAATCAAAGGATTAGGATTACAGAAGATTAAGCCAAAGCCATGTCACCCAAACCACAGAGCTTAGGGAAGTGGCAACATGAAATTTAGGAAGTGGGTTACAAGTCTCTATATCAGAAAAACAATGAGAAGAACTGCAGCAGCTATTTCTTCAACAAGTCCTACCAATACTGATGTTATCAGCACCATTTACTGGCACAATATTTGTTGATGCAAGACAGGGTTCCGCCGCACCTGTCTCCCAGGAGTTTCCCAACCAGGTGGGGCAGGGCAGTCAGGCTCCCCAGTCCTGTTCTTTCCAAGGATGGAGAAAAGGTAGTGCCTTAACTATGTACACTTTCCTAAGGTCTCAAAATCCCCTTCATTAGCATTGCCCAAACTTCAGCCACATACAATCAGCACAAGCAGAGAACTTCCAAGGGAAGGTTGATAAAGGCATAAAGGAAATTGGATACCCTTACACGTGGTCTCAGTGCCACAGGGCAGCACTAGACTCCTGAGACCAAGCAAATCCCCATAGTTTCAGCCAAGCTGAAACAAGGCACCTCAGCCAAAAATCCTTACCCTTGGACAACAGGATGAGGCCTAAGGGTGGCTGTGACACCAGATGATACATAGGCTGGCCAATGTGGGTTAAGTGAAAGATTTATTGAGGTCTGAGAGGGTTTTTAAAAAATCTATACATCTTGAAATCCTGCACTTGCTCAGTGATTCGAGTACAGCCAGTGGCAGGGGAGCGAAATCCAAGGAGGATTCTACCCCTTAGATAGCTTTTTAGTGGAAAGCAACACATTATATCACTTTCTCCAGGAAGCCTTTTCTGACACCTCTCCAGTCTTGGATCAGTAACCTTCTCTATGCTCCCACAGTACTCTTTTCTTCCCCTATCAGAGCACTAATTCCACTGTGCTGTAAATAACGGTTATTCACATGCTTCAACCACCAGACTGGGAGCTGAAAGAAGTCAGGGACTGTTGAGTTTATCTTTACATCTTCAACACCTAGCATGCTACCAGGCGTATAGTAAGCATTCAATAACCATTTGTGGGATAAATGAATGAAAGTGTTTTCAAGCATTTAAATCCATAAAACTATAAATTTTGAGGGTCCATATTATTTTCCCCTTTAGAAAGAATAAAACAAAGATCCAGAGAGATTCAAAAACATGCCTAAGTTCATACAATAACTAACAGAGGAAGAATTTTGTCCCAGGTCTGTGTGATTCTGTAAGTGTGTATTTTGAGTCTTGACATCTCTGGACTCTAGGGCTCCCAGAAAGTTTGCGTTGGCCATTTTCTATGTCATTCAAAGATTGGGAAGAATATACTTATTGGATGAAATGCATGACAATAGATGCTCCAGGGAGCAAAGTCTGAAACTAGTAACAAATTCGTACTTTTCCAGGCAAGCAAGAAAAACAGTGAACAATAAATCATAATCCAGGAAGACATAGGAAGCCAACAGGTTGCAGAGCATAAGATGAAACTGCATTCAGGAGCTCCAAAACAAACATTGTCTAAACACAGGTATATTAATTCGTTACTTACTGAAGAAATGCTAAATATTTGATCATGTTCTAGACACTGAAGACAATAAGATGAAAAAGATATGGTCCATGCCACTGAGGAACTCACAGTCTGGTGGGTGAGACAATCAAGACCACAATGACTATGCAATGTTGAACCAGTTTTTATACTATAATCTCTCAGCCCTGAAACAAGTATTCTATATGCCACTTTCTTTTTTTTTTTAATAGATTTTATGTGAAGATATTTCTTTTTTTATTATTATTACTATACTTTAAGTTTTAGGATATATGTGCACAACGTGCAGGTTTGTTACATATGTATACATGTGCCATGTTTGTGTGCTGCACCCATTAACTCATCATTTAGCATTAGGTATATCTCCTAATGCTATCCCTCCCCCACCCCTTTCTTTGACTAGGAAAGGGAATTCCCTTGCCCCTTGTGCTTCCCGGGTGAGGTGATGCCTCACCCTGCTGCGGCTCATGCACGGTGCACTGCACCCACTGTCCTGCACCCACTGTCCGACACTCCCCAGTGAGATGAACCCGGTACCTCAGTTGGAAATGCAGAAATCACCCATCTTCTGCATCACTCACGCTGGAAGCTGTAGACTGGAGCTGTTCCTATTTGACCATCTTGGCTGCACCCCCTCTATATGCCACTTTCTGATGGGACTCAGAAAACTAAACTTTCCTTTGATAATTTGTGCCCTCTTGGATCCTTCAAATATGGCTTGTAGAGAAAGACTAGGAGGAAAGAAAAGAGGTGAAGGGGTTTGTTTCTTCCAGTTTGCTTGCTGTTCCTGACATCATTGTTTCAACAATAGCCTTTCAATTAGGCAACAGTAGTTGATTCCAGTTTCCTATTTCTTCCCACACTCTAGAACCAGTCTCATCACACCCCCTCAGAAATACTGGCACCAGTCAGCTGGCAGCTGCTTCTCAGAATTCTGAACCACAGCTCTGAATATGAGGTCCCTTTTCAAAGTTTCTGAGGTAGAAGCAGCAGCCAGGCAACACCCTCTTCACAGATGTCTTGGTCCCAGCTCTGCAGGCATTTCCTTTGAGCTCCTAGATTCTGATAATCCCAATTTCTTCCCTTTTTTCCCTCATACCTAGGGTGTTCCCTCAGTTTACTGTTTCCTGCGGTTATCATCTTGGTGTTACTTCAGTGTTACATTTTTTGTTTGTTTTTTCAGTCCTTAAACATCTATTCTACCAATTCCCTATATTAAATTCTTTGTTAAAAATAGTGTGGTTTCTGGGCCCTTCATGATACAAAAGTGACATGAGCACAATGTGCTCTGGGAGCTCAGAGTAGAAATCTCACAGAGACGTAGATGATTAGATAATGTAAAATTGAGAACTGGATTGAGTCCTAAAAAAATAACTAAGCCAAATAAAGGAGAGGTGGGCAAAGGGAAAGTGTTCCAGGCAAAAGTAATAACACGTGCAAAGTTATGCAGATGATAGAGAGCATAAATGGATCAGGAGAAATAGAGTAGTTCTGTACGATTAGAATAGGACATGAAGGAAAACAAGTTTGACAGGATGATAAATAAAGAAGAAGAGCCAGTAAACTTGTTGACTATTAGAGTTAGAAGATAGATTTGGGAAAGGAAGGAAGAAGGTAGAGTCTAAGGGTACACCTAGGTATCTTGCTTGTGTGACTGGATGGAAGAACAGGTTTGGGAAGAAGGTAAAAAAGCAGTGAATATTTTCTCATCAGTCAATCACAAACACAAAGCCAAAGAAAGACAAGGCTAGAAGCCAGCATAATTAAGTTCACATATCTTCCTACTATTTCGTAGCTGTGTGATTTTAATCACTGAACTGCCTTGCAGTGCCAAGCAAACAGGGATAACAATGCAATAGAACTGTGTGTAATCATAAGGACAGCTCCATTTATTGAGCTCATGTTGTAGTAACAACCATAACAATAAAAGAGCTAACACTGAGGGATTGATGTAAGGTTCTATACTAGGTGCTTTACACATATTTTTCATCTTAATGCCAGTGTTTTAAATTTCTAGTAAAATAAAAACACTGTTATCAGGACAGTAAGCCCGTTTCGGGGCCCTTTACAGGAGGGAGGAAAAAAGCACAGATGTCACACATAGCATGCATGAACTTCATAAAATTATTTCTGAACACCTTTTTATTTTACCTAAGGTCTCTGTCTTAGAAGCAGTACTGTTTTCTCTTTCTTCAAATCTCCAATCCCCTGATGGTCACTGCCCTGCCATGCTCCCCCCATTTACCCACAAGCACCCTCTCCAGTCTCCTAGTACTAGCCCAAACTCATTATTTTCAACAAGGTCAAAAATGTGATTTTCTCTCAGATCTTTATCTATGTCCTCATGCACAAAAACGAACTCTGCAACAACTGACCCCCTTCTTCGAAACTCCTTTTCAAAAGGCAACAGAAAATTTAAATAATAGAATCTCTCTCAAATGTTTAAAGATACACTCTGCCCAAAAAGTACCCCCAAATTACATTTCAGGTAAAAGTTGGTTCATAGAAGAGAGAGACAAGTCAGGACCCCCTGAAACATAGAACCACCCCATAGTTCTGTTATGTAAGCTTGGTGTCACATATCCATATTCTTGAATCATGGCTTTGTCACATACTTTTTTTGAAATGCTGTTGAGATGATCAAATGAGAAAACATGTATAAAGTATCTATTATGATACAAATCCATTTGATGCAGTACTTTCATTAAAATATTTTAAATGTCTATAATTTCATGATATTGGCTAGTTTTCATTTGATTTACATTAACCATCCATGTTAAAGGATAGGTTTATAATATGCATAGTGATACAAAGTTTCATTTTAAAATGATTAAGTTAGAATAAATGACTCAATTTTAATAAGTATATTAACAACAACAGAGCTGACGTGCAAACAAAACAAAAATCCTAAAGATGGTACATGAATGGCTGAGATCTACACAATGGCACCCTATGTCATGGTTGCTAAGAAGAACTGTGCTACCCATTAAACAGAATATTACAAAGAGAATAATCCAAGTTTTTGGCCCTCTAATACCTCAGAGCTGCTGAGAAGTGTTTACTTGGCAATAGAGACACAGGAGTAACATATATGATACCTATATAAAACACTATCTACTACGCTAAATACACATTGGAAAAAGTGTGCATATGTGGGGGGGGGTTCTCCTATTAGAGTCACTACCAAATATTAATCTATTCAGTAAACGTTAAATGATGCCTACCAAACTGTAGACCTTGTTCTGGATGTTGGATATGCAAAAACAACAAAATTTAGTCCTTGCCATCAAGGATCTTGCAGTTAATAGGAGGAGGATGCAGACAAATAATCATAAACACTCAACAAAGGACAAAATACTGAAATTAGAAGTCAGAGAAGTTTCCAGTGAGAACAAGGGAAGGACACAGAGAAAGAAGAATCTAGGAAATATGCTAAGGTGGCATGACCACAGATGTAGAACAAAAACCACCATAAATCACTCCTTGAGAGAGCGGAAATGCTCACCTGTACTTGACAATTCCATTGATCATTGGGTTCACATCCTTGATTCTGTTGATGTAAGCCTGAACAACATCTATACACTTCACCTGCAAAATACAATATTTTAGTTAGCAGCCATTTATTCACTAAACAATTCATTCAACAAGTATTTCCTGAAAGACTCCTGTGTACATTAATCATTTTTTGAGATAATTTCAGTGAATTACCCAGTGTAGTCCCCCGTGAAGCAAAATATGAGGCTAAGGAGGTAGGTGCAAGATGTCTACTTTGAAGATAAGAAGTCAGGAATATACCAGTATAAGAAAGTTCCAAACAATGAGGAGGGATAAAAGGAATAAACTCTGCTGAAATTAAATATAAATTGGAGTTCAGAGATATTATGTATATATACTAAACTAGCAAATATTTTGTTCTAGTAAATAATCAATTAAAAAATAGATATCGTTTCAGTAATACCCTGAAACTTAACAGTATACATCAACTCTGTCTCTGGGGAGTGGAGACATAAAAGGGCATAAAGGTAGGGTTTCCAGATAAAATATGGGAAATCAAGTTAAATTTGAATTTCAAATGAATAGAGAGTAATTTTTAGTATCAATATGTCCCAATTATTGCATGGGGATGATTATACTGAAATCTATTTGTTATTTATCTTGAATTTAAATTTAGCTAAGTATATTGTACTTTTGTTTGCTAAATTTACCAACACCAAACCAAACGTCTTAAGTTAAGCATGTGAGCAGGGATGAGTAAAACATCCTGGGTGGGTGCCACAGGATTATTATTTAATTATTATATACAATTATATACAATTGTAGTTTTAATGTTAATTCTTAGACATAAGACAATAAACATTAGAAAACTGCAAAGCAAAACAGAACCCCCAAGTAATGAGGAGAGAAAAATAATTAAAAAGAAATCAGATCAAGCCAGAAAAAAGAAGGAAAGGAAAAGAAAAAGCAAGTGTGATAAATTATAAGCATTACATCAAGTGAAAAGGATTAAACCAATTACATAATAAGTGTGAAGGACTGAATTCCCCTGCCAGAGGGCAAAAACATTAAATTTGGTTTTAAAAAAAGCTCAGCTATACAATGTTTATATGAAATTCATCTGGAACAAAAAGACAATGAAAGACTGAAAACAAAGAGTTAGGCAAAGATATACTAGGTGAAAACAAACAATAAGAAAGCTGAGGTGGTATCATTAATATCAGAGAAAGCAAATTTTAAAACTAAAACCTAACATGGTATGATATATGAGGACGCTATAACAGTCGTGTACTTTTCTGTATTAATAAAGCAAGCAAATACATGAAGCATATACTACAAATACAAAGAGAAGTTGACCAGATGTATAAGTACAGTAGCAAACAATATAGCTCTCTCAGAGACTCACAGACCAAGGAGTAAAAAGTGAGGATATATCCAAGAATTTAATAATACAACCAACATGCTCAAATGCATAGTGAGGGAGAATTTTTACTCCATCAAGAATATGCTCTTTATTCATCAATCATTAACACAAAATAGTCATGTCACACAAAGCAAATCTTAAATCCCAAATGGTTTTAGAGAATTTCTAAGTCAATTTGACAAATTATCATAATCTAGAAATATTAGAAACCCAAAATTAAACAGTGATATTTAAAAGGCTTAATTATTTCAAAAACATTCTTCCATATACCAATGGATCTAAGAGGTAAACAAAACTAAAATGGCAAATTATCAGGAAATTCACAAAAAGAGGATCATTTCTTATCTAATCTATTGTCTATGGCTAAAATTGTCCTAATATGCTTTTATTTATAAAAAGTAAGACAACATATAAGGTATTCAACTTAAAATAATAGAAAAATAAAGGAATTTCTTAAAGAATAACAAGATCAAGATAAAATTTAATAACAGAAATAAAATAGGAACCGTAACAACAAAACCAGTATAAAAAGATGAACTTTTAAATATCTATCAAACGGATAAACTGCAACAAGCATGATGCAGAAAGAGTGTGTGCAGAAAAATGGTTGGTACTAAGAATGAAAAAAAGGTACAACCATAGATACAGGGGAGATTTATAAAATTATAAAAGAAAGTTATATGTACTTTTTCTTTTGGGTTAACTCTACTTGTCCTTTAGAATTATGCATCTAGTAGGTTTTCAGTAAATGTTTGTTAAATGCATGCACAGACAGAGATTTCAGCCACCATAACTCAATAGTCTAGTGTATACACAGCTCTAGCATTAAGAGCCTGGATTGTCAAGCTGATGTCTAGCACCTGGTCACTCCATCAACGTATACAACCCCAAAGATCTTCAACTGCAACTGCTACCCTAATTGAGTTTGTAGCATGCAGGACGAGAAAAAAAAAAAAAAAAAAAAAAAAAAGCAGGGATTAGAGGGAGAAGTTAACACGACCATAATTGCCATTTTCTAAATACTTATTATATGCCAAGAACTTTATATATATTATGTCATTAAATCTTCCTAGCAACACATGTAATGTTATCCCCATTTTACAGATGAAGTCATTGAGGCTCACTGAGGTTAAGTGACTTAACCAAAGTCACATAGCTGAGCCTGGATATTTGTGTTTGCTTATTCCAAATGAACCTTGCTGTCATAAGAGAAATGAAGACTAGGTACATGATTAGAAAATCCACTCACTACAGAAAAGTACAAATGAAAAGTGAAAGCTTCTCACTCTCTCTCTCTTTCCCTCCCTCACTCCCTTATTCCCTTCTCCCCTCTCTTGAGCTCTCTCTCCCTTCTTCACACAAAAGGAATCATATTATATTCATTGTTCAGTACCTTATATTTTTACCACTTAACATAATTCAGAACTATTTACATATCTGTTCCTTCAGATCAACTTCATACTTATTAATGGCTGCACCATATTACTCCGTATGGACAGACTAAAGGAGGAACTAGTGATATTTTTTATTACTTATCTAAAAACTGAAAACACTTTTTTCTAATTTTCTAAAGTATTGATTATATTTATTATAAATAGGTAACATGAGCACACGTTTCAAAAATCTGAGAGTAAAAAAGGTCATGCAATGAAGCCTCTTTCTACCCTTGTCTCCTAACAAAGGAGATGAATAAAGGGTGGGACTTATGGTTTCAAAATCTCATTGACTTTCGGATCATCAACAAAATCAAATATCCAAATGTGCAAAAACGATGACCAGGCTATGTATGTTGGTGGCCATAAGTTGATGTATTTTTGGCAAGGCCCAACCTTGGATATCAACTGAGGCTGTGGAGGTTCAGATGACATAGTGGTAGCCTGAATTCTGAATAATAGAAGAGTAATCATAGGGACACAAAAGCAAACAAAAGACAGTAGACACTGACTCACAGGAAACTGACTGTTCAATCAGAGCTCGTTATCAAGAAGCATACTCTTCCAACAAAAATTAGTAAGATTCACCTGGCTCTACCACTTTCCAGCTATGTGGTATTGGGCAAGCTATTAGAAAGCTCTTAACTTTATTTTCCTTCTCTGTAAGATGATGGATAATTATACGTACCTCAAAATGTCATTATGAAGATTCAATTTACAAAAATCTAAGTAAAATATTTGCCTTATCAAGTGACACATGGTAGGTGTTTAAGAAATTTAGTTGTTTTGCAGTAACAATATTTCCATGTTTAAAAAAGGCAGAAACTAAGGGATAAATAAAACTTTGTATCCACTCCACTTCTCCCCTTCAGAACATTTTTATAAATCTAGATAAACTATATCTAGATCATCTCGTCTCATGGGCAAGCATGAATAAAAAATGGCTAGTTACCAAAAACCTGATGATAGTAATAATAGTAATAGTTAATATTTATATAGGACTAGTATGCCAGACAATGTTCTATAAGTTTTACATATATGAATTCATTTAATTCATGACAATAACTCTAAAAGGTAGATTCTACTATCAAATCCATTTTTCTTAAAGGATATCAGAGACACAAAAAGTTAAGAAATGTTTTTAAGGCTGGGCACAGTGGCTCACGCCTGTAATCCCAGCACTTTGGGAGGCCGAGGCGGGCGGATCATGAGGTCAGTCGATCGAGACCAGGTGAAACCCCGTCTCTACTAAAAATACAAAAAATTAGCCGGGCGTGGTGGCGGGCGCCTGTAGTCCCAGCTACTCAGGAGGCTGAGGCAGGAGAATGGCGTGAATCTGTGAGGCAGAGCTTGCAGATCGCGCCACTGCACTCCAGCCCGGGCAAGAGAGCGAGACTCTGTCTCAAAAAAAAAAAAAAAAAAAAAAAAGAAATGTTTTTAAGATCACAGAGCTAGATTGTAGAAAATCTAGGATTTCTGAACCCAGGGAGTCTGACTCTAGAGTCCATCCTTCTAATCATTATGTTACACAATCTCCTATGTGCCAGGTGCTTGATATGTATTATCTGCAATTGCTGTGGCACAAGGTCACAGAGCCATAAACAGACAGTCCAAAATTTGAAATATATCATCTTTCTACTATTAGGTTGGTGCAAAAGTAACTGTGATTTTTGCCATTAAAAGTAATGTCAAAATCTCAATTACAAAATCACAATTACTTTTGCACCAACCGAATACATCCCATTGCCTCCCTAACTGGTAGAAAAGCATGCATGAGTGGGTAGAGGCTGGGGAGGGTTACGGCAAGAAGACAGGATATGTCTTTGAAAGGTAACCAGGAGTACAATACAAATATTAATAATTCATACATTCTGGAACACATACTGAGATACTCAGTAAGTATTCGCTGCATGCCTATTCTTTGTTAAGTAGTATTGTAGATTCTGGAAATAAAGCAATGAGGAAAAACAAATGAAACAGCAGAGAGATGAAAACAAGCGGAGTAGACTGTAGCCCAAGATCTCCAGGTAACCAATCATTTATATGACAGAGATGAATAATCCTGCCTGCACAACTCTAGAGAGAACGAATGAGCTACTTAATTTTTTTAACTTAGAACTTTCAACAATTTTTGTGCAAATCATTTTACTTCAGTTTCCTTATGCATAAAATATGAATACTGCCTGTATAACTATATCCGTGAAATAGAATATGTTCAAGTACCCAGGCAGAGTATTTCACATATACTATGCACTAAATATATGGTAGACACAGCTTTTACTATCCTAGACCAAGTACTACTTTTATTTTAAATCAATTTTAAAAAGAATTGGTTGAATGGTAAGCAGCAGGTTGATCTGGGGCCTGTGAGAGACGGAGGAATAGAGAGAGAGAAAGGGAGAGGGAGAGAGAAAGAGAGAGACTGACTTTCCATGGCTGAGAATCAGTTTGAACCTCACCCCTGCTTTACCCCACACAGAGTAATTATGCACAAATAGGACAAACGGATAGGAAGGACTATGAGGGTACCAAAATAGTCCAACCCATGCCCACAGTAAATGTCCTCGGTAAAAATAAACGTACTACAACACCCAGAAGTCTCCCTTCATCCCCAATAAATGCCTCTCCTAAGTCAAGTCGCCCTAGTAGAGAATGGAAAGGAAACCACAACCACCGCCACCACTACGCTCCCTGGATCCCGCTAAAAGACCCGTCCCTCCAGCCTCTTCTGAATTGCACTCTCTCACCTTTCTCTGTCGGATCAGCTTGGCCAGCTGCATCCCCGAAAGCAGAAGCAATGGTTCAGTCACCGGCCGAGGGGTCTTTGAGGCAAATTTTGGGCCCCCTAAGACTAAAGCTGCTCGGCCTACTAAGCCTATGAGAAAGCCTAGCGCCTGCAAGAGGAACAACTGAATGCGGGCGGTAAATGAAGGTGCCATCGCAGCCTGGATTCCGCAAGGTCCTAGTGCTTGAGGGTTATGTGCACCCTGGGGAAAGGACGAGAAAAATGCTAAGCAAAGAGGTACTTACGAAGCTTTTAGTTTACAAGTCCAGTGTCTACCCACAATTCCACAGGAGCTTGTTTATTATCACCTGCAGGGCTCCTAGCCAGAGATGGAGGCGGAGACTTCCCAGCAGCTGCCTGTGTGCAATGCTACCTGTCGTTAGTGCTGTTGTAACCCAAGACAGAAAGTGAGTCATAAGAAAGAACACTATACCTAATGCTAAATGACGAGTTAATGGGTGCAGCACACCAACATGGCCCATGTATACATATGTAACAAACCTGCACATTGTGCACATGTACCCTAAAACTTAAAGTATAAAAATAATAAAATAAAATGAAATAAAAAGAAAGAACACTGGCCTTGGAATTCCCCAGTTCTGCTACTGTGTAGCCCTGGCCAACTTACACTATATCTCCTAGTCAGTTTACTCATAAGAAAAAAATGGGAATAACTACTCCTATATCAAAGGGTTACCATAAACACTAGATAATAAGTAAAAACATTTAGCACAATTTATGGTAAATAGTATAAGTGGTAGTTGTTATAGTTTATTTCAGTTGTGCTTGTGAAAAAAGTGTTGTAAGTATACCTTTGTATACAAATATTCAGTATGCTCAATAAACAACTAAATGGCAAGCATATATATTTTCCATATGCATATTATTTAATTCTTATAAGATCACTAACAGGTAGTACTGATGAACAACAAATCTCCAGCCCATCTGTCTCCTAAACTGGACACTGGAAATGCATTTTTGACATCTCCATGTGAATGTCTTTCAGATCGTTCAAACTCAACAAGTCCAAAACTCATCCTTTTCTACCCCAAACTGCTGCCCCTACAGGTTTACAAATGGAATTTTCATCCACCCAGTCAGCCATGCCAAAAATCTAGAATCACCTCAGATTCTTCCATTTCTCTTATTCTCATGAGAGAATCCAGCCCTTTCCTCTCAACTCAGTCTGACTCAGATCTCACTGACGTTTACATGAATTTCTACAAATAATCTAGCCGATCACCCTGCCTTTATTTATAGAGTGTTGTTTCTAATATGTAAATCTGACAATATTACTCCCCTGCCAATAACTCCGCAATAATTCTCCATTTTCCACAGATTCAAGACCCATCTACTTTGTCTGGCATTCGACTCTCACGACTGGTGTCTGAAAAACTCTATGCTTCATCCCTAACCCCTTCCACCCCTCACATGCTAAGCTCCTGACAAACAACTATCCGAAAGGTGTCTCTTCCCTCCTAATCTTTGCATCTGCTTTCCCAACCTCTTCATCTAGTTCAGGACAAGTACCACCTCCTCCAGTAAGTCTTCCCTGAACTTACAACTGGGTGTGATGCCACTCTTTTGTAACCCTGCACTCCACAGATTAACAAAATCATAGCACTTACAACCCTCTGTTATGTGTTAGGTTTTGGTGTCTATGCCCCATCTAGATATAAACTCCTCGAAGAACAGGGTCATTCTAATTCCTCTTTGTATTGCCAGAGCCTAACACAGGGCTTGATGTGAAGTCAATACAGGTTTGTAGGTTGAAGGTATGTGATTATGAAATAATGAGCATTGAAGATAGGGATTCGAGCTTGGCATTTAAGATCTTGGGTAGGTGAAATGACAAAGTCATCCAGGTCACTGTCTTTTCACCTGCAGAACTTAGGTTGATACTGAAAGTGTCATCGCAGCACTTCTAGCCTAATTCAAGCACCTGGTAGAAAGCAGGTTAATCATGACAGGCATATCTAGCAGATCCAGTAAACAAATCTGATAAAGTAGGTTGTCATAATCTAGGCTCCATTACAGTTCTGAGCAAAACCTGTAGCTGAGTGAACCTTCTTTACCAGAGAAAGGTTTTGTCAAAATGAAAATATTTACTTTGCCTAACTTTTGTTACTTTATTTAAGTTGTAAATGACCAATATGTGAGCCTGAGGTACAAAGAATGCTCACAGATTGGGCACTGACCAGACAGATCTGAATCCAAATCCTAGATCCAGCACTCATTATGTTTTTGACCTTGAACAAATCACTTAATGTCCCTGCGTGTGTTTTCTCATCTGTAAAGTAGAATAACAGCTGCCATATGGTGTTATGAAGATTAAATCACATATGGATGTAAAGCTTCTATTTTTTTTTTACAATCTTAAATATTTTAATTTTATATTAATAGTTAGATCATGTTAAGTATATTGCCATTGTTGGCAACATATCACCAGAACATTTTTATCTTGCAAAATGAATACATACTATATGTGAATCGACTACCTGTTTTCCCCATTGACTGGCCCTTTACAAATGCCATTCTATTTTCTCTTTTTAAAAGTGTAACTACTTTAGATAACTCGTATAAGTGGATTCATACTTTTTGTGATGGACTTATTACACTTATCGTAAGACAATTAAGATTTATCTTTAAAATAGATGTTGGCCGGGCGCGGTGGCTCACGCTTGTAATCCCAGCACTTTGGGAGGCCGAGGTGGGCAGATCACGATGTCAGGAGATCGAGACCACGGTGAAACCCCGTCTCTACTAAAAATACAAAAAATTAGCCGGGCGTGGTGGCGGGCGCCTGTAGTCCTAGCTACTCGGAGAGGCTGAGGCAGGAGAATGGCGTGAACCCGGGAGGCGGAGTTTGCAGTGAGCCGAGATTGCGCCATTGCACTCCAGCCTGGGCGACAGAGCGAGACTCCGTCTCAAGGAAAAAAAAAAAAAAAAATAGATGTTACATTTCCTGCTTTTTAAAAGCTGAGTAATATTCTGGGTTTTGTTGTTGTTGTTTTGTTTTGTTATGAGATGATGTCTCATTCTGTCGCCCAGGCTGGAGTGCCACTGGAGTGCAGTGGCACCATCTTGGCTCACTGCAACCTTTGCCTCCCGGGTTCAAGCGATTCTCCTGCCTCAGCCTTCCAAGTAGCTGGGATTATAAGCACCCACCACCACACCCAGCTAACTTTTGTATTTGTAGTAGAGACGGGGTTTTGCCATGTTGGCCAGGCTGGTCTTGAGCTCCTGACCTCAGGTGATCCTCCTGCCCTGGCCTCATAAACTGCTGGGATTACAGGCATGAGCCACCACACCCAACCTTATTCTGTTATTTTTATATTCCAAATTATATTTATCCATTCGTTTGGTGAGGGAAGTTTGGGTTGCTTTCACCTATTGGCTTTTGTGAATAATGCTGCAATAAATGGTGTAAAAATAACTTTTCATTTGACTGTATATGCAAGAGTTTTTACCTGTGCTGCATTCTGTTTCATTGGTGTAATTGTCTGCCTTTATGCCAGTACCAAAGTATGTGTATAAAGCTTTTGACATTTCCTTTCTAGCACATCATAGTGGTTTATATTCATTTGCGCTGGGCAAAGAAATGGATACTGTCCATTTTTCTGAGTATAAATAAAAGAGACAGGAGAAATCACCTTTTGTCTCAAGAAGGAAAAAACAAAACTGAAATACTATGTGATAACTATGTGTGTGTGTGCATGCGATCTCTTTAATAAAGTCAGGGAGCATTCATGTAAATCACCATCCGTTTAAAAATCAAAGATGGATTCTCAGGAGTTATCCTTGACTTCTTCCTAATCCTCAGTTAACACTATAGATCTTACATCCTTACTATGTCTGCAACCTGTTCTCTACTCTCCATTATCATTGCCACTATTATTATTATCACTGCTATTATTATGTAGTACTTGCCCAATTGGTACTATGCTGACTTCAATCTACTCTCTTTCAAAATCACTCACTAAAATTCAGTTTTATTTTTTTCTGGTAAAGTAATTTATGCTCCTATTCATATTGTATGTATCTGGCCTGTCTTTCATACCCTCATGAAACTATTTATTATCCTCTTTACCAATTTCATAGGTAAAAAAGTGGTCTTCATTTTTTTATACTTATTTGGTTTACAGTAATAATGAACACGTTTTTCATATGCTTATAGGCCATTTATATCTGTTTTATTGTATATTGCCTATTCAGGTCTACCATACATTTTTCTATTGAGTTTTGAGCTTCTACAGCTTTTTAAGATTTCTATTTTTATTGATTCATAATACTTTACATATTGTTGGAGGTTTTATCTTTTTAAAGCTAATTTTAAGAGTTTTTAATATAGAAAGGGATTTCATTTTGTTAGTATATGCCTTATATGTTGATTTTCTATCATTAAAAGTTATGTTTAAACAAAGACATTTTAAATGTTTATGCAGACAAGTCTATGAAATTTTACCTTTGTGTTATTGTCTTCAGTGTATTCTCTCAACTGTCAATTAACAATTCACCTATATTGTCCCTCTTTTGTGATTTTATTTGCAGAAATTTTTCTAATGTGCAGATAGATTCTAGCATGGAGTCATGGTGATTGAAGGCATGATGATTGCTGGCTCCCTTGGATTTACCTCCTGCCATTTCTTCACACACACACACACACACACACACACACACACACACTTGGATTTACCTCCTGCCATTTTTTCACACACACACACACACACACACCCTTGCTCCAACTATATCAAACTACTTGCAATTTCCTAAAACAGTGGTCTCCAAATTGCAACCGCTTTTTATTTGTACTTATTTACTTACTCACTATATTGTACTGTGCTAACACAAATATTAAGATTATATGCTACTAGATTCATGCAAAATGTATATTGTAGAACAAAAAAATATAATTGAAGGATAGAATTTATTAAAGTCCTAGTATTTTCCTCACTCCAGTGTATCACCTGTCTACTCCCAGAGGTGCTTGCACATTCTCTACACCTTGAAGACGCTGCCCTTAACTATATATACTGTATAATAGTCCTATATCTGGTATCCACTTTCAGTCTCCCTCTTGCTGCCCCTCTGAAACATACACAACTAATCAAATCTCAAGATTTAACTCAGACATCAATTTTTAGGAAGCTTTTTCTGACTACTGGAATCCTAGTCTGATTAGATTCAATTCCTTTTTATTTTCTACACCACAAAGTATTTTACCCTATCGTTTTACCCTATCATCGTACTCAATACACTGCACTGTAATTAAATATTCCCCTCCCCAAAAGCATGGAAATTTCTTAAGGCAAGGATTCTGTCTTAGTCTTCTCTATACCACCAGAGGCTAGAACAGAATAGGTGCTCAAATAATGTTTATTTAATTCATAGATGAATGAATAGAGCCATCATAATTTGTTTGATAAGTCCTGGCAGTATGCCCTCTCACACAGATGTGCAAAGCAGTCAACCCACTACAACCCACATAGATAAACACAACTATACATGCATATGAAAATATACACCCATGTCAATAAACATACCTAGAAGGGAACCAAGATGGCTGACTAGAAGCAGCTAGTGTGCAGCTGCTCTGAGAGAGAAGAGTCGAGTGTGGACACTACCTCTTCGACCAGAACATCCAAGTGGACACTTTAGACTTCATTGGGGAAACAGCGCAACCCATGGAGAAGCGACGCTGCCCACCCAAATGGTGAGGGAGTGAGAGTCCCCGGGAACCCACACTTCTGACATGGACCTTTGCATCATGAGCTCAGGAAATTCCCCATGACTCCCACCACTATGCTGCACTGGGGACTGACACGGAGAGCTACGTGGAGTCTGGGCAAAGCCACCGCTGGGGCATGCATGGAGTCCCAGGATCCTTGAATCCCCGGCGATCCTGGCACTAGTGGCTGCAGCTCCAGCAACAGGGCAGGCCAGGTTCCCCCTCAGGCCCTCAGGAAAGGGGCCGAATCCACTGGGCAGAGTAGGAACAGATTGCAGGCTTTCCTCCCGGGCACGCAGCAGGATAAGGCCCATTAGCTTGGGACACTAACAAGTCTACCCCAGCCCTGCCTGAGTTCTCAGGCTGGAAGCAGCTCTGCACTTCCCTGGTACAGAGCTCCCAGAGGGAGCAGGCAAGCTGACGTTTATCCACGCTCATGTTCTCATCAGGCTCTGGAGGTAGTATAGAAGTTGGGGACTGACGCGAACCCACAGCACAGTGCAGTCACCTTAAAGGAAAAGCGGCCAGACTGTTTTCACGTGTGTCCCCACCTCCGCTACTCTTCACTGAGCAGTGCCTCTTGACCTGGGCCCCAAGCACAATCACTCTACTTCCACATAAACACTTCACTCGGTAGCAGCTCTGCGTTTCTGAGGAGGAAATCCCAGAGACAGCCCACAGCTTCTCTGCCATTGCAGCTGCAGTGGTACTGCTCTGCTGCACTCAGGCCAGGGAATAAAACAAAAGGTCGAGTTGCTACACTGGAGCCTCCAGCATGCTGCAGCCACCATACAGAGAGGAGCCCAGTCTCTCTTCCATGTAGGCTCCCACCCCACACTCTTCACCAAGCAGGGCCCCAAGCCTGGGTCTACGCAGACGTCCCACCCTTGGCTGAGCATTCCCTCTGCTAGTGGCTTTGTATTTCCCTGGGGAGGGGCTCCCAGAGGCAACTGACAGCCCCTCTGCCACTGCCATTGCAGTGGTTCTTCCCCTGCTGCCCTCAGACTGGAGAAGAAATGAAGATCCTGAGGGCTTTATTCACATTTCTAGCAAGACATAGTCACCATACAAAGAAGAGCCCACTCTCTCCTCCCTGTTATCCCTCAAATCCCCACTCTTCACCAAGTGGGGTCCCTACCTCAGGCCAGCAGCACAGTTGCCTCACCCCCTGGCTGAACATCCCCAGTAGCAGTGACTCTGTTTTTTCTGAGATGGAGCTCCCAGAGACAACCAAAAGTCTTTCTGCCCCTGCCACTGCAATGGTAGTGCCCTTGCTGCCCTCAGACTGGGAAAGAAGCAAAGACGCAGAGTGCTTTAACCACACCTCCAGCAAGCCACAGCCACCATAAGGAGAAGAGGCTGGTCTGTTCCCTCCGCAATCCCCTTCCCATCACCAGGCAGGTCCCCATGGCTTGGGCCAAAAACGCAGCTGCCCCACCCTTGACTGACTGCACCAGTTGGTATCCACTCTAGGGTGGAGCACCAAAAGACACGGGAAAGACCCTCTGCCGTAGCCACTGCCAAGGTCTTGTCCCCTGCTGCCTCCAAAGTGGAGAAGGAAAATAAAGATGAGCTCACCACAAGGTTGTGCTGCACACTTGCAAGTGCCAAACAGAGGTCTACAGACAGCACTTTAGTGGGAGAGGAGCCTACACTTTCAGAACAGTAAGAGAAAATTTGATGGCAATCATGAGGAAATACAGGGGAGCCACATGGCTAAGCAAGAGCATACCTACTAGCCATTACACTTACAACCAAATTTCAACAACCGAAAATACTGTTAATATATCCCCCAGTTAACCAAAGGACAAGAACTAAGCTACAAATAAAGATCCTGCAAAAATGCTTAGACTGCTGAAAACATTCAGAAAAGAAGTCAACTGATTATACTCATATTACGCTACAGTTGAAGGAACATCAACCCACACAGAAAGAATGAAACCATCAACAGAGTAAACAGACAACCTACAGAATGGGAGAAAATATTCACAAACATCCAACAAAGATCTAATATCCACAATCTCTAAGAAACTTAACAAGCAATAAACAAATAACCCCATTAAAAAGTGAGCAAGAAACATAAACAGACACTTCTGAAAAGAAGACATACAAGTGGCCAAAAAACATTAAAAAAATGCTCATCATCACTAATCGTCACAGAAATGTAAATCAAAACCACGATGAGATACCATCTCACATAGTCAGAATGGCTATTATTAAAATGTCAAAAAACTAACACATGCTGGTGAGGTTGTACAGAAAAGGAAAAGCTTATACACTGTTATAGGCAATATAAATTAGTTCAACCATTGTGGAAGGCATCTTGTTTATTTCTCAAAGAACTGAAAGAAGAATTACCATTTGACCAAGCAATCTCATTACTGGGTATATGCACAAAGGAATATAAATTGTTCGACCACAAAAACACATGCGTCTGTATGTTCTTTGCAGCCCTATTCACAATAACAAAGACATGTAATCAACCGAAATGCCCATCAACATTAGACTGGATAACAAAAATGTGGTACATATACACCATGGAATACTACACAGCCATAAACAGGAATGAGATAACGTCCTTTGGAGAAACATGGATGGAGCTGGAGGCCCTTATCCTAAGTAAACTGTCACAGGAACAGAAAACCAAATACTGCATGTTCTCACTTATGAGTGGGAGCTAAACAATGAGGACATATGGCCACAAAGAAGGGAAAAACAGACACCACAGCCTACTTGAAGGTGGAGGGAGAGAGGAGGCTGAGGACCAAAAAATTACCTGACTGGTACTATGCAAATTACCTGGATGGCAAAATAATCTGCACACCAAACCTCCATGACATGCAATTTACCAATATATCAAACCTATACATGTACCACTAAACCTAAAATAAACATTTAAAAAACACATAAAAATACATATACTCATAATGAAAATATGAACTTATACCTGAGGATGCACACATGCACATATACAACTATGTAAATCAAATTTCTTGTTACCCATTCCCAAATACTAACTAATATAAAAAGAAATGTATGTCTTAGTAACTATAAACTTGGGCTTAAAGTAGGCAAAAGTGGGTGTGTCTTAATAAGTGTAACACAATAGGTGAGTAAGTAGGAAATGATAAACTTTTGACCATGTCCACCACCAAATAAGCTTATTTTGCATACATTATTTTAATTAAACTTTTTATTTTAAGATAATTGTAGATTTACAAGAAGCTGTAAGAAATAATACAGAGAGATTCCAGGTGCCCTTTACTCATTTTCCCCCAATGGTAACATCCTCCAAATAAGTACAATGTCATAATGAGAATACTGAAGTATTAACTAGAACATTTTCTTCACAACACAGATCTCTCATGTTGTCCTTTTATGTCCACACCCCTGCCCAATCCCCTCATTATTCCATGGCTACCACCAATCTGTTCTCCATTTGTATGATTTCATTTCAAGATTGTCAAATAAAACAAATTGTGCAGTATTATAACCAATTGAGGTTTGTTTCTTTCACTCTGCACAATCACTGGAGATTCATCCAGGTTGTATGTGTATCAATAATCATTTATTTTTCATTATTACCTAGTATTCCATTACATGGATGTGCCATGGTTTGTTTAACCTTTTCACTATTGAAAGATATCTGTAAGGTTTTTATTCATTTACATCTTTTGGTTATTATGAATAAAGCTGCTGTAAACATTCATGTACAACTTTTTGTGTGAACAAAGGTATTAATTTCTCTAAGATAAATACCTAAGAGTGCAACTGCTGGGTCATATGGTAGATGCATTTTTAGTTTAGTTTTTTTTTTTTAAGCTCCAAATAATCTTGTAAAGTGGCTATGCCATTTTATGCCACTAGCAATATATGTCATCCAGTTTCACTGCATGCTCAGCAGCATTTCTTACAGTCACCGTTTTTTTTTTAAATTTTAGCCATTCTAATAGGTGTAAAGTGATAGCTTAACATAGTTTAAATTTGCATTTCCCTAGTGCCTAAAACAGTTTCATAAGCTTATATGACATCTATATATTCATTTTGGTGAAAAATCTTTTCATGTCTTCTGTCCATTTTCTAATTGGATTTTTTTTTGCTTGATAATAAGGTTTTTTAATTAAAGTCAAAAGGTGAAAAAAGTGAAAGCCCAGTCGTTTTGTTTCATCTATTAAAGATTGTGTTTTGATATTTCAGATTGTTAGCATATCTGTGTAAATGTTATTATCAGAGTACAGAAAAAAAAAGATATGCTTAGATTTTTATTAGGATTCCATTGAATCTGTCAACCAATTTGGGGACAGCTGACACTTTTTCAAAGTGGGGTCTTCCAATCATGAATATGATATATACATATACACATGCATACATAAGCCCTCAATTATTTAGCTATCTTTAATTTCTTTCAGCAATATTTTATAGATTAACTTCCTTGCTATCTATTTGGATGCTGTTATTTTATTCTCTTGCCTGACTGACCTGGCTAGAACTCCCAATACTATGTAAAATAGGAGTGGTCAGAGAGGGAATCAATGTCTTGTGCCAGCTCTCATGGGAAATGCTTCCAGCTTATGCCCATTCAGTATGATGTTGGCTGTGAGTTTGTCATAAGTGACTCTCATTATTTTGAAGTATGTTCCTTCAAAATCTTGTTTGTTGAGAACTTTTAACATGAAGGAATGTTTAATTGTACTGAAAGCCTGTTCTCCATCTATTGAGATAATTACATGGTTTTTGTCTTTAGTTCTGTTTATGTGATGAATCATATTTATTGATTCGCATATGTTGAACCAAACTTGCATCCCAGCATTAAAGCCTACTTGATTATGGTAAATAAGCTTTTCTTTTTTGGTTGTGGTTCTTTTTTATTATTATTATCCTTTAAGTTTGGGGTTACATGTGCAGAACGTGTTTTGTTACATAGGTGTACACATGCCTTGGTGGTTTGCTGCACTCATCAACCCATCACCTACATTAGGTATTTCTCCTAATGTTATCCCTCACCTAGCCCCCCACTCCCCAACAGGCACCAGTGTGTGATATTCCCTTCCCTGTGTCCATGTGTTCTCATTGTTCAACTCCCACTTATGAGTGAGAACATGCAGTGTTTGGTTTTCTGCTCTTGTGATAGTTTGCTGAGAATTATGGTTTCTGGCTTCATCCATGTCCTTGCAAAGGACATGAACTCATCCTTTTTTATGGCTGCATAGTATTCCATGGTGTATATGTGCCACATTTCCTTAATCCAGTCTATCATTGATGGACATTTGGGTTGGTTCCAAGTCTTTGCTATTGTGAATAGTGCCACAATAAACGTACATGTGCATGTGTCTTTATCGTAGAATGATTTATAATCCTTTGTGTATATGCCCAGTAATGGGATTTCTGGGACAAATGGTATTTCTAGTTCCAGATCCTTGAGGAATTCCCACACAGTCTTCCACAATGGTTGAACTAATTTACACTCCCCTAACAGTGTAAAAGCATTCCTATTTTTCCACAGCTCTCCAGCATCTGTACTTTCCTGACTTTTTAATGATTGCTATTCTAACCGCAGTGAGATGGTATCTCACTGTGGTTTTGATTTGCATTTCTCTAGTGACCAGTGATGATGAGCATTTTTTCATATGCCTGTTGGCTGCATAAATGTCTACTTTTGAGAAGTATCTGTTCATAGACTTTGCCCAAATTTTGATGTTTTTTTTTTTTCTTGTAAATTTGTTTAAGTTCTTTGTACATTCAATTAGCCCTTTGTCAGGTGGATAGATTGCAAAAATTTTTCTTCCATTCTGTAGGTTGTCAGTTCATTCTGACGATAGGTTTTTTTTGTTTTATTATTATTATTATTATTTTGCTGTGCAGAAACTCTTTAGTTTTATTAGATGCAATTTGTCAATTTTGGCTTTTGTTGCCATTGCTTTTGGTGTTTTAGTCATGAAGTCCTTGCCCATGCCTCTATCCTGAATGGTATTGCCTAGGTTTTTTCTTCTAGGGTTTTTACGGTTTTAGGTCTAGCATTTAAATCTTTAATCCATCTTGAATTAATTCTTCTATAAGGTGTAAGGAAGGGATCCAGTTTCAGCTTTCTACATATGGCTAGCCAGTTTTCCCAACACCATTTATTAAATAGGGAATCCTTTCCCCATTTCTTGTTATTGTCAGGTTTGTCAAAGATCAGATGGCTGTAGATGTATGGTGTTATTTCTGAGGCCTCTGTTCTGTTCTGTTCCATTGGTCTATATATCTTCTTTGGTACCAGTACCATGCTGTTTTGGATCCTCTAGCCTTGTAGTATAGTTTGAAATCAGGTAGCGTGATGCCTCCAGGTTTGCACTTTTTGCTTAGGATTGTCTTGGCAATGTGGGCTCTTTTTTGGTTCCATAGGAAACTAAGTTTTTTTTTTCCAATTCTGTGAAGAAAGTCATTGGGAGCTTGATGGGGGTGGCATTAAATCTATAAATTATCTTGGGCAGTATGGCCATTTTTCAAGATATTGATTCTTTCTATCCATGAGCATGGAATGTCCTTCCATTTGTTTTGTTCCAGTTTTATTTCCTTGAGCAGTGGTTTGTAGTTCTCCTTGAAGAGGTCCTTCACATCCCTTGTAAGTTGGATTGCTAGGTATTTTATTCTCTTTGTAGCAATTGTGAATGGGAATTCACTCTTGATTTGTTTCTGTGTTTGTCTGTTCTTGGTGTATAGGAATGCTTGTGATTTTTACACATTGATTTTGTATCCTGAGATTTTGCTGAAGTTGCTTATCAGCTTAAGGAGATTTTGGGCTGAGACAATGAGATTTTCTAAATATACAATCATATCATCTGCAAACACAGACAATTTGACTTCCTCTTTTCCTAATTGAATACCCTTTATTTCTTTCTCTTGCCTGATTACCCTGGCCAGAACTTCCAACACTATGTATTTTGTCAGGCCCTTTTCTGCAATATTGACATAACACTGGTTTTCTCATTGGTTGTGTTTATGTGATGGATCACATTATTGATTGATATCAGGGATGAAGCCAACTTGATCGTGGTGGATAAGCTTTTTTATGTGCTGCTGGAATCGGTTTGTCAGTATTTTATTGAGGATATTCCCATTGATGTTCATCAGGAATATTGGTCTAAAATTCTCTTTTTTTGTTGTGTCTCTGCCAAGTTTTGGTATCAGGATGATGCTGGCCATATAAAATGAGATAGGGAGGATTCTCTCTTTTTCTATTGATTGGAATAGTTTCAGAAGGAATGGTACCAGCTCCTCTTTGTACCTCTGGTAGAATTTGGCTGCAAATGCATCTGATCCTGGACTTTTTTTTGTTGGTAAACTATTAATTATTGCCTCAATTTCAGAGCCTGTTATTAGTCTATTCAGAGATTCAACTTTTTCCTGGTTTTGTCTTGGGAGGGTATATGTGTTCAGGAATTCATCCATTTCTTCTAGATTTTCTAGTTTATTTGTGTACAGGTGTTTATAGTATACTCTAATGGTAGTTTGTATTTCTGTGGGATTGGTGGTGATATCCCCTTTATTATTTTTTATTGTGTCTATTTGATTCTTCTCTTTTTTCTTCTATATTAGTCTTGCTAGCAGTCTATCAATTTTATTGATCTTTTCAAAAACCCAACTCCTGGATTCATTGATTTTTTGAAGGGTTTTTTATGTCTCTGTCTCCTTCAATTCTGCTCTGATCTTAGTTATTTCTTCCCTTCTGCTAGCTTTTGAATGTGTTTGCTCTTGCTTCTCTAGTTCTTTTAACTGTGGTGTTAGGGTGCCGATTTTAGATCTTTTCTACTTTCTCTTGTGGGCATTTAGTGCTATAAATTTCTCTACACACTGCTTTAAATGTGTCACAAAGATTCTGGTATGTTGAGTCTTTGTTCTCATTGGTGTCCAATAACATCTTTATTTCTGCCTTCATTTCATTATTTACTCAGTAGTCATTCAGGAGCAGGTTGTTCAGTTTCCATGTAGTTGTGTGGTTTTGAGTGAGTTTCTTAATCCTGAATTCTAACTTGATGGCACTGTGGTCCGAGAGACAGTGTGTTATGATTTCTGTTCTTTTACATTTGCTAAGGAGTGGTTTACTTCCAATTATGTGGTCAATTTTAGAATAAGTGTGATGTGGTGCTGAGTAGAATGTATATTCTGTTGATTTGGGGTGGAGAGTTCTGTAGATGTCTATTAGGTCCCCTGGGTGCAGAGGTGAGTTCAATTCCTGGATATTCTTGTTAACCTTCTGTCTCATTGATCTGTCTCATATTGACAGTGGGGTGTTAAAGTCTTCCATTATTATTGTGTGGGAGTCTAAGTCTCTTTGTAGGTCTCTAAGGACTTGCTTTATGAATCTGGATGCTCCTGTATTGGGTGCATATATATTTAGGATAGTTAGCTCTTCTTGTTGAATTGATCCCTTTACCATTATGTAATGGCCTTCTTTGTCTCTTTTGATCTTTGTTGGTTTAAAGTCTGTTTTATCAGAGACTAGCATTGCAACCCCTACTTTGTTTTGCTTTCCTTTTACTTGGTAGATCTTCCTCCATCCCTTTATTTTGAGCCTATGTGTGTCTCTGCCCATGAGATGGGTCTCCTGAATACAGCACACTAATAGATCTTGACTCTTTATCCAGTTTGCCAGTCTTTGTCTTTTAATTGGGGCTTTAAGCCCATTTACATTTAAGATCAATACTGTTATGTGTGAATTTGATCCTGTCATTATGATGTCAGCTGGTTATTTTAACTGTTAGTTGATTCAGTTTCTTCATAGAATCGATGGTCTTTACAATTTGGCATGTTTTTGCAGTGGCTGGTAATGGTTGTCTTTTTCCACGTTTTTTGCTTCTGTCAGGAGCTACTCGACCCACGGGGACCTGGAGCCTGGCCCTAGAAGAGCAAGTCTTAGCCTTGGCTCAGGCCTTTCCACCTTGCTTTCCACATCTGGACATTTTGAAATCTTGACAAATATGTTCAGCAATGAAGAGATAAATGTAAAAGTTTGTTTCTCTCCTCTTTTATTTCATTGAGCAATGGTTTGCAGTTCTCCTTGAAGAGGTCTTCACATCCCTTGTAAGTTGAATTCCTTGGTATTTTATTCTCTTAGTAGTAATTGTGAATGGGACTTCACTCATGATTTGGCTCTCTGTTTGTCTGTTATTGGTATATAAGGCCGGGCGCGGTGGCTCACGCTTGTAATCCCAGCACTTTGGGAGGCCGAGGCGGGCGGATCACGAGGTCAGGAGATCGAGACCACGGTGAAACCCCGTCTCTACTAAAAATACAAAAAAATTAGCCGGGCGTGGTGGCGGGCGCCTGTAGTCCCAGCTACTCGGAGAGGCTGAGGCAGGAGAATGGCGTGAACCCGGGAGGCGGAGCTTGCAGTGAGCCGAGACTGCGCCACTGCACTCCAGCCTGGGCGACAGAGCAAGACTCCGTCTCAAAAAAAAAAAAAAATGAGATTTATGAATTGCCTATAAGATTTTTGTGGTTTTCTAGTATACAATCATATCATAACAGGCCATTTGAATACCCTTTATTTCCTTCTCCTGCCTAATTGCCCTGGCCAGAACTTCCAACAGTATGTTGAATAGGAGTGGTGAGAGAGGGCATCCCTGTCTTGTGCCAGTTTTCAAAGGGAATGCTTCCAGTTTGTGCCCATTCAGTATGATATT
>NW_026652282.1:50240924-50268272 GCF_009828535.3 Hylobates moloch | reverse complement strand
AGTTTGCTGGTATTTTGATGAGGATTTTTGCATCAGTGTTCATCAAGGATATTGACCTGAAGTATTCTTTTTTTGTTGTATTGCTGCCAGGTTTTGCTATCAGGATGATTCTGGCCTCATAGAATGAATTAAGGAGGGGTCCATTCTCCTCAATTTTTTAAAATAATTTCAGTAGGAATGGTACCAAATCTTCTTTGTACATTTGGTAGAATTCAGCCATGAATCCATCTGGTCTTGGGCTTTTATTGGTTGGTAGGTAATTTATTACTGCCTCCATTTCAGAGCTCATTATTGGTCTGTTCAGGAATTCAATTTCTTCCTGGCTCAGTCTTGCGAGGGTGTATGTGTCCAGGAATTTGGTCATTTCTTCTAGATTTTCTAATTTATATGCATAAATGTGTTGATAATATTCATTCATAATTTTATTTCTGTGGGGCTGGTGGTAATATCCCCTTGTAGTTTCTGATTGTGTTTACTTAAATATTCTCTCTTTTCTTCTTCATTAATCTATCTAGAATTCTATTTATTTTATTATTTTTTTTAAAAAGCAGCTCTTGGATTTGTTGACCTTTTGAATGGTTTTTTGTGCTTTTATCTCTTCTTCAGTTCAGCTCTGATTTGATTATTTCTTGTCTTCTACTAGCTTTGGGATTGGTTTGCTCTTAGTTCTCTAATTCTTTTAATTGTGAAGTTAGGTTGTTAACTTGAGATCTTTCTAACTTTTCTCTGTGGGCATTTAGTGCTATAAATTTCTCTCTTAACACTGCCTTAGCTGTGTCTCAGAGATTCTGGCATATTGTATTTTTTTCTCATTAGTTTCAAATAACTTATTGATTTCTCCCTTAATTTCATTTTTTACCCAAAAGTCATTCAGAAGCAGATTATTCAATATCCATATAATTATATGGTTTTGAGTGAACTTCTTAGTCTTGATTTCTAGTTTCATTGTACCATAGTCCTAGAGACTATTTGTTATGATTTCAGTTCTCTTGAATTTGTTTATGAAAGGTTTACATCTAATTATGCAGTTGGTTTCAGAATATGTCCCATGTGGTGGTGAGAAAAATGTATATTTTGTTATTTTTTTGGTGGAGAGTTCTGTAGATATCTATCAGGCCCATTTTGTCCAGTGCTGAGTTCAGGTCATTAATATCTTTGCTAATTTTCTGCCTCAATAATCTGTCTAATATTGTCAATGGGGTGTTAAAATCTCCCACTATTATTGTGTGGTAGTCTAAGAATCTTTGAAGGTCTCTATGAACTTGCCTTATAAATGAAGATGCTCCTGTGTTGGGTGCATATATTTAGAATAGTTACATCTTCTTGTTGAATTGAGCCTTTTACCATTATTTGACGTCTTTCTGTGTCCTTTTTGATGTTTGTCAGTTCTATTTTGTCAAGAACTATAAAGACACATGCACACGTATGTTTATTGCGGCACTATTCACAATAGCAAAGACTTGGAACCAACCCAAATGTCCAACAATGATAGACTGGATTAAGAAAATGTGGCACATATACACCATGGAATACTATGCAGCCATAAAAAATGATTAGTTCGTGTCCTTTGTAGGGACATGGATGAAACCGGAAAACATCATTCTCAGTAAACTATCGCAAGGACAAAAAACCAAACACTGCATGTTCTCACTCATAGGTGGGAATTGAACAATGAGAACTCATGGACACAGGAAGGGGAACATCACATTCCGGGTACTGTTGTGGGGTGGGGGGTGGGGGGGCGGGGACAGCATTAGGAGATATACCTAATGCTAAATGACGAGCTAATGGGTGCAGGAAATCAACATGGCACATGGATACATATGTAACAAACCTGCACATTGTGCACATGTACCCTAAAACCTAAAGTATAATTAAAAAAAAAAAAATCAAAAAAAAAACAAACAAACTAATATTTCAATCCCTTCTTTTTCTGTTTTTCATTTTCTTAATAGATTTTCCTCCTTTTATTTGAGCCTATGTGTGACATTACATATGAGATAGTTCTCTCGAAGACAGCATACTGATGGGTCTTGGTTCTTTATTCAGTTTGCCATGCTGTGTCTTTTAATTGAAGCATTTAGCCCATTTACATTTAAAGTCAGTATTGATATGTGTGGATTTGATCCTGTTGTCATATTGTTAGCTGGTTATTTTGCAGACTTGTTTATGTGGTTGCTTTATAATGTCACTGGTTTATGTACTTCAGTTTGTTTTTGTAGCGGTGGGTAATGGTCTTTTCTTTCCATATTTAGTGAGAAAAGAAATTCTGAGTTGGAATTTCTTTTCCTTAAGAATATTGAATGTTGACACCCAATCTTTTATTTTTAGGGTTTCCAGTTAGAGGTCCACGGTTAACACTGATGGGCTTCCCTTTGTAGGTTACCTGGCCCTTCTCTCTAGCTCCCTTTAACATTTTTTCTTTCATTTCAACCTTGGAGAACCTGATGATTATGTGTCTTGGGGATGGTCTTTCTGTGGAGCATCTTGCTGGGGTTCTCTGCATTTCCTGAATTTGAATGCTATCCTCTCTAGCTGGATTAGGGAAGTTCTCATGGATGATATCCTGAAATATGTTTTCCAAGTTGGTCCCATTCTCCTTATCTCTTTCAGGTACACCAATCAGTCATAGATTTGGTCTCTTTACATAATCTCATTTTTGGGGGGTGGTTATATATTCCTTTTAATTCTTTTTTTTCTCTATTCTTGTCTGCCTGCCTTATTCAGAAAGCCAGTCTTCATGCTCTAAGATTTTTTTCTCCACTTGGTCTATTCTGCTGTTAATACTTGTGATTGCATTATGAAATTCTTTTTTTTTTATAGTGTGTTTTTCAGCTCTATCAGGTTGGTTATGTTCTTCTCTATTCCGGCTATTTTGTCTGTCAGCTTCTGTAATTTTTTATCATAAGTTTTGATTCCTTGCATTGAGTTACAGTGTACTCCTGTAGCTCAGTGAACTTTGCGCCTATCAATATTCTGAATTGTACTTGTCATTTCAGCCATCTCAGCCTCAGCTCAGTTCTGAATCCTTGCTGAAGAGTTAATGTGGTCACTTGGAGGATAGAAGGTATTCTGGATTTTTGAGTTTTTAGCATTTGTGCACTGATTCTCATTTTTGTGGGCTTATCTACCTTTGATCTTTGATGTTGCTGACATTTTGATTTTTTTTTCTTTTATCCAATTTGATGACCTTGAGTGTTTGATTGTGATATAAGGTGGATTCAGCCAATTGGTTTTGTTTCTGGAAGATTTTAGGGGATCCAACATTCATCTCTGAACTTCTGGGCTGTGTGCTGTAAATCTGCAGGACTTGTATTGGGCCCTTTGTTCTCTGGCTCCTTGAGGTTTGGAGTCTACTGCACTGGGGGAACTGAGGTGTGTCAGCTGCGGCAAAGTGCTAGTGGATGCAGGGGGTACCTGCCTCCCTGTGGGCATTCACCATAGTGGTGGAGGCAAGGCAGCCAAGGGTTGGGGTTATGGGAGTACCCTGCTAGAGACTGTGTGCACTGTTGCAGTGGAGATGGTCCTGGTTTGTGGTGGAATGCTGGCCAGTGCAGGCCTGGGCGCTTATTCTGTGCCCCATAAGCATGCATGATTGCCCAGGTTGTAAAAGAATCCCCTGTTCTCTGTGCAGCATTAACAAAAAAGCAGAGCACTGGCAGAGGCAGGGCTTGCTGGCTCTGTGCCAGCCAAGGCTAAGTCTGCAATAGCAGTAGGCTGGGATGCAGGAAGTACTGCACTTCTGCATGCTGAACAGGCAAGGAAAGCAAAACCTGCCATGAAGATATGCACCAGAAAAAACGACTTGGGGATTTGCCATGGGCTCATGGGAAGCTGCACTATGGCAAGGGAATGTGCAGGCTGGTGCATGCCTGCAGGGGCCACCTTGCTGGAGCTTTCCATGGGGCAGGCATGGTCCACTGGTGCAGAAGCTATGGTGTGGGCTCCCAGGGCACCTGAGACTGCCCTATAAGCAGGCATGGCCAGGCTGGGGCCCCAGGAGGCCAGCAGACCAAGGAGTGCTCAGGTGGGACTAGCCCCATTTGATGTGCAAGACGCCCCTGCAGAGATCAGGTCCAAAGGTCTCCCTAGGGCTAAAGCCTCTTGTGGGAGCAAGTTGAGCCTAGAGGAATGACCATCTCTGGCCCTGCTCCACTACAGATGCTCTTGCACTAAACCCCCTGGGCTCCACATCATCTGGCTTGCTGTTCCACCACTTTGCTTGTCTCCTGGAGCTTCCATCCCAGAGAGATGTGGGTCAGCAGTCACTCAGTGCAATCATCACAGGATGGATGGTCTGTGCTCTGGGCCCCAGCCAGGGATTCCCTGTCTAGTGATGAGCAATGTGGGGTATGTGGAACCCATGGGGATAGACAGGCTTACACCCCTTGGGTCAACTACCAGTTGTTAAAGGTGTGGATAGGCACTTAAGGTCTTTGCTCTTTTTTTAGTTCAAGAGTAACAAGGAGAGGCCTACTGCAAAGGCATTGGCAGAGAGGCTTTCAGTTGCCGCTGGAGGCTCTGTCCAGAGAGGCTTGACAGCTCTGGCAGAGAGTGGCTGGAGGCCCAGGCCTGGAGGACCTGCCTGGTGAGTAGATATGGGAATGGGCACTCATGTAGCAGTCTGGTCACTTTTCCATAGAGTCACTGCGTATGCTGAGCATCCACTCCAGTCCCTAGCTGTCTCAGGTTTTCCAATGCCTAGAAGTATCACCAGCGAAGGCTGCCAAACAACAAAGGTGGCAGCCTGCTCCTCCCTCTCGGAGCTTCATTCCAGGGAGGCAGAGGCCTGTTGCCAGCCCGAACACACCTGTAGGAGGTGGCTAAAGACCCCTGTTGGGAGGTCTTGTTCGGTCAGGAGGAATGGGATCACGGAGTTGGTTAAAAGAGTAGTCTGGCCATGTTTTCATAGAGCAGCTGTGTTGTGAGTCCACATCAGCCCCCAGTCACCTCAAACACTCTGAAGCCTGAGGGCTGAAATAGCTAATTTGCTCAAACAGCAGAGATGGCGGCCCACCCCTACCCCTCCCATCCCAGGGAGGTCTGAAACCTCTGTCAGCCAGAGAACACCAGTGGAAGTAGCTGGAGATCCTGGTTGGGAGGTTCCACACTGTGAGGAGGAACAGGATCAGGGAGCCACGTAAAAAAGCAGTATGGCCACTTTTTCATAGGGCAGCTGTGCTGTGCTGGTGTACCACTTCCACCCCAGGTTGGCTTGGGCTCTCCAAATCCCAAAAGATAAAATGGCTAAGTTATCCAAATAACAAAGATAATGGTCCACTCCTCCCTCTGGGAGCTCTTTCCCATGGAACTTTAAAATCTCTACTGGCTAGAGAACACTGGCAGAGGGGGCTGCAGGCCCTGGTTGGGAGTTCCCTCCCGAGTGAGGAGAAAGGGGATTGGAGACCCAATTAAAGAAGCAATCTGGCCATGTTTTGGTAAAGCAGCTGTGCTGTGCTGGGGGATCTCTTCTGCCCCCGTTTGGTTTGGACTCTCCAAAGCCTGAAGGCCATATGGCTAAGTCACCCAAACAGCAGAGATAGTAGCCCACCCCTTCCCCTAGGAGCTCTGTCACAGGGAGACGCACCTCTCCTACCTGTAACTGGCTGGAATACTAAGCCAGTGGGTCTTATCCTGTGAGGTGCAACGGAAGGGGGGTTCACAGACCATTGCAGCTTGGCCCCCTGGATTCAACCTCTTTCTTAGGGGTATGTACAGGGGTCTAACCACCTGGAGTTTCAGCTACTTCTGCCAGGAAGCCCAGAAAGCTGGAGTATCTAAAGCTCCTGAGTCTCGTGCATGCGTGAGTGGATGCTTTGCCCAGACTCCATGTAGCTCTCTGTGTTAGACTGAAGGCCCACGTGGAGTGGGTTCACAAGGGGATCACCTGACCCAAAGGTTGCAAAGCTCCATAGAAGAAGTGTGGTTTCCTGTGGTCACATGTTCACTCACCATTTCCCTGGGTGAGGGAGGTTCCCTTGGCTCTGTCACTCCCGAGTGGGCCATCGTCCTCCCTTGCTTTTCTCTGTTCTCCATGGATCGAGTTGTTTCTTTGATTAGTCCCAATGCGAGTACCTGAATATTTTAATTGAAGTTGCTATATTTACTTGCCCCTTTGGTTCCTCTCCGTGAGAGACACACACATTATCAACTTCTAGCTGGCCATCCTGGCCACACCTAATTCCACATTTTCTTTATCCAGTCTACCATTGGTGGGTATTTGCGTTGATTCCATGTCTTTGCTATTGTGAATAGTCCTGCAATGAACACACGTGTGCACGTGTGTTTATGATAGAATGATTTATATTCTTTTGGGTATATACACAGTAATGGGATGGCTGAGTGGAATGGTATTGCTATTTTTAGGTTTTTGAGCAGTCACCACACTGTCTTCCACAACGGTTGAGCTAATTTACACTCCCTCCAACAGTGTATAAGCATTCCTTTTTCTCTGCAAACTCACCATCATCTGTTATTTTTTGACTTTATAATTATAGCCATTTTGACTGATGCAACATGGTATCTCATTGTGGTTTTGATTTGCATTTCTCTAATGATCAATGATATTAAGCTTTTTTTCATACACTTGTTGGCCACATATGTGTCTTCTTTTGAAAAGTGTCCGTTCATGTCTTTTGCCCACTCTTTAATGGGATTGTTTATTTTAAAATTTCTATATATAATCTAGAAAACAGTCCTTTGCCAGATATGTAGAATCTGTAGCTTGTATTTTTATCTTTTTTACAGGTTTGTTCACAAAACAAAAGTTTTTCATGTTGGTCTGGTACAATTGATCAGTTTTTCCTTTTATATATCATGTTTTCAATGCCAATTCTAAGAACTCTTTGTCAACACTAGATTCTAAAAACTTTCTCCTATTTTTTTCTGAAATATTATAATTTTACATTTAAGACTGTAATCCAGTTTGCATTAATTTCTAGGAGTGGGGTTTATGTTTAGTATTTTAAGTATGTTTAAGTATATTTAGTATTTCAGTATTTTAATTTGTTGGCCTACACATTTCTAATTGCTCCAAAACCATGTGTTTTTTTTTTGTTTGTTTGTTTTTTTGTTTTTTTTTTTTTTTGAGACGGAGTCTCGCTCTGTCACCCAGGCTGGAGTGCAGTGGCGCAATCTCGGCTCATTGCAAGCTCCGCCTCCCGGGTTCACGCCATTCTCCTGCCTCAGCCTCTCCGAGTAGCTGGGACTACAGGCGCCCGCCACCACGCCCGGCTAATTTTTTGTACTTTTAGTAGAGACGGGGTTTCACCATGGTCTCGATCTCCTGACCTCATGATCCGCCCGCCTCGGCCTCCCAAAGTGCTGGGATTACAAGCGTGAGCCACCGTGCCCGGCCCCATGTGTTTAAAAGACTCTTTTCTCCACTGAATTGCTTTTACATCTTTATAAAATATCAATTTGGCATATCTATATGTGTATTCTGGTTTTTGTGTTTGGTTCCATTAATCTATGTTTCTGTCCTTCCTCCAATACCACACAGTCTTGATTCCAAGAGCAATATAATGTAATACAATTGGGTAGAAAGATTCTTCATGTTTTATTCTTCTTTTCTTTTTTCCAGATTTATTTAGCTTATAATAGACAGATACAATTGTATATACATAAAGTGTATAATGTGATAACAGATATATGTATTTGTTGTTAAATAATTACTACAATAAGCTATTCTATTTTCTTTGCCTTCACTTATAAATATTATAATTTATTTACTTTTATCACCTGTTGTTATAAAAAATCTTGCAAAAGTTTTTACAAGAATTGTGTTAAATTTGTATATTAATTTGGAGGAATTAACATCTTTCCTATGTTTAATCTTCCAATTGTGAATGTGGCATATCTCTTTATTTATTTAGATAATCCTTGATATATTTCATCAGCGTTGTGTAGTTTTCAGTAAACCGGTCCAGTGCATGTTTTGTTATATTTACAACTAAGTATTTTAATTTTTCAGTGATTGTAAGTGGTATTGCACTTTTAATTTCAATGTCCACATGTTCATTGCTAGCATATAGACATACAATTAAATTTTGTAATATGATTTATCTTGCAAACTTGATGAAATAACTTATTAGTTCTAGGAGGTTTTTGTATATTCCTTGCGATTTTCTATAGACAATCATGTCAACTGCAACTAGAAGGAATTTTATTTCTTCCTTTCTGATCTGAATTTTATTTACTTTTCTTGTCTAATTGCATTGTCTGGAACTTCCAGCATTGTAACTAAGAGTGGTGAGAATAAAAATTTTTGCCCATTTCCTAATTTTAGGGGAAAAGCACTCACACTTTTACCATTATGTGTGATGTTAGCTGTAGTATTCTTAGAGTTATTTTTCAAATAAAGAAAGCTCCCCTATATTCTGATTTTTCTGAGAGTTTTTACTATGAATGGATGTAGAATTTTGTCAAATGTTCCTTCTGCATTGATTAGTATGGTCATATAATTTTATTTCTTAGTCTATTAATATATAGGGAATAAATTGTTGATTTTGAACAATGAACCAGCCTTGCATCTTTGGAATAAACCCCACTTGGTCATGGTGTATAATTATTTTAATATATTGCTAAATTGTATTTACTAATATTGTGTTAGAAGTTTTAAATCCAAATTAATTAGAGCTATTAGTCTGAGTTTTCCTCATTAGCCTATCTTTATTTAGATTTGGTATCAGAGTAATATTACCTTCATACAATTAGTTAGAAAGTGTTCTCTTCCAGCTTTCTACATATGGCTAGCCAGTTTTCCCAGCACCATTTATTAAATAGGGAATCCTTTCCCCATTTCTTGTTTTTGTCAGGTTTGTGAAAGATCAGATAGTTGTAGATATGAGGCATTATTTCTGAGGGCTCTGTTCTGTTCCATTGATCTACGTCTCTGTTGTGGTATCAGTACCATGCTGTTTTGGTTACTGTAGCCTTGTAGTATACTTTGAAGTCTGAAACTAGATCCCTTCCTTATACCTTATACAAAAATTAATTCAAGATGGATTAAAGACTTACATGTTAGACCTAAAACCATTAAAATCCTACAAGAAAACCTAGGCAATACCATTCAGGACATAGGCGTGGGCAAGGACTTCATGTCTAAAACACCAAAAGCAATGGCAACAAAAGCCAAAATTGACAAATGAGATCTAATTAAACTAAAGAGCTTCTGCACAGCAAAAGAAACTACCATCAGAGTGAACAGACAACCTACAGAATGGGAGAAAATTTTTGCAAACTACTCATCTGACAAAGGGCTAATATCCAGAATCTACAATGAACCCAAACAAATTTACAAGAAAAAAACAAACAACCCCATCAAAAAGTGGACGAAGGACATGAACAGACACTTCTCAAAAGAAGACATTTATGCAGCCAAAAAACACATGAAGAAATGCTCATCATCACTGGCCATCAGAGAAATGCAAATCAAAACCACAATGAGATACCATCTCACACCAGTTAGAATGGCCATCATTAAAAAGTCAGGAAACAACAGGTGCTGGAGAGGATGTGGAGAAATAGGAACACTTTTACACTGTTGGTGGGACTGTAAACTAGTTCAACAATTGTGGAAGTCAGTGTGGCGATTCCTCAAGGATCTAGAACTAGAAATACCATTTGACCCAGCCATCCCATTACTGGGTATATACCCAAAGGACTATAAATCGTGCTGCTATAAAGACACATGCGCATGTATGTTTATTGCGGCACTATTCACAATAGCAAAGACTTGGAACCAACCCAAATGTCCAACAACGATAGCGGGGATTAAGAAAATGTGGCACATATACACCATGGAATACTATGCAGCCATAAAAAATGATGAGTTCATTCCTTTGTAGGGACATGGATGAAGCTGGAAACCATCATTCTCAGTAAACTATCGCAAGGACAAAAAACCAAACACTGCATGTTCTCACTCATAGGTGGGAACTGAACAATGAGAACATATGGACACAGGAAAGGGAACATCACACTCCGGGGACTGTTGTGGGGTTGGGGGAGTGGGGAGGGACAGCATTAGGAGATATACCTAATGCTAAATGATGAGTTAATGGGTGCAGCAAAACAACATGGCACATGTATACGTATGTAACAAACCTGCACATTGTGTACATGTACCCTAAAACCTAAAGTATAATAATAATAAAAAAAAACCTTAAAAAAAAAAAAAGAAAGTGTTCTCTTCCATTTTCTGAAAGAGACTTGAATTTGGGGCTAATTCTTTTTTAAACCTTTGGTATAATTCTCCATTGACACTACCTGGGTTTGGAGATTTCCTTGGGGAACAATTTTTAAGTCGTGAATTTAATTAACTCTTAAATTATAGGGTTATTCAAAAAATTTATTTTATATTGGGTGAATGTCTTTACCTTCTCTCACTTATAACAATTAATCTAATAATACAATTATTGATATAATTATCTTCCGTATCTTTGCAGAGAAATTTTATAGTTTCATTTGTTTCAAGTGTGTTTTGAAGCACATATCTGAGTTTTCAGTTTATTCAGTTCCAAGTTAGAATATATGAGGCAAAACAACAAACCAGTGTACTCACCAATGTGTCATTACTCAAGTCCTGAGAGTCCAAGCTGGTCTGCCACCTTCTCTTCATCTTTAGGAGTCTTTTTATGTTTGTTTTAGATACAATGCCTGAGATTTTTAGTTGTACTTAGTAGCAGGAGTAAAGAAAAATATATATACATATTCCATTTCCAATAAGTTAAAAAGTCATATCGTATATTATCTGACTCAGTTGATGACACCACCAAGTCACGTAAACAATAAATACAGAAGTCATACTTAATTCTTCTCTTTCAGCATGCACATATACTCATTTAATGAAGCTGATGTTTCCTAATTTCCATATTTTATTCTAATTTCTTTCTTGCAACATCACCAGCAATGCCTTAGTTAAGCCTTTGTTATTTCTCATCTTAATTATGAATTAACCTCATAATTAATATTCCTGCTTCCTAACTCATTACCTTTAAACTTATCTTTCACATTAAACTCAGAGTGATTTACTTTAAGGTAAACACACCAAGATAAAAAATATATTCATAACCACCCAAAATTTTTCATGTTCCTGTATAATCCACCTCCCATCCCTGGCAACAATTAATCTGATTTGTTTTACTTTATATTCGTTTTGATTTTCTGGAATTCTGTATAAATATAGGTTTTTTCTTCTTTTTTTCTTTTTTTCTTTTTTTTGAGACAGAGTCTCACTCTGTTGACCAGGCTAGAGTGCAATGGCACAGTCTCTGCTCACTGCAACCTCCGCCTCCTGGGTTCAAGTGGTTGTCCTGCCTCAGACTCCTGAGTAGCTGGGATTACAGGAATGCGCCACCATGCCCAGCTGATTTTTGTATTTTTAGCAGAGACAGGGTTTCACCATGATGGCCAGGCTGGTCTCAAACTCTTAACCTCAGATGATCCACCCGCCTTGCCCTAACAAAGTGCTGGGATTACAGATCTGGCCAAATATAGATTTTTTCACTCCACAAAATTGTTTTTTGTATTTATCCATGTTGTTTAATGTATTTATAATATGTGCCCTTTAATTGCTCATTAGTATCCCATTACATGGGTATACCCCAATTTATTGATTATTTCTCTGTTGATGGACATTTGTGTTGCTTCACGTTTTTATAATTGCAAGTGTACTTTTATAATTATTTAATACAAGTCTTTGTATAGACAAAAGCTTTATTATATTTTAGAAAAACATCTAGAAGATTGGGTTTTATGGTAGATGTATGTTTAATTTTGTACATAGCTACTAAAATACTTTTAAAACTGTTTTAGCAATTTATATTCCCAACAGCAGTGTATGAAATTTCTAGTTGCACTACATTCTCACCAACACCTGTGGTTGTCTTTTTTTACTTTTTAGCCAGCCTTATGAGTGTGATATATTATAATATTAAAATTTTAATTTGCATTTTTCTGATGACTAATGATACCAGACATATTTTATATACTTATTACCATTCATATATACACACACACACACACACATATCCTTTGATCCCTGGTGTTTGTTTAAATTTTTCACTCATTTCTAATTCTTGACTTATTATTACTGACTTCTAAGATTTTTTATAGATTCTTAATACGAAGTATTTTGCTAAATACATGTTTTGCCATTTTCTCATTTACATCAGTGTGTTTTCAAGAGCAAATCATTGAATTTTGATGAACTCCAATATATTGACCTTTTGTTTTATAACTTGTGCTTAATTTTGTTCTGTTTAAGAAATCTTTGCCAAACCTAAGATCACAAAAAATTTTGACTACCGTTTCTTCTACACTTTTGATAGTTTTTAGCTCAATAACTCAGTTCAAGTTAAGTTTTGTAGCTGATGTATGTTTAGGATCAAGATTCATTTTTAATGCAATTATTTTGGCACATTTTGTTGAAAATATTACCATTTTAAATTAAATTGTCTTGGTACCTTGGTGAAAAAGCATTTGCCCTTACATGCATGGGTCTATTTCTTAACTCTATTTTCTGTTTCATTCATCCGAATGTCTTTCATTACATGGATACTATGCTGTATTGATTACTGTGGCTTTATAATAGTTCTTGACATAAGGTAATAGTTTTCCAACTGCGTTTTCTTCTTTCAAAATCGTTTTGAAGGGTTTTTAACATAAAAAATGCTAGGAAAATCCTTAAACATATCAATTATTGTTTGAAGTTGTATTACACTACATATATTTATATTATTCTTGTATTTACTCTGTAAATACTAATATAAACAAACTAATAATTCCAAATGGTAAATATTATTATATTTTAAATGTGATATTTCAGTCACTATTATTAAAATTTGTAAAAATAATTTTTTTACCACAAACAAATAACAGTAGAAAGGAAGATTGTCCTACAGAAGCTTGGATAATTCTCTAAATACTTTTTCCAGCTTTGTTAAGGTATAACGAACAAATACAAATTGTATTTATTAAAGGTATACAATGTGGTGTTTTGATACATGTATACATTGTAAAATTATTACCACAATCAAGCTAATTGATATATCTATCACCTCACATAGTTACCTATTTGGGGGGAATGAGATAATTTAAGATTTACTCTGTTAGCAAATTTGACAATTTTTTTTCTATTTCCGCCACCTCTAACGCCTGAAAATCACCTATTTACTTTATGTTTCTATTACTTCAGGTTTTTAAGATTTCACATATAAGTGGAAACATGCAGTATTTGTCTTTCTGTGTCTGGATTAACTCTCAGAGCATAAAGTCCATCAGGTTCACCTATGGTACCACAAATAGCAGAGTTTCCTTCTCTTGTAAGGTTGCACAATATTCCACTGCATGCACGCATACATGCACACACAGACATACACACACCCCATTTTCTTTATTTATCCATCAACTGACACTTCGGTGGTTTCCATATCTTAGCTATTGCAAATAATGCTGCAACGATCATGGGAATGCCTATATCTCTTGGAAATAGTAATTTTTCTTTCTTTTAGATGTATACACAGAACTAAAATCACTGGATTATATGGTATTTCTATTTTAATTCTTTAATTTCTATCTTTAATTCTTCTCTATCCATACTGTTTTTCATAATGACTATACCAATTTACATTTCCACCCACAATGTATAAGGGATCTGTTTTCACTACATTCTCACCAATGCTTATCTTTTGATTTTTTGTTGATAGTAATCCTAACAGATGTAAGGTGATATATCATTGTAGTTTAGATTTGCATTTTCTATTGGCCAGGCGTGATGGCTCACGCCTGTAATCCCAGCACTTTGGGAGGCTGAGGCAGGAGGACCACGAGGTCAGGAGATGAGACCATCCTGGCTAACATGGTGAAACCTCGTCTCTACTGAAAATACAAAGAAAACAAAATTAGCCAGGCGTGGTGGCGGGCACCTGTAGTCCCAGCTACTTGGGAGGCTCAGGCAGGAGAATGGCATGAACCTAGGAGGTGGAGCTTGCAGCAAGCCTAGATAGCACCACTGCACTCCAGCCTGGGTGACAGAGTCTTACTCTGTCACAAAAAAAAAAAAAAAAAAAAAAACCTTTTTATAGGCATGCTCATCACTGGTAAGTTTTCCATGGAAAAATGGCAACTCAGGTTCTTTGGTCATTTTTTAAAAATCAGATTATTTCCTTTTTGTTATTAAGTTGTATGAGTTACTCATATTTTTTGAATATCAACCCTTTATCAGATATATGGTTTACACGTATATTATCTCATTCTGTAGGATGGCTTTTCATTTTCTTGACGGTTTCCTTTACAGTGAAGCAAACTTTTTTGATTGATATAGTCCCAATTATTTATTTTTGCTCTTGTTACCTTTGCTTTGGGGGTTAGCTTAAAAAAATTATTGCCAAATCAATATTATGGAGTTTTTAATCTTATATTTTCTTCTCTAAGTTTTATGGTTTCAGGTCTTACATTTAAATATTTAATTCATATTGAGTTTATTTTTGTGTATGGTTTGTGATAAGGATCCAGTTTCATTTTTTGCTTATATTCAATTTCCCATCATTACTTATAGGCCACACTATCCTTTCTTATTGTCAATTCCTGATGCTTTAGTCAAAAATCAATATACCATAGAGTTTAGGTTATATTTCTGGGCTTTCTATTCTGTTCCACTGTTCTATGTGTCTGTTTTTATGCCAGTACCATGCTGTTTTGATTACTATAATTGTATAATATAATTTGAAATCAGCAACTCAGATGCAACTAGCTATGTTATTCTTGTTCAAAATTGAGACAGCTAATTGGGGTTTAATTTTTTTTCTATTTCTGTAAGAATGATGTTGGAATTTTGATAGAGATAGCATTGAATCTGTAGTTGCTTTAAACAATATGGACACTTTGGCAATATTGATTTTACTAATCCATGAACCACAAGATATATTTTCAATTATTTCTTTTTTTTCAGTTTCTTTAATCACTGTCCTATAGATTTTGGGGTCCAGATTTTTCACATCCTTGGTTAAATTTGTTTCTATATATTTTATTCTTATTGGTGCCATTACAAATGCTATTATTTTATTTTTTTTAATTATACTTTAAGTTCTGGGTTACATATGCAGAATGTGCAGTTTTGTTACATAGGTGTACACGTGTCATGGTGGTTTGCTGCACCCATCAACCCGTCACCTGCATTAGGTATTTCTCCTAATGTTATCCCTCCCCTAGACCCCCACCCCCCGACAGGCCACGGTGTGTGATATTCCCCTCCCTGTGTCCACGCGTTCTCATTGTTCAACTCCCACTTATGAATGAGAACATGCAGTGTTTGGTTTTCTGATCTTGTGATAGTTTTCTGAGAATGATGGTTTCCAGCTTCATCCATGTCCCTGCAAAGGACATGAACAAATCCTTTTGTTCTGGCTGCAAAGTATTCCATGGTATACATGTGCCACATTTTCTTAATCCAGTCTATCACTGATAAATATTTGGGTTGGTTCCAAGTCTTTGCTTTTCTGAATAGTACCACAATAAAAATACATGTGCATGTGTCTTTATTGTAGAATGATTTATAATTGTTTGGGTATATGCCCAATAATGGGATTGCTGGGTCAAATGGTATTTCTAGTTCTAGATCCTTGAGGAAACACCACACTGTCTTCCACAATGATTGAACTAATTTATACGCCCACCAACAATGTAAAAGCATTCTTATTTTTCCACACCTCTCCAGCATCTGTTGTTTCCTGACTTTTTAATGGCTGCCATTTTAACTGGTGTAGATGGTATCTCATTATGGTTTTGATTTGCATTTCTCTGATAACCAGTGATGACAAGTATTTTTTCATATGTCTGTTGGCCGCATAAATTTCTTCTTTTGAGAAGTGTCTGTTCATATTTTTGCAAATTTTTGGATGTGGTTGTTTGCTCTGTCTTCTAAATTTAAGTTCTTTGTAGATTCTGGATATTAGCCCTTTGTCACGTGGATAGATTGCAAAAATTTTCTCCCATTCTGTACGTTGCCTGTTCACTCTGATGAGAGTTTCTTTTGCTGTGCAGAAGCTCTTTAGTTTAATTAGATCCTATTTGTCAATTTTGGCTTTTGTTGCCATAGTTTTTGGTGTTTCAGACATGAAGTCTTTGCCCATGCCTATGTCCTGAATGGTATTGCTTAGGTTTTCTTCTAGGATTTTTATGGTCCTAGGTTTTATGTTTAAGTCTTTGGTCCATCTTGAATTGATTTTTAGCCTTTTAATATAATTTGAAGTCAGGTAGCATGATGCCTTCAGCTTTTTTCTTTTTGCCCAAGTTTGTCTTGGCTATCCGGGGTCCTTTTTGATTCCATATGAACTTTAAAGGAGATTTATCCAATTCTGTGAAGAAAGTCAGTGGTAGCTTGATGGGGATTGCACTGAATCTATAAATAACTTTGGGCAGTAAGGTCATTTTCAAAATATTGATTCCTTCTATCCATGAGCATGAAATGTTTCTCCATTTGTTTGTGTCCTCTCTTATTTCCTGAGGAGCGGTTTGTAGTTCTCCTTGAAGAGGTCCTTCACATCCCTTATAAGTTGGATTCCTAGGTATTTTATTTTCTTAGTAGTAATTGTGAATGGGAGTTCACTCATAATTTGGCTGTTTGTCTGTTATTGGTTTATAGCAATGCTTGTGATTTTTGCACATCGATTTTGTATCCTGAGACTTTGCTGAAGTTACTTATCAGCTTAAGAAGATTTTGGGCCGAGACAATGGAGTTTTCTAAATATGCAATCATGGCATCTGCAAACAGAGACAATTTGACTTCCTCTCTTTTTATTTGAATACCTTTATTGCTTTCTCTTGACTGATTGCCCTGGCCAGAAATTCCAATACTATGTTGAATAGGAGTGGAGAGAGAGGGCATCCTTGTCTTGTGCCAGTTTTCCAAGGAAATGCTTCCAGTTTTTGCTCATTTATTATGATATCAGCTGTGGGTTTGTCATATATAGCTCTTATTATTTTGACATATGTTCCCTCAATACCCAGTTTATTGAAAGTTTTTAGTATGAAAGGCTGTTGAATTTTGTCAAAGGCCTTTTCTGCATCTATTGAGATAATCATGAGGTTTTTGTTGTTGGTTCTGTTTATGTGATGGATTACATTTATCGATTTGCATATGTTGGACCAACCTTGCATCCCAGGAATGAAGCCAACTTTATTGTGGTGGATAAGATTTCTGATGTGCTGCTGCATTCAGTTTGCCATCATTTTATTGAGGATGTTCTCATCGATCTTCATCAGGGATATTGGCCTAAAATTCTCTTTTTTTGGTTGTGTCTCTGCCAGGCTTTAGTATCAGGATGATGCTGGCCTCATAAACTGAGTTAGGGAGGATTCCCTCTTTTTCTACTCATCAGAAGAGTTTCAGAAGAATGTTACCAGCTCCTCTTTGGACATCTGGCAGGATCTGGCTGTGAATCCATCTGGTCCTGGACTTTTTTTTGTTGGTAGGTCATTAATTATTGCTTCAATGTCAGAACCTGCTATTAGACTACTCAGAGATTCAACTTTTTCCTGGTTTGTCTTGGGAGGGTGTATGTGTCCAGAAATTGATCCGTTTCTTCTAGATTTTCTATTTTATTTGTGTAAAGGTGTTTATAGTATTCTCTTATGGTAGTTTGTATTTCTTTTAGATTGGTGGTGATATCCCCTTTATCATTTTTTATTACATTTATTTGATTATTCTCTCTTTTCTTATTAGTCTTGCAAGGCTAGTGGTCTATCAATTTTGTTGAACTTTTCAAAAAACCAGCTCCTGGATTCATTGATTTTTTTGAAGAGATTTTTGTGTCTCAATCTCCTTCAGTTCTGCTCTGATTTTAGTTATTTCTTGTCTTCTAGCTTTTGAATTTGTTTGCTTTTGCTTCTCTAGTTCTTTTAATTTTGATGTTAGGGTGTCGATTATAGATATCTCCTGCTTTCTCTTGTGGGCATTCAGTGCTATAAATTTCCCTCTACACACTGCTTAAATGTGCCCCAGAGATTCTGGTACGTTGTGTCTTTGTTCTCATTGGTTTCAAAGAATTTCTTTATTTCTGTCTTCATTTTGTTATTTACCCAGTAGTCATTCAGGAGCAGATTTTTCAGTTTCCATGTAGTTGTGTGGTTTTGCGTGAGTTTCTTAATCGTGAGTTGTAATTTGATTGCACTCTGGACTGAGATAGTTTGTTGTGATTTCTGTTCTTTTACATTTGCTGAGGAGTGTTTTACTTCCAATTATGTGGTCAATTTTAGAATAAGTGCAATGTGGTGCTGAGAAGAATGTATATTCTGCTGATTTGGAGTGGAGAGTTCTGTAGATGCCTATTAGGCTCACTTGATCCAGGGCTGAGTTCAAATCCTGGATATTCTTGTTAATTTTCTGTCTCATTGATCTGTCTAATATTGACAGTGGGGTGTGAAAGTCTCCCATTATTATTGTGTGGGAGTCTAAGTCTCTTTGTAGGTCTCTAAGAACTTGCTTTATGAATCTGTGTGCTCCTGTATTGGGTGTATATATATTTAGGTCAGTTCTTCTTGTTGAATTGATCCCTTTACCATTATGTAATGGCCTTCTTTGTCTCTTTTGATCTTTATTGGTTTAAAGTCTGTTTTATCAAAGACCAGGATTGCACCCCTTGGTTTTTTTTGCTTGATAGATCTTCCTCTATCCCTTTATTTTGAGCCTATGTGTGTCTTTGCATGTGAGGTGAGTCTCCTGAATACAGCACACTGATGGGTCTTCACTCTTTATCCAATTTGCCAGATGTGTTTTTTAATTGGGACCTTCAGCCCATTTACATTTAAGGTTAATATTGTTATGTGTGAATTTGACCCTGTCATTATGATGCTAGCTCGTAATGCAATTTCTTCATAGTGTTGATAATCTTTACAATTTGGCATGTTTTTACAGTGGCTGGTATGGGTTGCTCCTTTCCTTTCCATGTTTAGTATTTCCTACAGGAGCTCCTGTGAGGCAGGCCTTGTGGTGACAAAATCTCTCAGCATTTGTTTGTCTGTAAAGGATTTTATTCCTCCTTCACTTATGAAGCTTAGTTTGGCTGGATATGAAATTCTGGATTGAAAATTCTTTTCTTTAAGAATGTTGAATATTGGCCCCCACTCTCTTCTGGCTTGTAGGGTTTCTGCCAAGAGATCTTCTGTTAGTTTGATGGGCTTCCTTTTGTGGGTAACCTGACCTTTCTCTCTGGCTGCCCTTAACATTTTTTCCTTCATTTCTACCTTGGTGAATCTGACAATTATGTGTCTTGGGGTTGCTCTTCTCAAAGAGTATCTTTCCGGTGTTCTCTGTATTTCCTGAATTTGAATGTTGGCCTGCCTTGCTAGGTTTGGGAAGTTCTCCTGGATAATATCCTGCAGAGTGTTTTCCAGCTTGTTTCCATTCTCCCCATTACTTTCAGGTACACCAATCAAACATAGATCTGGTCTTTCCACATAGTCCCATTTTTCTTGGAGGCTTTTTTTGTTTCTTTTCACTCTTTTTCCTCTAAGCTTGTCTTCTGGCTTTATTTCATTAATTTGATCTTCAACCACTGATATCCTTTCTTAAGCTTTATCAAATTGGCCATTGAAGCTTGTGTATGCTTCACGAAGTCTCGTACTGTGGTTTTCAGCTCCATCAGGTAATTTAAGCTCTTCTCTACACTGGTTATTCTAGTTAGCCATTCATCTTACCTTTTTTCAAGATCATGCTTCTTTAGCTCAGAGAAGTTTGTTATTACCAACCTTCTGAAGCCTACTTCTGTCAACCTGTCAAACTCGTTCTCCATCCAGGTTTGTACCCTTGCTGGTAAGGAGATGTGTTCCTTTGGAGGAGAGGAAGCATTCTGGTTTTTAGAATTTTCAGCCTTTCTGCTCTGGTTTCTCCCCATCTTCGTGGTTTTATCTACTTTTGTTCGTTGATGTTGGTTACCTACAGATAGGGTTTTGGTGTAGATGTCCTTTTGTTGATATTGATGCTATTCCTTTCTGTTAGTTTTCCTTCTAACAGACTGGCCCCTCAGCTGCAGGTCTGTTGGGGTTTGCTGGAGGTCCACTCCAGACTCTGTTTGCCTGGGTATCACCAGCAGAGGCTCCAGAACAGCAAATATTGCTGCTTGATTCTTAATCTGGAAGCTTCTTCCCAGAGAGGCAACCTCCAGATGCCAGCCAGAGGTGTCCTGTATGAGGTATCTGTCAGCGTCAGCCCCTAGTGGGAGGTGTCTACCAATCAGGCTACATGAGTGTCAGGGATCCACTTGAGTAAGCAGTCTGTCTGTTATCAGAGCTCAAACGCGGTGCTGGGAGAATCACTGCTCTCTTCAGAGCTGTCAGTCAGGGACATTTAAGTCTGGAGAAGCTGTCTCCTGCCTTTTGTTCAGATATGCCCTTTCCCCAGAGGTGGAATCTAGAGAGGCAGTAGGCCTTGCTGAGCTGTGGTGGGCTCTGCCCTGTTAGAGCCTCCCTGTTGCTTTGTTTACACCATGAGCATAGAAACGCCTTCTCAAGCCTCAGCAATGGCAGATGCCCCTCCCCCTGCCACACTTCAGCATCCCAGGTTGATCTCAGATTGCTTCGCTAGCAGCGAGCAAGGCTCTGTGGGTGTGGGAACTACCAAGCCAGGCAGGTCTCCTGGTCTGCAGGTCTCCAGGAATTTCCTGGTCTGCCAGTTGTTAAGACCATGGGAAAAGCACAGTATTTGGAAAGGACAAATACACTCTTCCAGGTACAGTCACTCATGGCTTCCCTTGGCTAGGAAAGGGAAATCCCCTGACTCCTTGCACTTTCTGGGTGAGGCAACACTCCCCCACCCCCCACTTCAGCTCACCCTCCATGGGCTGCACCCACTCTCCAACCATTCCCAGTGAGAAGAACCAGGTACCTCAGTTGGAAATGCAGAAATCACCCCTCTTCTGTGTCACTTTAACTGGGAACTGTAGACCAGAGCTGTTCCTATTCGGCCGTCTTGGAAGTGACTCTCATGATTTTCTTCATTTCTTTTTTGAATAGTTTCTATTTAGCGTATAGAAAGAGAACTGATTTTTTGTTCAGCAGCTTCATGGAATTTGTTAGTTTTAATAATTTTTGGTGGAGTCCTTAGGGATTTCTGTATATAAGATCATGTCATCTGCAAACAGAGACATTTTAACTCCTTTCCAATTTGGATGACTTTGTTTCTTTCTCTTGCCTAACTGCTCTGATTAAGACTTTTAGTACTGTGTTGAATTGAATTGGCATCGGTGAGAATCCTTGTCTTGTTCCTGATCTTAGAGTAGAAACTTTCAGTGTTTTACCACTTAGTATGAGGTTAGCTGTTGACTTGGGGTATATGGCCTTTGTTGTGTTGAGGTACCTTCCTACTAACTCTAGTTTTTTGAGAGATTTTATCATGTAAACATGTTGAATTATATTAAATGCTTTCTCTGCATCTATTAAGATAATCATATGGTTATTATTTTTGATTCTTTTAAAGTAATGTATCACGTTTATTTGTTTTGCATATAATGAACCATCCATTTATCCCAGAAATAAATTCCACTTGATTATGTTGTATGATCCTTTTAATATGCATTTGAATTCAGTTGGCCAGCGTTTTGTTGAGAATTTTTGTGTTTTGTTCATCAGGGATATTCACCCATATTTTCTTTTCTTGTAGTATCCTTGTCAGGCTTTGGACTAATACTGGCCTTGCAAAATGAGTTTGGAAGTGTTATCTCCTAATGAACTTTTTGGAAGTGTTTGAGAAGATTGAATTTAATTCTTCTTTAGATGTATGGTATAATTCACTGGTGAAGCCATCAGGTCCTGGGATTCTATTTTTTGGGAAAGTTTTGATTATTGATTCAATCTCCTTAATAATTGTTATTCTGTTCATATTTTCTATTTCTTCATGATTCAGTCCTTTTAGGTTGAATGTTTCTAAGTTTTTTTTATTTCTTCTAGGTTATCTTTTTCGTTGGTGTACAAGTGTTCATACTCAACTAGTGTGAACTTTTGTAATTCTGTAGTATCAATTGCAATATCTCCTCTGTTTTTTTAATTACTTATAATTATTTTAGTAGACAAAAATTATATATATTAATGGTGTATAAAATGGTGTCTTAAAATATATTTACATTGTAGATTGTCTAGATCATGCTTATTAACATATGCATTACCTAACAAACTCACTATATTTTGGTGAGAACACTTTAAATCTACTGTCTTAGCAAATCTTAAGAATATAGTACATTGTTATTTAAACAGCTTTATTGAGATATAATTCATATATCATACAATTCACACATTTAAAGTGTTCAATGTCATAATGTTTCACCTCCTTGGTTAAATTTATTCCTATCTATTTTATTCTTATTGATGCCATTACAAATGATATGGTTTTCTTAATTTATTTTTTGAATAGCTTCCATTTAATGTGTAGAAAGGGAACTGAGCTGGTATATTTTGATCCCTTACAGATATCCTTCAAGTATTTGAAGGAGTTTAGTTGTATAGAATATATATTTCTGTAAGGAGATGCCACAATAAATTGCTCACAATTATTGCTGTATCCAACTTTCAGTTATGGTTCCAATCACTTTTGCAAGGATATGTCAAAATAAATTTTTAAATGCCATCTAAATAAAGCTCACAGTTTGTCCAATGTCTATGGCCTTTGTTTTATGAAGTTTCCATGGTAAATTACAATGGTCCACACATTAGTTTAGGACACTAAACTAGCCATTTCAGAAGTATAAAAGACTTTCCATTTAAATGCAGTCAAGGTTATATTTATTGTGACCAGAATCTCTAAGCAATAGTCATTTTGAACTGCATTCCTCCTAAATCAAGTAAAATATTAGTCTTCATGATTCATCCAATCTGTAGCCTTCCTTCAATGGCTTCAGCAGGGAAATTAAAATGGATTTTAAATAAAGACATCTACATATTCAAAGAACTCAGCATATCAAAAGTCAAGCAAACATAGTATACCCAGAAAAAACTGGAGTCCAGCTGCTTGGTCTCATGGTCCAATTAACAAGTTACAGACAGACTGGGAAAGAAGAGAGTTTATCTCCGTAACTGACCATAAGGAGAAGGTCAGGGTAGTTCACCAGACCAACCCAAAGTTACAAGATTTTTTTCAACACTTGCTTATACATTAATACATTCAAGCTATATGCCTACATGCACGTGTGCAACTATAAACAGGAGTGTTTCACTCAATCTAATCTTTAACTAGGGTCTGGGGCCTGGAAGTTTAATTCAGAGCCTTGGAAAAATTTATTAATCTTAATGGGCCCTGGAACAAGGTGTGTGTAAGAATGCCTTCATTATTTTATCAGGCTTTAAGGTCTGAGAAAACCCAGGCAAGGTCTTAATGGTTTTGTTTTCACATCCCAGCCCTTGTACTAAAGCACTAGTTTCTCCAATTCTTTAATGTTTAAAGGGTTAGTGGAAACTGACTGTTCTGGTTGCTAATGGAGACCTGGCCTGCCACAATAGCACTATGATAACAATCCTATTTAAAAAACATTCTTTGGCTCCAAACTCGTATTTCAATATCTAGACTAATTTTACTTCCCAGGTTTGGAAATTCACATAGTATTTTGTAAAAGGACATACATAACTTAAAACTACATCACAAAAGCACTCTATGTCTTAGGCCATCATTGAACCTTCTCTATTTTTCATAAAAGTGCAAAATACATTTTGGTACATATCGGCAGAATTGGGCAGACAAATTGTGTGAAGCCCAAATAAGGGAATATCTAAATTTCTTCTTGGAATAAGCAAAGAATATAATTAAAAGGACTCAAGTACCAAATAGTACAAATGTCATCTCCAGCATCCCAACATTCACATGCTTAACAGAAAAAAAAAAAAAAAAAAAAAAAGGACACGTTATTAGATTTTTTTTTTTTTTTGAGACGGAGTTTTGCTCTTGTTGCCCAGGCTGGAGTGCAATGGCGCGATCTCGGCTTACCATAAACTCCGCCTCCTGGGTTCAAGCGATTCTCCTACCTCAGCCTCCCCAGTAGCTGGGATTACAGGCACACATCACCACACCTGGCTAATTTTGTATTTTTAGTAGAAATGGGGTTTCTCCATGTTGATCAGGCTGTTCTCAAACTCCCGACCTCAGGTGATCCACCCACCTTGGCCTCCCAAAGAGCTGGGATTACAGGTGTGAGCCACCGTGCCCGGCCCACATTATTAGATTTATAGTGCAAAAATTGCTATTCTTTATCTAGCTATTCTGGCTATTCTTTTATCAGATGGATCAACATGAGAAAGACACAACTGAATTTCTTTGCCTAACCTTACTCCTAGCAGGTGTTTCCTGTATGTATCTCTATAGGTTCAGATGCCTTAAGATAACGATGTAATCTATTAAAAAAAACAAATGCAGAAAATTACCTGTTGGTGCAAGAGCCAGAACTAGCTTTAAAGTTTTGCATGTTTCCACTTACAATTTTGCTACTCAGTAATCTGATTATTAACCCAACTTATCTAAATGTCATTGTTGTTAACATTTTTATTAAATTGAATCTTTGTTTATTCTATGTGTTCTTCTCTAGAATGTTAGCTCCATGTGAGTAAATATGTCATATTGCTAGATACTTTATTTGGATTATCTGGAAGAGTGCCTATTCATGTTTGTTTGACTCATTAAATAAATAAATAAATGATCTGAAAATTTCTGTAAAACACTTCTAATACATTTATTAAGAAGTAAAATAGAAATTCTGTTGAAGAAAATTTACCACTTTTATCAAATAAAAAAAGACTGTATCTTTGGTCTCTCATCTACAACACTCTCTTTCAGTAATAGGGAAAACACGTTTGAAGCACACACCTATGAAAATGACTGCTAATGGTTCCAGAATATCCATTTTTTTCTTCTTCATTTTATTAATAGAACATACATTCAGGCTTTAGGTAAACATATGACCACTTAACTAGAGACAAGTTTATTGCCTCCCATGCAGCTAGGTGTGGTCATCTGATTTTGTCCTGGCTAAAGAGATGTGAATGAAAGCGATGTATATTACTTCTAAGTCATTTGTTAAAGATAAAGTCACTTGTCCTGGTCTTTGACTTCTCCCTGTCTTACAGCCTGGAATACAAATATGGTGGTGATTTGCCTTTGATCATGCAGATGAAGACCACATTGTACAGAATGGTAGACAAACAAGATAAAATAAGCATGAATCCTTTTCTGAATGGCCTTGTATAATTAAAGTGCCACAAGAACATAGATAACTGGCCTGCTCTTGTACTGTTAAGAGAGAGAGAGAGAGAGGGACAGAGGGAGAGAGAGAGAGAGAGAAACTCTTCTTTAAACTGCTGTATTTCAAAATTGATATGTTAATACACTACCCCTCTTCCATCACATCCTTCTGATTTTATAGTATTCAAATGCCTCACTTGCAGGACAGTATCTCTTGAGTGGAAGCCTGTTTGATCATTCTGTTTTTCTGTCACAACAAAGAAGGTAAAAAAAAAAAACTTTTCTTATTTGTATTAATGTGAGTCTAATATGTAACTTATCCTTATTTCTTCCAATGCATTATCTGTTCTTCTCCCTCAGAGCCTCTGTAAATCTTCTTCTCAACAATTATTAACCAAAACTAGCATATCACAGTTTTCTAAGAGAAATTAGCAAATTACAGACTATATGTCAAGCATGGCCTGCTATATATTCTTATATTACCCATTAGCTAAGAATGGCTTTTACATTTTTAATGATTAATAAAATAATATTTTATAAAATATGAAAACTATATAAAATAAAAATTTCATTCCTCATAAAGTTTTTATACCTAGCCATATGGATTTGTTTTTTATATTATGTATAGCTGTTTTCAGCCACACTGACGGTGTTGAGTAGCTGCAAAACAGACCCAATGTCACTGCACTGCAGCTCAACCCACTAAAAATTGCAGTGATGCAGTCACAACTCAAAAGTGTTTTGAGTGTCCCATATATCACCAACCCACAATTATTTTTACTGCATACTCACCATGTCAAGAAAAGAAAGGAAGAATTAAGTGGACTTTTAATGCCACACTTTTAAGGCACAGTGCCACAAGCCTTACTTTGTTATTGAATAATAACAAAGCATGATTTTTATTATGTAATGCCACTATAACTATGATAAAAGAATACAATACACCTCAACATGATCAAAATAAGCACTCATCACAGTATTTCCCACTCACAGGAAAGCAACAATCAGAAAAATTAGACAACTCAAAATGGAATATCTTATCACAGAAGAAATTCACCACAAAGAGAAAAAAAGAAAATGGGACTGCAAGTAAAGTAATTTTTTGAGTGATTCACTTGTTTGCCAAGCAACTCAAACTATTAAAGATAATTCGGTAGTTAAATCACGTTTCATTACAGCAGTTGAAAACGTGTCTAGAGAAAATAAATTTCTTTAAGAGTGATAAGTCAGTCAAGTATGGTGGCTCATGTCTCTAATTCTAGCAGTTTTGGAGTCTGAGGTGGAAAGATTGTTTGAGACAGGAAATCAAGACAAGTATATGCAACATAATGAGATCCCACTTTTACAAAAAAAAATTTTTTTTAAATTAGCTGTGTGTAATAAACACCTGTAGTCCAAACTACTCAGGAGGCTGAGGTGGGAGGATCACTTGAGCCAAGGGGATGGAGACTGCAGTGAGTTGTGATCATACTACTCTATCCCAGCCTAGGCAACAGAGTGAGACCCTGTCTCTCTCTGAAAAAAAAAAAAAAAAAAAAAAAAAAGGCTTTGGCAAGAACAGTTGCTCAAAGAATTGACAATGTGTAACAATACCAATAGTTAACTAGAAAATTAGGTCTATGTTTCTAGTAGTTTTTGGGGCCCATGATGAGTCAATAGCTATTAGCAATATTTCTCAGTTGTTGCTTCTTTGAGGAATGGATGACACGTTTAAAGTGGTTAAAGAACAAGCCTCTGTTAATAGTCTATGGCAAACAGCTACAGGTGAGAATTTATTTTTGTAGACTGAACAAGTATTCATTATAGACTTCTGTTAAATATTGTCAGAAGTAGAAAATGGATATCTGCTTCATCCTAGCATATATCAGCTTGATTGTTTAATGATTCTAAAGTTCTATTGCAAATTTGTTAGTTCAAGGTTGAAAATAAATTTCGTTTGAATAAAAAGAATTTCCCCCAACCACTATTATTGAACACTGAATTGATTTGAAATGTAACTTTTACTGTAGACTTAGTGTTTCAATAATTTTAACATAAAATTATAAGGCAAGATAATACTCATATGTAAAAATACATTTTTATAATAAGGTGATTTCTTTTTAACTTTTATTTTAAATTCAGAGTTACATGTG